>NW_003852414.1:6455572-6494849 GCF_000181295.1 Otolemur garnettii | reverse complement strand
CTCACAGCAACCCTCAACTCTTGAGCTCAAGTGATTCTCTTCCTCAGCCTCCCAAGTAGCTGGGACTACAGGCACCTGCCACAATGCCCAGCTATTTTTGGGGGGGTTGTAGTTATCATTGTTGGGCCCACCTGGGCTGGATTTGAACCCGTAAGCTCTGGTGTATGTGGCCTGCGCCCTAGCTGCTGAGCTATAGGCACCAAGACACAAATTACATTTTTTGATTTAAAAAGTTTAAAATGTGAAAACCATTTCTCTAAACCTAGACCCCAGGGTGCACTCCACTCAGTGCCCTTGTTTGCATTTTCCAGGGTTTTGAGGGCTGTGTTTCCTCTGCAGTGCTTCTGTAGTTGCAGCAGGGCGCCTGTGGCTTCAGAAAGCTTGATGCTGAATGTTGCATACACAACAATGTCGTGGGATGGAAATTCACATGTCCAGCCTGCAAAAAAGCCCCTGGTGGTGGGGAGAGCTCAGGACCCATCAGATCACTGTAGGGTTGCTTTAGGGACAGGAGAGCAGCTACCAGCGCTCTGCCCTGGACAGGCGATTCTCTCCCTCATTTTCCTTCTCCGTCTTATTCTGTCCCACAAGTGCAGGGAAATGGAAAAAAAGCAGCTGGGAAAGTGTTCTAATTCACCAAGTCAGCAAGCTAATCTGTTTAAACCAATACTCCAGCAGAAAGAGAAGAGGAAACAGGAGGTGAGAAGCTAATCAGCACAGTCTCACAGGAGAGCTGGATGGGGAAGAAAGGTGAAGAATCCGCTCCCGTACATGAGGCTGCAATTTGAACAATTTGTACCACTGGGGCCTCCTCCAGATGAAATGCTATATATTAAGCCGTGGCCTTTTCCTTTCCTTTTATTTACCTTCTTGGCTAGGCTCTGATTGTAACACAGTCCACATTCATTGCAGCACATATTGGAAGTCTATGAAAGTATGAAAATATTCTGGCCACTCAAGAACTGCTATTAATAACTTGAGGGTTTTTTCTCCCAGTTTTTTCATATTTTCTTCAGAATTGGAATTACAGAGTACTTAATTGTGGAACCTGCTCTTTTCACTGAAGAATGCCACACTATTTTCTCTGCATTAATATTTTTCAAGATGTGACATGTCAGAACAATGTAACGGTTCTTATACTACCCATAATCCTTTTCCTCCTTGTTCCATTGTCTCATATGTAGGTTAACCAATGCCATTTTCAGGCCTGGGACTCCAGGTCAATTTTTGCAAAGGGCTCTTCTTCTCAGTGTGTATTCTCTTGCAAACTTCACCGAAAAATCCTCAGAACGTGCTTTTTTCATGAGGCCCAGCTTTCCACAGACTCCTTGATTGCTTTGGAGATGATTTGAATCAGTACTAGAAGTATGCCATAGGGTCACATTTTCCAAACAATTCGGATTCATTATCTGCCATTCAGTTGGCAAGGAGAGGAAATATTTAAAGTCAGTCCCGTACTGAAAAATCCAAAACACACTGTTACCATGGCTCTAGGTCCTCCATTCCTAGGATAGGCCAAAGCCAAGTTGCCCAAACAGACATCAGGGGGCCCTCCTGAGCCTGCCAGAGCCAACCCACCCAGCTTCCTCATGACTAGCTGTGTGAGCACAGGCAAGATACTGAACCTCTCGGTTTCACCTTTTGTAAAACAGGAATAACAACATTGACCGCACATGATTATAGTCAGGACTGCCAGCCACATCAGAAGCACAAGGCACAGCTAAGTTGTAACAAAAACTGGTGACTATGATTCTATTCCTGCATTATTTTTTCTCAAGTGTGTTGTAACACATGATTCCTAACAAGCTGGCTGGACAAAATGCATTGTGTGTGAAATTGTGACATGTTCTCAGCCCTTCCCACCTTTTCCAACCTTTTCAGCACTAGGGGCTGGTTTCTTTTCTTTTTTTTTTTTTAACACACAGTCTCAACACCTCAGGAGTTTGTGGCCCTTGGTAGAGTGCCATGGTGTCATAGCTCACAGCAACCACCAACTCTTGGGCTCAAGCAATCCTCTTGCCTCAGCCTCCCAGGTAGTTGGGACGATAAGCATCCACCACAATACCAAGCTATTTTTAGAGCTGGTGTCTTGCTCTTGCTCTTGCTCAGTCTAGTCTGTAATTCCTGCGCTCAAGCAATCCACCTGCCTCTCCCTTCTAGAGTGCTAATATTACAGGTGTGAGCCACTGCACCTACCCCAGGCCAGTTTCATGGAAGACAATTTTTCCATGAAAAATTATTTATTATAATAAATAAATAAATTTTATTAATTAATAAATATTAATATATAAATCAATTAAATATTAATTAATTGATTAAATATTATTATATAAATAAATTGTTTATTATAATCTCTGTGCAGTCAAACCTCTCCGCTAATGATAATCTGTGTTATCCGGCATTAGATTCTCAACCTAGATCTTTCGCATTTGCAATTTGCAGAGTTTGGCTCTTAGGAGAATCTCATGCTACCTAATGATAGCTATCAACGCTATCATTAATGCTATCTAATGATCAGACAGGAGGTGGAGTTCAGGAGGTGATGCAAGCCATGGAGAGTGGCTGTAAATACAGATGAAGCTTTGCTCACTTGACTGCCACTTACATCCTACTGGGAAGCCTGGTTTCTAGCCAGCCACGGACCAGTACTGTGTACCAGTCTGCACCCACGGATTGGAGGCTGCACTTCTAGGGGAAAGGGGGAGATCTTAACTGAAAGAAAGCCCCACTTGAAACTGCACTGAGTCTGTTTCCCTGGGTTCCTGTAGCTGAGATTTCCAAGCTGCAGGGTAAAAAAAGTTAAAGCCCTCACTTAGATTTCCCCGCCTGTCTGCTCTCTACCACACCCCCCACTGGCAACATAATTCTTCATGAGGAAGGAAAAAAAAAAAAAACTATACTTGCCTTGAAAAACATTCATGCAAAATAAAGCCCAGATTCATAAGTAATCTGACTTCTGCACCACTTTTAACTAGTAACAGTATCCTGTTACTAGCTAAAGCAAACAGAGCGGTTTCAACCCCAGGAACTGACAGGCAGTGCAAAAGGGCAGATTGGGAAAGATTAAATATTTGTGCAAAACCCCATACCCCCCTTCACAAAGGGCTGCCTTAGTCTGGAATAAAAGGGAAGGGGATGTGGGAACCGAGAAGAAAGCCTTATCTTTCCAGAGGAAGGAATGGTTTGGGCAGGAGGCAGTGGAGAAGGAGAGAGAAAATAGCAGAAGGGGAGAAATGGGGCGGGTGTCTGTCCTCTGGCCACAGCCAGCCCAGGCTCTTGTCATCGGCTGAGGTTGCACTTTTGACCCATGTGCTCAAGGCGGGTTACGGAGGCTCAGGGGCCAAGAGAAATGGGACGGCTGAGCTTTGAAGGTGCCAGCGTGTGATGGCAGAGAGGCAAGGGAATAGCAGTTGCAGAACCCCCCACTCCCATCAGCAGCACCACATTAATTTGTAGGGAAAGGGGATGGAGGGGAGGGGAAGGGAGGGCAGGGCAAGGGAAGCAGGTAACGTGCACATCAGCGGCCCAAAGGCCTGCCAGTGGGCACCAAAGAAGGGCTTTTAAGAAAGGAGATTTTTTGGAAAATGGCAAAAAGAAAAAATAATAAAATTGCAGTTTTCAGCTCAGCCGACAGTCAGTCAAAGCTCGTTTTTCTGCCTCTGAGACATGGTGGTGGCTGCCAAGAACTTGGAATCTAAAAAAATGAGAAAAAAAAAAGAAGAAGAAAGAAAAAGAAAAGGAACGGGTAAAAAAAACTTCATGCAACAGAGCAGTCTGCACAAGCCGTGGGGAGACAGCTGATAAGAGGATATTTGAGGAACTGGGATTTTTCTGTGGACTTGGTGGAGCTGCTCGGGGGCCACCAGGAAGACTGACACAGGGTGGGTGCTTCCTGGACAAACCTCCTCAAAAGGCCCCTTGAACACAGCCCAAGCAACCCCTGTTTGAGGAGGAGGAGCCCAGGGGAAGGACCTCCTGCATGTGCTTGGGCTAGTTCAAAGGCAGTGCAGGAGCCATGGCTCCCAGCCCTGGTAGCACATGGGGACCATTGGGAGACTTTTCAAAAAACACAGACGCCAGCCTTGGTTCATTGGAGATAAATCAGGCTTCCTGAAGATGGGGCCCTAATGTGCATTTTTTATTTTTTTATTATTTATTCATTTTGAGAGAAAGTCTCACTCTGTCACCCTGGGTAGAGTGCTATGGTGTCATAGCTCAGCCCAGCCTCAAACTCCTGGGCTCCAGAGACCCTCTCAGCCTTCCCAAGTAGCTGGGACTACAGGTGCCTGCCACAATGCCCCGCTATTTTTTTTTTTTTAAATAGAGATGGAGTCTTGCTCTTGCTCAGGCTGGTCTTAAGCTCCTGAGCTCAAGTGATCCACCTGCCTTGGCCTCCCAGAGTGTTACAGGCATGAGCCACCATGCTGGCCCCACGGTGGAGTTTGTAAAAACTCCCTAGTTAATTCTAAGGAGCAGCCATGGTCATGAACTCATAGCAAGAGACTTAAAGGGACCTTCCCGGGCTGTGGCAGCCTGGTCTCCTCACCAGGAGGAGCGTGCCAATCACACCTGCCTTTTACCTTCATGCAATGGCTGAGTCAATCTAAGGATCTCAGGAGTCGAGATCCTAGTCATCAAAGTCCAGAGCTTGTGGCCCCAGGCCATTGTCATTTGCCACCAAGGTCTCAAACCCCAGACTTCCTCCAGCTTGGAGATTCCAGACTCTCTCTCTCTGTTCTGTGGCTGTTCCTGGAGAACCAACAGGTGGTTTTGTAAACTTCTTAACCTCATTTGGATGACAGAAACTTCCAGAAAAAAAAAAAAAAACGCACACCCCTTTTTGAAAAAATGCCCATTTCACACACACACACACATACACACAACACACACACACACACAATCCCATTTCAGGGATCCCACAACCCCCTTTTTCCCCTAGAGGAACTATCAGTGGTTCTAAATTAAAAATTCCTGATCGATTTTCAGCAGCATCCAAAAAACTCTTTTGAGATTGCTTACGGGTGGCCCATGCTAAGCGCTGCATAAAGTGACTGGCATGGAGCCATTTCTCTCTCTCTGGAAGCTGGCTAAGACACCAGCTCCTTCCCTCTGCTGCTCCTGAATCCCCTTTGGCATCTTTCAGGGCAAACACCTTGAGGCTTCAGTGGACAGCTTGCCAGTGGGGCCCACCTGGCAGCTCCACCCTTTGGACACCCTTCTTTATGTCAATGGACATGGGCATTTTTTAAAGCCACCCTGTGCCTTTCATGGGTAGCCGGGGGTTGAGAGGCACCGTCAGGAAGGCAGAGAGCGCCGCCCCAGGACACAGCCTGCTGCACAGGTGTGCCAACATGAGCGGCCTTCCTAATCTAATCACTCCCAGCTGTGGGCTAAGCTAAATGGGTGCTTTTATAAGCTGCTTAAAGTTTAATAATCCAAAATATAGAGTGCTTTCAGTACAGGGTAGCAGGGAGAAGATCAACCTGGGAATGAGAAACTTAGGGGTCAGGCCCTGGTTGTGCTAATGATTATGTGACCTTGACCAAGACTCCCTCCCTGGGGCCACTCTGCCTCCCATGGTGGGGAAGTATACAGCCTACTGGGCTAGGCAAACGTCAGTTCAAACCCCAACTCTGCCATGTGGTGACAGTCTTAACCTCTCGTAGGCTCAGTGTGATCATCAGAAAAAGATCCGATCTTTTTCTTTCATGAGACAGAATCTCACTTTCTTGAGTGCCCTGGCAATGTAGCTTACACCAACCTCAAACTCCAAGGCTTAAGCAATCCTCTTGCCTCAGCCTCCCATGTACGCAGGACTACAGGCACCCACTGCAAAACTCCGCTACTTTTTTAGAGATGGGGTCTCACTCTTGCTCAGGCTGGTCTTGAACTTGTGAGCTCAAGCATGTGCTGGCCACCCACAGTGCTGGGATTACAGGCATAAGCCAATGCCACCCTCTTCCACAGGATTGTCATGAGTATTGAAATGCCTAGGGCAGGTGTCCTCAAACTACGGCCCGCGGGCCATATGCAGCCCACCTAGAACATTTATCCAGCCTGCCGGGTGTTTTTACTCTGCTGCCTATCCTGCTTAGCAGCCGACTCCTCCCAGGGCCCGCAGTCTGGCCCTCCAATGGTCTGAGGGACAGTGAACTGGCCCCCTATTTAAAAAGTTTGAGGACCTCTGGACCCTAGGGTAGAATTTAACACATAGTTTTGGGTGCAATAACTTGACTCTGTAATTGTAGCACTCTGGGAGGCTGAGGCAGGAGGATCCCTTGAGCTCAGGAGTTCAAGACCAGCCTGAGCCAGAGTGAAACCTCCGTCTTTACTTAAAATAGAAAAATTTGCCAGGTGTGGTGGTAGGTGCCTGTAGTCCCAGTTACTTAGGAGGCTGAGGCAGGAAGATTATTTGAACCCAGGAGTTTGAGGTTGTTGTGAGCTAGGTTGAGGCCATGGGCAACAGAGTGAGACTCTATCTCAGAAAAAAAAAAAAAAAACAAACAATCTAGCACACAGCAAAGGCTTGATAAGTTTTTGCTATTGTTATTGTAATTCAGCCCAGCAAACACCAGAAAGCCTTTATGAGAACAAGTGTGTTAATATGTGCGGCTCCAATTAGCCATACAGTACTGCGAGGTGGTATCACTGCTCTGGACCTTAGGGCTTTCATTAGGCTGAAGCCAGAACAAGAGTTAGCTGATTCCAGAGTTTCTGAGAATAACCTCATTCCAGGGAACCTGGGGACCAAGTTCGGGTTGGCCTCGCAGTTTTTTAATGGTTTATAACTACCTTCTCATTGTGAAGTTGAGTGAAAATCAATTTCTTGGGGTCTGGGCAAAGTCTAAATACAACAACAATAGCAGTGATTAGACTGACCTGGTCAAATTAGAAAAAAGACTCACGGTAACATTACCTCATTCTGGGTATTTAAAATGCTCCTGCAGTAGGGACCAGAAGAGATTAGAGGACTCTGAAATACTTAGGAGGCAGAGCTCAGAAAACGCATTTTCAACATTTTCTCTTTGGTGTTTTTCCTATGGCTGCTGCCAAGTACATGCTGAAAAGCCACTTGAACACCCCCCACCCCCTGGAAATTCTGGCCTTTTAGGAAGTAGGGAGTTTGTGGGCAAGTAGCTCCCTGATCAGTTATAGAAGAATCTGTCCATCTGATCAGAAACAGCTTTTGCCTGCTCAGTGAAGTTTTCCTACATTTAACGGCACAGCAGATAGATTGTACTCGCAAACTCAGGCGTCTAAGTCCTATATTGCTATCTGTCTCAACAGAGAAAAAAGAATTAAGGAGGAAAAGAAATGTCAACTAAATTCTCAAAAATATCCTGCCACCTGGAATATAAAGCGTTTGGAGTCATGGCCAAATGGTTTGCCAGTTGAACAATCAAAACGTTCCTTATACAATAGATTCACGGGCATTGCAGAGCATAATAACTAGACACATAATAGTAATACTCAACAAATGTTCCTGTATATTGGAAACATAGCTAAGGACTTTTGATTCATGACCGAACTGAATATTCTTAACAGTCCTGTGAAATTGATCTTATGCTCATTGGATAAATGAGAAAATTGAAGCTGAGAGATTTTAATGAATTTGCTCAAGGTCATGCCAAGATTAGTTGATTAGTTCAATTAATTGAAGTCCAGGACTTGATCCTAAGCACATACTCTGCAGAACCATTGCACTAAAGGAATACATAGCTCCAAAAACATTCTACCTAGAATCTTACTCTCCCATTCCCAAGTAAATGTCAATAGATTCCGAAGCAGGAAGAATATGGAGCTGACCTCTCTCCTCTCTGAAACCCTTCTCTCCTTTATCAGAGAACAAGTAACAAAAATAAGCAAAGTTCAGTCAACAGAAAGAAGACTAATGAAGAAATCTGAATTCATCAAGTTGCTTATATACAGTCACTGTCTTGACTATTGTACGAGGCATCTTCAACCAAATTCATGATTTTTCAGAAAGTTTAGAAATTTGACGTCTCTATTCAATGACAAAATGGCGCATTTTTACACAAAAGTTTACCCCAAATGAGGAACATAATTTCTCAACTGTATTCTTCACCTCCCTATCTGCTGACATTACAACTTCAAAAAATCTAGTGCTGTCAGGTGACGTGGTTCACACCTGTAATCCTAGCACTCTGGCAGGCCAAGGTGGGGAGATGGCTTGAGCTAAGGAGTTCGAGACCAAGCTGAGCAAGAGTGAAATCCCATCTCTAAAAAAATAGCCGGGCATTGTGGTAGGCATTTGTAGTCCCAGCTACTTGGGAGGCTGAGGCAAGAGAATCACTGGAGCCCAAGAGTTTGAGGTTGCTGTGAGCTATGACACCACAGCACTCTACCTAGGGCAACAGAGTAAGACTCTGTCTCAACAATAACAACAAAATATCTAGTACAGCTATGAGATATCCTAGTAGGCTTCTTAACTTCTGTCTTCCTGATGGGCCATGTAATATTTTAAACTACTATGAAAACCTAAAACTGGGGTGTGAAAAGGCAAAGTAGGAGGAAAGAACAGACAGCAGTTTGGACTCAGTTACCATGTGAGACCACCAGAACTAGACACTCTAGATGAGGCCAGGAGAAGCCGTGTAACACAGCATTGAAGCTCCTAGAAGTTCCATGAAGAGGGACTCATCTGCCTTTTTGTTCTTTATAGAAAAGCCCAATTTTAGGATCTCCTACTGGCCAAGAGTAGAGCTGCTCCGTCTGTAGGACTTGGTGACCCCAGTGCCAAAAGCAGATCAGAATGTGAGTTCCATCCTGCATTTGATGATCCGAGTCATTTTCCAGTGAGATCATGATTTGACCTCTCTAGAGGTCTTGCTGCGTGTACTGAAACTGTCTATTAACTCTCCTACGGGCTGCTGGGTTTGGTATTTAATCGTCCACGGGAATTTCAGAAGGTCAAAGTCCCCATGTGTGAAGAATGCCGTGGAGGTAATGAAACAAAGCAGACAAGTTCACCCACAAGGAGACGGACGTCTCTAAGTGTGGTTGACAAAAGGCCTTTAGACTTAAAGACATGTGGGGCCCAGGGTGGAGAGTGAACAGGGAAGAATATGAGCTCTTGGGGAGAGAGATTCTTAAATCAGTGGGAAAAAGAAAAAAAGAAACATATGACATGCGGAGCTGTAGGCTACTGGGACATTTGTTTTCTATTAACTGTACAAGCAATGTTTGGGGTTATTGTTAATGTGTGTGTGTGTGTCTGGTTTAATGAGCACCCAGAGCAAGGGCAGTCTTAACAGCGTAGTGGAGCCAGTATGTGAAGGCATTAGAGCTAGAACTTATCAGTGTGTAAAAAATATATATATAAATCAACCCAAATATTTACAGGTCCTGGGCTCTCCCAAGCCTGTGGTTTCCCACGCTTACAGAGGGCACCCCGTGCCGTGTCAGCTTTCTCCTTTCAAAGCCAAAAGCATCCTAAACCAAACACAAGCCTCGCAGGTCCATGGCTTCTCTTTGATTTACACATCAATATTTTTCTGACTGTTGATTTAGCCCAGTCATCCCTGATTGCACCTTACTGGAGGGAACGTCTTCAGATTCTGCCCCCTGGGAGGCTGTCAGGGCTGTCCATGGCTGAGTGGGCTGATATGTTACACTCTGCGCTCTCCATCTGAAGACAGAAGAAATTTCCTTGTGCCTCCTCAAACTTCAGTATTGTAATATAGTCGTGTAAATACAGGGGATCCCACAAAGTCACCCCTAAAGTCACCGTGGGACGTTGTAGCTGAAGGCACCTTTATTTACAAAATATTCATTACAAAGTTTTACAGGGAGGTGGCCAACACATAGAGAATATTTTGTAAATACTTGTAAACTTTTGATGGCACCACTGCACTCCAGCCTGGGCAACAGTGAGATCCTAACTCTAAAACAATAACAACAACAAAAATGCCACATAGACTTAACAGTGTTATGTACGTACAGGTGTCCAGGTAGCCCTGGTTTTATACCACTGCTTTCAGGTGCCAAGGTCCAGGCAAGACAACACTCAATTTGGGGACAAAGTGGTGATAATATCATATCACAATGTATCTTTCTATGAGTAATGCCTTATTCCCCCAAGCAGTCACTAGGCTTTGGAGTTCAAGGACTTGAGTGGAATTCACCTGCTAGACCTAATGCTAAGAGGATCTGGACCCTTAATCCTCAAGAGTTTCCAGTCTAGAAGGAGCTGATGTGGATGCTGTTAACTTTAACACCATCCAACTTCTGTTCCTGCTGTAATGTAAATAAACATCACAGGAGAGCAATCGCTTCTCACGTAGAGGGCGGCTTCTCTGATGATGTAGTATTTGATCTGTGACTCTGAAGGATAAATGGTGATAGCAGGCACAGAATGGAGGCTGGCATGTGAGGGTCCTGAGTAGACACTACCCTAGAAGGATTTGGAGGCTGGAAAGAGCCTTGTCCACTTTGGAAAGCAGTAGGTGACATGTTACTAGCCAAGAGGAGCACCCTGAAAATGCTTCTTGGGAAAAGAAGCATTAATGTTAGAATCAGACTGTGAAGAACCAAATTTCAGCGAAAAGTGATTTGAGCTTCAATTTTTCAAAAAGAGGAGGCCGCCATCTTGGTTTCTGCACAGAAATCTGTTGTTGATTTTTTTTTTTTAATTGCTTGGATCACTTTGGAACTAATGGAATAAGAGATGTGAGGGGAAAGGGTCAAATGTGATTAACTGACAGCTAACTAATTAGCTACTAGGCCTATGGGGGGCGCTGTTAGTCCAGACTAGGAGAAGTTTGGGGAACGAAAGGATGGGAAGGGCAGTGAGGACTTGGTGTTGGTCATATTAAATCTTTTTTTTTCTTATAACCCAATGCAGAGACCTGTGTCATGTGGGTATCCTGGAAACACTGACAGACTATGGGGCCCAGGCAGGGAGGATCTTCAATGTGAAACTTAGTATTGCTAACAACATACCATCTCTACTGCCCTTTATAAAGCATTCCACATGCATGATGGCATTTTAACCTTGGTAAACCCAGCGAGGTAGATGTAGCCCTGTTATAAATGAGGAAGCAGAGAGTATGTGAATGTCAAATGACTCACTCAAAATCACATGGCTAGTAAATGTCAAGGTCGGGATCCAGACTCGAGTTTTACAATTTCTACTCGGTCCCTTTCCAGTGTATTCTGCCACTGACTGTGGCAGAGGGTAGATTCAAAGGTAAGAGGTGAGCTCCAGGCTTCTCAACATGCCAGCCTGGCTGTTTTGAGAGATGGGCTCTTTGGACTCATGCCACTAACAGACCTACACAACTTCTTGCATTGACAGCGTCCATGGTAGAAAAATGAGAAACAATCAGATGACTTGCTGCTTCACTGCTCTGGGAGAGATATATGAGACTATCTCTGAGATCTTGGAAGGACTTTGAGATGGATGAATTACTGATGAGCTGTGACTCATAGAACTGTTGACACTCTGGAAAGAGGGTTAATCTCTGCCATGGTTGGAATGTGTCCTCCAAAGTCATGGAAACTTAATCCCCAGGGCAACAGTGTTGAGAGCCAAGACCTTTAACAGGTGATTAGGACACGAGATCCCTTTTCCCATGAATGAATTCATGCTATTATCATGAGAGTGAGTTCTTGGTAAAAAGGATGACTTTAGCCCTCTTCCTCCCTCATTCCTCATGCTCTCCTGTTCTTCTGCCTTCTTCCATAGGATAGTACAACAGGGACTACATTACAACATTTCCAGATGCAGGTCCCTCAGCCTTGGACTTGCCAGTCCCCAGAACCATAAGAAATACATTTATTTTCTTTATAAATTACCCAGTCTGCAGTAGTCTGTTACAGAAGCCCAAAACAAAATAAGACAACGTCCTGCAAGGGATGTTGGGTGGGAGGCATCATTCTTTGAGACAACTATAAATCTGTATTTGATTTGGGGGAATAGGTGAGAGAAGAAAAGACTTCATCTGATCTCTGCAGTCTAAGACTCTAAATTTTAATACCCAAAATCTGGAGAGCAAAAGAAAGGGAAAGACTATCAGTGGCCCAGATAAAGAATGTTACTTTATCAGCTCTCATTACCCCACTCCCACCCCAATTGATATATCTTTTCCTTATAGACCCACTGACAACAGCTACAAACCAGAGACCCAATATCTGAAGCATCAGGAGGCATCTTCAACACCTCCAGACTCAGTTCACCGGTTTCCTAGAGACCACGGATTGAAAGTTTCTGGGCATCACTTAGGATACCGTCCTGGAGGATTCCGTGTTTCTGAATATGCAAGCACTGTAGACTGATAAAGATTCAGGGTGGTAATCTAACCCCTCTGTGCTTATTTAAGTAGCTAAGCTTCCAATACCAGCTGCAGATATCACTGAACATCCTCTGGAGTTTCCTTTGAAGCCAAGTCTTTTCCCTCTAAGATTAAGAGCAAACACACTAATAAACGGGATAGGATAATTTTGTAACTATATAGTTAGCGATCTCTTCACTATGAAGCTGTTGATTGTCTTGGGCCACACGACCATCTCTGCATTTCCAAGGCTTATATTTTCCCCAATTCTGTTCCACTTTGTAATCTTTGGCCCATTCACAGAGACTTTTTCTACACAGACCGTGCCAAGACTAATTTTTTTCCTTCTTCCCAAATGGTCAATTTCCCACTTAGCAGTAACTGGCTTCTAGCTGTTTGCAGAAGTCATGCTTTGGAGAAATTTGTTCTTTAGAACAAAGTTAACCAAAGTTAACCAACCACATTTCCTGGGAGGTCTATTTCTTACCTGGCTGAACAGGGAAGGTTCTCACCTCCCAGATTCATATATATTCATAAAATCTTTCTGATCATTTACTTATAGACTCAACTTGAAAGAGATGTGGTTTTATTTTTATTTTTTCAATCGCACTTCCTGTGGCCTGAAAAATCTGATGGTTTCTGATCATTTGAATTTTATCTTTCTACTTTGGGAGTCACACAGCACAATTATATTTCTTAGTTAAACAAATGGACAACAGAGGGATTATTGTGTTGCCTTTTTAAAACAGAAGCTAGGGTTGGTGAGGGGAATGGCTGATTTTTCATAATGAGGGAGGTTGGGGTTGGCAAACATTATCCTGTGGGTTAGAGGGTAGGCCTTGGAAAGCGGTGCCCATCACGGTCTGCTCCTTCCAACCCTGGAGTCTTTGTTTGACTTGGGCAGCCAAAGCCTTGAACCCCACGGTGGGGCTCCCTTCTGGGGAGCAGGGCCAGCCCCCATACCTGGCATAGGGCCTGATTTCAGCAGAATTGTTCCCTGACATGACCGTGGAGAAGGTTCCAAGCACACTCCCCACTTCTCCACTCTCTTGGTACCTCCAGAGCGAGTTGGCCTCCGGGCCCCACGTAGGTGGGCCTGACCACAGAGGAATAGCTCACTGTCCTTTTATGAATGCCACGGAAGGAAGCAGAGAGTGTGTCCAAAGGGCCCAGATGTGAGTAATCAGATGACAAGAAGAATCACAATGGTGCTCGCGGCTTCCCCTTCACCTCCATGCTTCTTCCCCTTGCTGGATGTGGCCACCACTTACTTCCCTTTGCAACTTTGGCTCTGATAACTATGAAGAGCCTTCCAACAGGCCAGAGGGAGGTCTGCATTTGAAAAACCAATCCTTTCCCCTCCTGCTGAGAAGTGCACCGGCGAGGCCTAACCTCTGCTTCACCTTGGGTAATGAGGACTTGGCTTACAGCAGCCTGAAAGAGTAATCTCCTGATAGACCTCCTGAGAATCCTGTTCTGGCTCATTTATGAAGCTTTAAAACAATTGTGAGTCTTCGGCCAAAAGCCTTCTGGGGCCACCCACGCCGGACATGAACCATTTGTGAGTGTATCATTCACATCCCACCAACAATGCCACCCACGGGCTTCATCAGGACCCAGGGGCTTTCAAAGAGGGGAGAGTAACTTCAGCCACGGAAAGAAGCCCTACTTGACTTCCTCTGCTTACTGCAGGGTGTGTATCTGGTCAGGCCAAGAAGTCAGACTCTGGCTTCCTTTGAAATCCCTCCTGGTGATAGAATTAAACTAGTAGGTACTTGGTTTCTTAATCCCCTACCCCAGATTTTCAACCCCAAACCCAGGACCCTGGAGAGCAACAGAATTATCACAGCGGGTCCTAGAATTCATGTTTCCACATGATTTTCCCATCAGAGGCTATGAAGGATACAACTTGATAACATGGAATATGAGCTAATTTGTATTTTTACTTTCAAAAGGGGTGTCATGTGCTCAAAAGAAAGTTAGAACTTCTGTTCAAAAGTCACCAAAAGAAATCAGAAGTCCGTTCTTCCCTAAACAACTTGAAAAGCTCAATAGTCCTGGAGTGTCAGTTACCCACCAAGTCTAGGCTACCCAAACCCTCTGCCCAGGCAGAAATATATTACGTTTTTTTTCTTTAAATGATCAAGCAGGAAGATACTTCCAAATTGCAGAAATGCAGACCTCTGGCTATGGGCACAGCTGGTGTAGTTCATGTTCCTTTCCCACTTAAAGGATGTTAAGATAAGCTAAATTTGATTAGAAGGAGACTTATATGCCCAACAAGCCCAGTTTTGGAAAGAGATTTGGTTTCAATATTCAGAAATAAGCTTTAATCTGTCAGGTTAAAAAAAAAATCTTCCTGGGAATTAATAATACAAATAGCACAGTGCTTTCTGAAATTCTATAAAAGAATTTAATTACCTCCTATGGTGTCAAGCTGTGGATTAACTTCAATTTTCAGAAGATCCCAGGACTCAAGAGTCAGGGTTTGAACTCCTTCTGAGAAAAATAAATGCTAAACCCTGAACCACCCTCCTGTGTGAGGAATCCTATTGTCCTTGTTGCGTAGCGACCAAAACTGGTCCCAGGAGGGGGATATCCTACTTGGTTCAAAACTGAAGTGCCCAGAACCTTAAACAAACTTCAGACTAGTTTATGTAAAAACTGTGTGAATATTTCAAATGCTTAGCATCTAATAAAAAACAGACTCCATAAGATTAGTTCTAGACCGTAGACAGGTGGCACGGTTGCCATTGTGCCTTATAATCACATTCAGGCAAAATTCAGTTGGGGTGGACATTTTAATTAATAGACTCGGCCACAAGGTCACCACCATTCAGTGTGGGTGGGCTGACTATGAAGCTCGTGTCACTCCCTGGTGCCACATAACGCCAGCTTATATCTCAGAGGGAAGGCTCAGTGTGACGGCATGAGAATTGAACACCACAAATCGGGGATGTAGCAGTGAGAATTGCACAGTGGGTCAGGGGACTAGAGGAGAAAGCTTCTAGGGTAATCCATTAAGAACGCTACAGAAAGCAAGTGGCTGTGTATGGAAGAGCCTGAGTATTCATCCTGGGCCACAGTGGGGAGTCTCCTAAGCCTAAAAAGAACTTGTTTCCCAATAAGTTATAACAATAAGACTTGTTAGGAAATGTATCTAGGAAGACATCTCCCCAAGGCCTTCGGTGTTGCCCCAACAACACACTCACATTCCCAGAAGGCAAATGCCCACCTCCCTTGCTGGGATTTCCCAGAGGTTCCTGCTAGGAGGTAATGAACTTGCCGAGATGGTCTCACACAGTGGAAACTGTGAGATTGATTTTGAACATCACGGGTCTGTCTGTGCTTGCAGAAATGCCCTCCTCCATACAAATCATTTTCTCTTCAGATAGCCCCATGAGGTAGGGAAGCCTTAAAACCTGCTTTCTCTATGACAGAAGGAAATGATCACATCTCACATCATTGCAGCCTGGTGGTAAATTGCACTGGTCCCTTCCTAAGGGTGAAATAAAACCAGGGGAGAAATGAAAGTGAAGGATATGGGAAGACTGGGAGTGAACCAAAGGAGCATCAGCTTTATTTGCAAAGTGTGAAGATGAGAGTGAGACCCTTCCTCTGGGATCTCCCCGTACCTGCCTGCACCTTCTTGTTGACCTCACTGACACTGTGCATTTGTGCATGCACAGGGCTGGGACCTTGTCTTCCATAGTTTGATTCCAAGTCCTTTAGTTTTAACTAGGACACACTCAGAACAGGGTCAGTGCTCTTGAGTAAGCAGAAAGAGATTTAACTTCAAAGATTGTTAAAGGAAAGTTGGTGCTCACCTGTATGTCCACGGTTCAAGTTAGAATAAACGCACAGGAAGACCTACCAGACAAAGGAGGTAGGATTCTAGATTTTTCCTGTGGTCTCCTCAACAATGTTTTCTAAGGTAAATTACCATTTTAGCCTATGATGGGCAAAGACCCACTTTCTTAGAGGTCAGAGCTTGGGACTGTGCTGGCTGGCAACCTTCGCACCCAGTTAAAAAGATAATTCACCTATACCATGGAATACTATTTAGCCACTAAAAAAGATAGAGACTTTACATCGTTTTGTATTAACCTGGATAAAGTTGGAACACATTCTTCTTAGTAAAGTGCCACAAGAATGGAGAACTAAAGATTCAGTGCACTCAATACTAATATGAAGCCGGTAGACCCTAATCCTTACCTACATAAGAGAAAAATTCAAATCAATTCAAGGTGAGGGGTGGGGAAGTGAAGGAGTGGGGAGAAGGGAGGAAGGAGGGAGGTGGGATGCTCCCACTTAAGGGGCACAACCTGACAAGTATGGCACACCTCTTGAGGGCGGGACACAATTATAAGAGGAACTTTGCCTATCAAATGCAAACACTGTGACCCAATTCTTTGTACCCTCAATTAACCAGAAACAATAAAAATAAAAATAAATAAATAAGTACCTTCAACGAGGTAGTTCAGGCTGCAACCAGGGGAATTCTCCCAAAGATGTTTATCAAGGGACATCCACGAGGTGGAGGTACAAAATGTGATTTGAAGAGTTTACTTGAGCCAAAGTAAGAACAGCAGCTCCTCAGAAGACGCAGCTCTAAGCAGCCTGGCAGGTGAACTCCATTCAGCCTTGATTACAAGCAGGTATTTAAAGGCAAATAAGCAGGCCCTGGAAGGGGGCGGATACGAGGTCGTTTGTTAGGAATTCTCATTGGTTGACAGGAATAACATTGATTGGTGATTGGCTGTGCAGTGTAAAGCTATTGGGTGTGGGTTTT
Source organism: Otolemur garnettii (assembly GCF_000181295.1). Taxonomy (NCBI): domain Eukaryota; kingdom Metazoa; phylum Chordata; class Mammalia; order Primates; family Galagidae; genus Otolemur; species Otolemur garnettii. The sequence continues at coordinate 6,477,764 of NW_003852414.1, read as the reverse complement.
GTGTCAGTGTGATTTTATTAGGTGAGTTTATACTACTTGTAGCTATAGGAAGCAGTTTCAGGAGATAAATACGTATAATAGCTTAAAGAGGGGAGGAGGATCTGATTGCTATTTCATTTTAATGTCTCGCTGGGCCTGATAATATAAAAGGACTCTCACTGTTCAGATACAAGTTTGGTTCTTTTCTCTCTATATAAATTTATATATAAACGTGTTTATATATATTACCAACACATCATTTTTATCATAGTTTTCATCATTTTTATATTACATGTAATATAAATTTGAATATATATTGAATATATACAGAGGGTGCCAAAAAAGGTATACACATTTTAAGAAATGAAAACCTGTATTAAAAATCATCATACTTATTATATACCGATAAGGAAAAATGAATACAAGTCACGTTGAGCACTTCTTGAAATTTCCAGAGTCAAATGTGACTTGAAGATTACAAATTTAAAACAGTTTTTTCCTTTCTTAAAATGTGTATCTCTTTTTTTTGTTTCAATCACTCTGTATTTAAACACATATTTAATACATGTATATTTAACTTCAAGATTTTCCCTGTGAAAAATCATTTTTTTTTCCTTTTTGTTAAAATGAAAAGAGCTTTCCAGGGCCAGGTGCGGTGGCTCACACCTGTAACCCCAGCTACTGAAGAAGCTGAAGTGGGAGGATCACTTGAGGCCAGAAGTTCAAGACCAGCCTGAGCAATATAGTAAGAGATCCTGACCTAAAAAATGTTAATAAGAATAATAAAAATAAAATGATTTTTTTTCTTCTAGGTAAATACCAAGTGATGGGATTACAGGATCAGATGGAAGGTCTAATTTGAGTTCTTTGAGGAGTCTCCATATTTCCTTCCAAAAAGATTGTATTAGTTTGCAGTCCCACCAACAGTGTAAAAGTGTTCCCTTTTCTCCACATCCATGTCAGCATCTTCAGCTTAAATGATAATAAATTAAAAAATAAAAGGAAAATGAGTAACATTAAAAAAATAATAATTTTTTTTAAAAAAGAGTTTTCCAAAGGAAATTTAATTTCAAAGATGTTTTGTTTCAACTGAGAAGTTAGACCATATCGTAAAAGATATATTCTGTTTAATATTATAATTAGTTTTTGTTCTAGTGGCTAAAACGCTGAGGGGAAATTTTGTTTTTATTTTTGACAAAACAGCTTAAATGGGAGTTTTCCCTGAAGGGAATTCCAGCAATCTTACTAATAATACCAGGTTTAGTTTCTAAGTGAACACTGTGGTTCTTAGATTGACCAAATGAGTTTTTGCTCTTTAGTCAGAAATGCTATGATACAGGAGCATTCCAAGAGGTTTCTGACAGAATTGTCAAGGTATGCATAACAGGTTAAAACAAAGTAAAAAGATGCTCTATTTAACTTCTCCCAATCACCCTAGACCTGTGGTCCCCAAGTACCAGGCCGTGTACTGTTAGGAACCAGGCCACACGACGTTCCCCCTGAGCTCCACCTCCTGCCCCCACCCCCAGCCAAGTCTGTGGAAAACTGTCTTCCATGAAACCGATCCCTGGTGTCAAAAAGTTTTCAGTTGTGGTCTGTTAGGAACCGGGCCACATAGCAGGTGATGAGTGGTGAGCAAGAAGGAAAAGCTTCCTCTGTATTTACATCCACTCCCCAGTGCTTGAATCACCTCCTGAGCTCAGCCTCTTATCCCCCTCCAACCCCCGTCCATGGTAAAACTGTCTTCCATGAAATCAGTCCTTGGTGCCAAAAGGGTTAGGAACTGCTGCTCTAGGGTGTGAGATTACTGCAACAATTTAAAGAGTAAGCCACCTGCATCCCATTTTCATAAAACTTTTGTTGACACTTAAGATTCCACCCCAGTCTCTTCCTCAGCCGAGACTACTTCCTCTGGGCTCTCTGCAGAAAGTTTTCCCATGTGAGCTCCAATATGGTCCTTCAAGGCTTTCTGTGTCCCATGGCTCACCCTCATAGCAATGTTTTTTTCTTATCTACTCATTAGTTTAGCCCTGTGGTCGTTCATTCATTCATTTGTTCCTTCCATAATAGTTATGGAGTGACAGACAAGGTCCCCACTCTCTTGGAACCTACGTCCTAGCAGAGGAGAGCAACTGAGCAATAAACCAGACATTAATTATCAGCAAGTTCTTTGGGATCTACTGAAAGATGAAAAGGAAGTAATTTGATTCCAGAAAAAGTATATTCAGGGTGGCCATAAAGTTCATGTGCAATTATTATTATTTGGGGGAGGGAACAAGAGTTTCACTATACCGCCCCTGGTGGAGTGCCATGGTGTCCCAGCTCACAGCAACCTCAAACTCTTGGGCTCAAGTGATTCTCTTGCCTCAGCCTCCCAAGCAGCTGGGACTACAGGTGCCCACCCCAATGACCAGCTATTTTTTGTTGCAGTTGTCATTGTTGATTAGCTGGCCCAGGCCAGGTTCAAACCCACCAACTTCAGTGTATGTGGCTCCTGCAGGAACCACTGTGCTATGGGCACCGAGCCTCTTGTGCAGTTTTTAATTGTACACTATTTTAGATTGCACACGAACTTTATAGCCACCCTATATATACCCTTACATGTAAATGAGACAAGGTGTAGGAGAAAAAGCAGAGCCTTGTTCCGGCTATGAAGTCACATGTCAGTGGTGTGATTCCCAGTGAGTTAGGAAATGTGACACCTTCCAACTAATAGATCATTCCTGGTCTTTAGGGAAGACACATGCTGGTGTGTTTTCCTGTCCTGTGCTCACAGGCGCACTAAGTCGCTTCTTTCCAGCCACGAAATTGTTCGTGTCTGAGGAATCTACTTACCTAAAATAAAGTCTGAGAAGCTACCCACAGGAAGTTTCAGGATGGAACCCAATAAGAGAAGAATGGGCCTAGGCCCAGCCTGTCTGTAGGAAGATGTCTCTGCCAGCTGCCTTCACATCCCTCCTCCTGGACGCTAGACACGCTGGTGATTTCACATAGCCTCAGACCAAAGCTGGTGTTCCTTTTGTGCCTCTACCAGGCTGTTTGCAGGTCCCACCAACAGCTAATCGCTGGCAGACAAGAGTGCACATTGAATCAACGCTTTGACAAAAGGTCTACATACTACAGTAGCGCTGGCCAGTAGTAGTGCCAACGAGTCCTGGGAGTCCAAAGTAATCTTAAGAGACAAGTCTTAGCATTCACAGACTTATTTATGACCACTCTTCACAAGCTGTCCCAAAGGGCTGTGTGCTTTTGATGAGGCATAAGTCCAGGTACTCTGATGGAACAGCTTCCTAAGGAAAAGCTTTGTTAGCCAGGAAAAGATCCTATCTGTCTGCCCAGGTTCACGTGCAACTCGACTTCATCAGTTCAAATGTTGCACCACAAGAATATATCCAGGTATGTAGTAGGCTCCAGGAAGTCCAGAGATTCTTTTCTTTTCTCTTGCCTATCTTCTCCTCTCCTCTTCTCTTTTCTTCTCCTTCAGACAGTCTCACTCTGTCACCCTGGCTGGAGTGCAGTGGCACCATCATAGCTCACAGTAGCCTCAAACTCCTGGGCTCAAGTGATCCTCCTGTCTCAGCCTCCTGAGTAGCTGGAACTACAGGTGTACACCACCACATTTGGCTAATTTTTTCTAATTTTAGTAGAGATGGGGTCTCACTTTTGCTCAGGCCGGTCTCAAACTCCTGAGCTCAGGTGATCCTCCTGGCATGGCCTCCCAGACTTTTAGGATTACAGGTGTGAGACACCATGCCTATCTTAAACATACATTCCTTCTTTGATTTTTTTTTTTTTTTAAAGAAAATTACATCTTGAAGAAAAAAACAAGCCAGAGCACTTATGGTACCATATAGCAAACACTATTTTCAAAGCAATAGTTATCATGATAGTGTGGAATTGCTACAAGAATAGACAGAATGACCAATCGGCTGCTTGGAGTTCAGAAACACACTAGCTCTGGTAATCAGTATCATTACTTGATTTCGGACAAAGATGATACTGCAATTTAATCATGAAAAAAATCATCTTGTAAATAAGTGATGCTGGAACAATTAGATATTCTTGTGGGAAAATAATATATCTTGACTTTACAGCATACATGAAAATGAATTCCAGATGGATTTCAGATTTAACAGTGAAAGGTAAAATAATAAAACTTTTAAAGAACAACATAAAAAAAAATCTTTATGACCTCGGATTAACAAAGACATAACAATACTGCCCATAGAAGAAAAACATAAGCTAGATTGTACTAAAACTAACATATTCTATTCACCAAAGGACACTATTAAGAGAATTAAAAAGGTATGTGAGAGAAGGTATTAATAATACATAATCTGTGTACAAAATATACAATAACTCCAGCAAATCAACTTTTTAAAAGTTAGACTAGTAGAAAATGGACAAATACTTGAAAAGCAACTTTATAAATGAGAATAGTATTCAAATAATTAGTCAATATTTAAAACGCTCAATTTTATTAGTGATCAGTGAAATAGAAATTGAAACCACAGTGACATGTACTATCCATCAACAAAATGGCTAAAATTTAAATAGGAATTGCCAAATATCAGCAAGAATATAGAACAACATGAACACTCCTACACTACCTATCAGAGCATTCATTGATATAATCACCTTGTAAAACTATTTGTTATTATCTGCTAAAGCTAACATATGCATATCTTTTGACCTAGCAGTTCCACTGTAGATTTATGCAAAATATGTATAAAAGACATTTACTCAAACTTTCATAGAAGCACTATTCATTAGAGCTAAAAACTAAAAACTACCCAATGCTTAACAGTGGTAGAATAGATGAATACATTATGTTATCTGCATACAATGGAGGACAGGGTGAATATCTCTTATCCAAAATGCTTGGTACCTGAAATGTTTTAGATTTCAAATTTTCAGATTTTGGAATATTTGCATGATACTTACTTGTAAGGCATCCTAAATCCCCGAATCCAAAATGCTCCATGCATCATGTCAGCACTCAAGAAGTTTCAGATTTTATAGCGCTTTGGATTTCAGATTTTCAGATTTAGGATGTTCAGCTTGCACTATATAACAGAGAGAAAGAATAGTGCATTCATAACATACATACAACAACAATAATGAAAGCTACTTAGCAAGAAACCACCACATGATGACATCAACACAGCTGTGAGACACCTATATATTAAGGTTATAAAATGTTACCCAGTTGTTTGTACAGTGCTGCCAATAGTAAGCGTGCCATGGTAAGTTCAAGAACTTAATAGTCAGACCAACAGCTCTGATGGTCATTCCAAAAAAAGAGTTCTAAAATTACTTTGAAGGGTGGGCTAGGCACTGGCATTGGCTCATGGCTTCCCGAAGGAGTACTCCAAAGATGAAGATAGTGATATTCACCAATGAGGTATCACTTTTTCTAGGATGGTTTTACAAACCTAATTGTCAGATCTCATAAAGTACACATTAAATCTGCAATTAATGTATTTTGTATAATAAGATAAGAATCAAAGAAATACACCACATGCAGCTCTGGAGGACATACATAGGAGACCAGCATGTGGTTTTCACTACTAGTGCACTAGTAAAGTATAATAGGAAAAATATGATGCCCAGAAGAAAGCCAACTCCTGCTGCTGTGAAACTAAACCAAAACTGAGTACAGCTAAGAAATGGTACCTAGAAATAGGGAGCTCATGGAGAGAGCACATGCCAAGATTTTATTCTTGAATGAAGGAGTCTGTTAAGGTTTTTAGGTAAGGGTCTACCGGCTGCATTATATTGCTAATGTTTTCCAAAATAGGTGTAGTTTTGGTCTCCCCAGTGAGATGATAAGTTCACTAAGAAGAGGGGCTTGTTCTGTATCCTCTTGAATGACAGGCACACAAATGTCACTTTTGCTTCTTGATAGTTTAACAGATTTACAGACACATTTTCAGTTTTAAAATCAGGGGCAATGGGGCAGCATCTGTGGCTCAATGGGTAGAGTGCCAGCCCCATATACCAAGGGTGATGGGTTCAAACCCAGCCCTGGCCAAACTGCAACAAAAAAATAGCCAGGTATTGTGGCGGGCACCTGTAGTCCCAGCTACTGGAGAGGCTGAGGCAAGAGAATCACCTAAGTCCAGGATTTGGAAGTTGCTGTGAGCTGTGTGACACCAGGGCACTCTACTGAGGGCAATAAAGTGAGACTCTGTCTCAAAAAAAAAAAAAAAAAAATTAGAGGCAATGCATTTGAGGCTGTGGCAGAGATTCTTGGCTGGATAGTGGAAGGGATGGCATATAGGCCAGTGTCCTGACAAATTGGCTCCTTGGGCATCCTTTCTCCTTTCAAGAGGCATTACTGATTGGAGAAGGGGAAAGCAGAGACTACCAATCCTGACTCCTGTTGGCAGGGATGAATCAGAGGTGGACTGAGAGAGGAATGTAACAGATGAGCCAACCTTGGAAGCCCGTTGCAAAAGTATGGTCCAAGTAACTTAAACCTCTTATGATGTCTGGAGCCTCAGCTTTTCAGAGTTTATTCTGTGTCCAAGTGTTATAGATTGAATTGTGTTCCTCCCAAATTCACGTGTTAAATCCCTATCCCCCAGCATCTTAGAGTGTGACTTATTTGGAAATAGGGTTGTTGCAGATAAGATGATGTCATATTTGTATATGACTGGTGTCCTTAAGAAAAGGGGAGATTTGAACACAGAGAGGGGGAGAGAGACAGAGAGAGAGAAAATGAGAATACTACCAGAGTGATGCTACTTTGAGCCCAGGAGCATCAATGATTGTGAGCAAAACACCCAAAGACAGGCTGTGTTCTCTGACAGCCCTCTGAAGGAAACAGGTCTCCTGACAACCTGCTCTCAGACTTCCAGCCTCTGGAACTGTGATCCAATAAATATATCTATTGTTTAAGCTGCCCAGTTGGCAATGCTTTGTTATAGCAGCCAACTAATATGCCAGCTGTTGAGATTTCAATTACAATTACAAATCTCAGACTTATTCATCTTTTAGTGATATACACTATGTGGTATCAACATTGATAATGACATTGAGGCTATGTGTATCTGAATGATGACATTGTAGAAAACATTATTTCACCTTTCAAAATAAAACAAGCATTTTGCCTCTTCTTCTTCCAAAGATTTTTCAAAGTTGGTAGGACCCCACAGATCTCCTAAGTTTCCCTCCCCTCATTTTAAAATTTAAAATTTTAAGATGAAAATATAGAGGATCAGAGGTGTGAAGTAACTTGTCCAAGATCATTTACCTTGTTGGAGACTGAATGAGGGAACTGGCTTCCAACTCTCAAATGAGAGAATTTTCCACTAATTTCACGCCATCCTATGGGAAGTTTATGTAGACAGACAAAGGAAATGTACATTCTTCCTTTGAGATATGATTATAAGCAAAGTGGCAATAATCTACCAAGGCCCTGGAGGAACAAGTAAGTTGTAAAGATTAAAAAATAAAAGACATAAAATAATATTCTCAATCTAATATAATCCAAAGAAGAATAGAAGAGACCAAAATCTAATTAACTCTGAATCTTTGCTTAATCCAATAGGCTGTTTGGCCTTCCTATTTCAACATTTTTGGGGATTCTAATATGAAACTGAATACATTGGGTACATTTAATTTCAGACTTGTAAAAATCAGATGTGCCAAACCACACAACTCCACCTCTAGATAATTTTCCCCAGTGGGAGAAAATATAATACAGCAGCAGCCAACATATGTACGTTAGTCAGAAACTCCCACATCACCATCCAAGTCTTAGCCACTATTGTCTCTGTCTCTCCTCCCATTTCTCCCTCCCTCTCTAAACCCTTTCCAACTCTTTGATTCTACCAGAAAAAGAAAAGAGCCTGTTATGCCAGAACCTAGATGCTGGATCCGTTTACCTTGAAAAGAAGTTCAGTTAATTGATGATGGGGAGTGAGTGACCTTGACTAGAAGAAATAGCTGCTGTAAAAAAATTCTGTTCTTACTAATGCATGGAAAAACAAGAATGATAGTAAAATTCAACTTTTCAGTCAGCTGTGGACTGAATTCAGAAGTCACTTGTTGAAATATAATCTACAGCGTGGTAGTAGTAAAAGGGGAGGCTTTGGGGAAAATGATTAGGTCATGAGGGTGGGGCCCACATGAATGAGATTAGTGTCCTATTAAAAGAAGCCCATGGGAGCTTGTTAGCCCCTTTGCCCTCTCTCCACTCAAGGATATGTAAAAGCAAATCTATGAGAAAAGAGCCTTCATGAGACACTGAATTTCCTGTTCTTTAATTTTGGAGTCCCAATGCCCAGAACTGTGAGAAACAAATTCTGTTGTTACAAAACTCAGATTAAGCTATTTTGTTTTAGAAGCCAGAGCAGACTAAGATACAGTCTTACACCCTTGATAGGACTCTTAGTCTAGAAAACTGAATTTTGGATAACACATCCCAACTCTTTAGCACTCTATGATAACTAATGCATGTGGTTCAATATAGGGCTGAGAAATAATTAATGTTAATCACACTAGAAGCCAATGAGATGCACAGAAAAAAATGCTGTCTTGATACAAAGAGAAGGAAGGCCACTTTTAAAATCCTAACAGATTGAAAAAGAACTGACAGGGTTAAAATCTGTTAATATATCCAGTCTATATAGCATCTACTGATATTTTTTATAATTCATAATAAATTATATCCAAAATGATTTATTATTCAACTATGAGCCAGTGAACTTAGAACAATTATTTATACTATGTATCAATATTTTATTAATAACTTCACATTTATTATTTTGCCTATCCTTTTCTTTTCCTTTGAAATGAAATAATAGATTAACATAAATTATCACATATTTGAAATATACCAAGCAAAGCTCATATAACCATCCAGGTCAACTCATCTAGCTAATACAGTCAACCTTTCATATCCACCAGTTCCAAATCTATGGATTCAACCAACCAAGGGCTGGAAATATTTGGGAAAAAATCTGTATTTGCTCTGCACACACACAGAATTTTTTCCTGTCATTATTTGCTAACCAATACAGCCTAGCAACTATGTACAGAGAATTTACATTGTGTTAGGTGTTACAAGTAACATAGAGATGATCCAAAGTCATGGAAAGTTGTGCGTAGGTTATATGCAAATACTATGTTATTTTATATAGGGGACTTTAGTGTCCATGAATTTGGATGTCCACGAAATGTCCTGGAACCAACACTCCCGTGGATACAGAGAGACAATGGTACTTTTGCTTCACTAAGACCAAAGTGAGGGAGGGGATCCTCACACACTTCCTTTCATCCCTGCGTCATAGACCAAACCAGCACTTGCCCTGGTGCTGAATCACAGTTGAGATAACAGTTGCAAGATATGTATTCATGCCACAAATAGTCATTAAAGATCACTGTATATATGTAAAAGTTCAATAGAAAATACATTTTTAAATAAAATTTTTTTGGGGGGGAAGCTTCCCATACCCACCAAATTCGAATATTCACTAAATGGAAACTCTCTAAAACTATACTTCCCAAAACAGAGGCTTCTTTGAAAGGATAAAGGTGAAAAAGTCTCCACCTACCAACTGTAGTTTGGTAGCTCCTCAAAATTGGGCGTGTGCAGCCCGGGGAGGGGAAGGGGAATGGGGGCGACATGAAGACAGTTTGAAGGAGTCTATTTCTCAATGTCCACGTAGACTCTTACCTAATATTGCTCAAGATAACACCAGCATTTTCCTGGTTCTCCTTTTCATCTCTGCAAAACATAATGCTTGCTTGCCTCTCTGTATTCCAAATATCACCAGGTATGCATTGTCCTAAGGTGTAAAAACGTGGTGCACCTGGAGTGGTGCCTGTGGCTCAAAGGAGTAGGGCACCAGCCCCATATACCAGAGGTGGTGGGTTCAAACCCAGCCCCGGCCAAAAAAAAAAAAAAAAAAAAAATGTGGTGCATCAAACAAAGCATCATTGAAATAGAGGAGTAGTGAAGTCCTTGATAATCAAAGTCCTGCATTCCCTCCTTTCCCATCCATCTCATTAAGGGGTGGAGTTGCAATAAATATTTACTTTTAAGTTTAATGATTATTTATAAAAATGTAGAATTTATTTATGCTATTTTCATAGAGCTCATCCGAGGTATAACTATATTGCTTAGCTGTTGAAGAAAGGCAATAAGAATATGTCTAAGCTTTCAGTTCTTATTATACATTTGCTGCAGAGAAGTATGATAAAGTTAGCAATTAAAAACTTCGCAGCAAAAAATATACTAGTATGACATTTGGGGAGAAAAATGGAATAAAAGTCTGATTTCAAATAAGCTTTCTAACTTCTAAAGGCCTTGTTCATGTATTTGTTACTGGATGCTAATAAATAATATTGATAGCTATAAAATTCAGATTATGCTAGATATGTTTAAAGTCAACTATAACAGGTTTATTTTTTAATGTCGACACGTGTTATAAACTATTTACATTTATGATGAAAAATGTTAGATGTCAATGTAAAAGTAGGCCAGCAGGTATAAACTCTTTGAAAATTATATTTCGGGAGTCATTGACCAAAAGCTGGAAGACTACTGTGTTTAAGACAGGAAACTGATGAGCAAAGGAGGTCAGAAAGGGAAGCAAACCTTTTCAAATGTTAAGCTGAACAGTTACTTTGATGCGCAAAATCAGTAACAGGACGAAAAAGGGGTCATGAGAATTTGATGTACTTAACTTAGTTAACAGTAGTGAGCTACAGCAGATTACTAAGGTTCCAAGCTAGGGTGAGGGACACATCAAATACGTGTAATCAGTCAGTAATAGCTGCAGAATAAAAGAAACCCATATGTTTCCAGGTGCTCTGAATTTTACATAGCCCTTTTCATTCAGAGCAAAAAGATGGTTTGCAAATCCCATATTAAAAGCCAGGCTTAGAAACAAATAAATGAGGTGATTATTCACTTGCATAAAAATTTATACTAGGGTTCTTTCAAATGGCCGCTTCACATTAAATTTAATATTTATAATCTTCCTCTTAAACGCTAAAATAAAAATCTCAGATTAGTGAGCATATTCAGAGCCTGGCCGTAGGCATTTCTCAGTTCATTGTCTCAGCCTGGAAAAGAAAGTATTTTTTATTTTCACAGTAGGCAGTTTTCACGAGTGCATAAAAGCCACTCATGAACACAACTTCAATGTCATTTTTTTTTCTCTGCTTCTGGATTTAGAAGAAAGTAGGAATGACTTATCTTTAAGATTCATTAGGAGGATGAGTTCTCTAAACAAAACAAATGTATTTGTAGAATAGGGTTTCTTCCAGGAGATTTAAAGACCATCCAGGAAGCACCTAGTCTATAAAAAGAACAGAATTGTCTTTCCCAAGGAGGAGCCACAGGAGCTGGGAGACTCCAGGCAAAGCTGAGCTATGCATCTTCACGGCTTCTCCCTGACCTTTGCTGCTACAACAGGTCTCCTGGGATCCAGCTTCCTCCCACCTTCATATTTCTCTAGATATCTTATTATAACCCTAAAACTGAACTCTTAATCTCACCCCCACATGCACACATGGACCACACATCCTGCCCCCGCCAGACTTCTGTATTTCCTGTGACATCAATCAGGGCACCAGAATTACCCAAGTTTCCAAGCAAGCATCCTGGAATTCATCTAAGATGGCACTTCTCCCTCTATCTCCCTGATCATCTGTGAATTCCAGCTCCTTCATCTCTCTGGAAACAGTCCTTCTCTTCTCCCTACACACCTCCTCCTTGGTTCTCCCCTGGCCTCCTGCAGTGGCTCATAACTAGTCTCCTCCACCCTGTTACCAAAGGAACTTCCTAACATGCAGACCTTATCAGGGGCCTTAATAGCTGACAGTCTCCATGTTTGGGGTTCTAGACAAATGCCTCCCCTTGAAAGTTGAAGGTGTTAATGAGTAATGTTCCAGCTTTCTTCCTTGCCTTTCTCTTACATGTATCAGGATTTCAATTATACGGTTGACCCTTGAAAACCCCAGGTTGGAACTGCATGAGTCCACTTACACGTGGATTTTCTCCCATCTCTGCCACTCCCGAGACAGTAAGACCACCCCCTCCTCTTGTTCCTTCTCCTCAGCCTACCCACCATGAAGATAGTGAGGATGAAGACCTTCATGACAATCTACTTCCCCTTAAAGTAAGAGTAAATAGATTAGTCTCTTCCTTGTGATTTTCTTAACATTTTCTTCTTACCACCTTACTTTAGTGTAAGAGTGCAGTATATAAGACATAGAATACACAAAACATGTGTTGACTGTTTTTATGTTCTTGGTAAGACTTCCAGTCAACAGTGGGCTATTAGTGGTTGAGTTTTGAGGGAGTCAAAATTAAATGTGGATTTTCAACTGCACGGGCACTCAGTAGCCCTGATTCCTGAGTCATTGAAGGGTCAGCTCTACTTACCTGCCCCCAGAACACCCTGCCTGAATCAGACCACAGCATAGTGCAAGTGTCTACTTTCTTGTCTGTGTTCCTCACTTGACTGTGAACTTCTGAAGTGTAGAACAAAAAGGGAGAGAGAATGAAGGAAGGACGGGCGGATCCCTTCCTATTAACATGTTAGGGACTAAAGGTTTTGTGCCGCTTCTCAGGGAGGAGGGAAGATGGGTTTTTGTTTATCCATTCAGCAAATGTTTTTCAACCTGACACTACGCTTGGCTTCCTGCCAGATGTACAGGGAGTTACCTAAATTCTATCCTCTATAGCGTTTTTCAACCTCTGTGTCTCACGGTACACTTGAACCTATTGTTAAACTTCCACAGCACACGCAAATTATATTGAATTTTAAAAAGAGTAGCAAAAAAGTATCCAATATACTCAGTACTTCTATGAAACCAACTTATATTTACTCACACTTTCTTATGAAAGATAGAACATAACTGTAGCCCAGGATGAAGGAGAGAAATGGAGGGGGGAGGGAGGGGAGGAGGAAGGTTTGATAGAAGGAGGAACCACACCTATGGAGCAGATTGCAAGGGTACAAGTCAAATCTGTCAAGGGTAGAACATAAATGTCTTAACACAATAATCAAGTAAATGAGGCGAAAGCTATGTTGATTGGTTTGATGTAACCATGTCAGATTGTATTAAAAAAAAATCAACACATTGTACCCCACATATGCATAAATGTATTCGTGATCTATATGTATATGACTTAATAAAAATAATAATAAATGAAAAGAGTAACAAGAGTTACTGCACTTTGAACTTCTTTCAAAATAATTTAATTAATAATCCTTAAAATTTTTCAAGGCGATGCCTAAGGTCCTCTCACGGCACGCTAGTATGTCACAGCACACCAACTGAAAATCACTGATCTAGCAAATCATAGCACTGTGAGAGCTCAGGACGCCTAAATATATAATTACCATAAAGTAAATTCTAGAATAAGGCACCCTGCCACGAAAGCAGAGAGCAAAGAGACTGAGTGATGTCAATGTGGGGCAGCCTCAGAAAACTTCCAGAGGAGAGGAGACAGTACTGTTCTTTGCAATAGTAACAGTTATCCTTTCCTGGATGCTCACTATGTACAGTAACTAGTCTAAGCTCTTTATACGCAGAACTTCATTTACTTTTCACAGTAACACTACGCGGTAGTGTAGTAGCCAGTATAGACTAGTCTCTGCTGCAGTGACAATGAATCCCCACATCCCAGTAGCTTAGTATAATAAACACTTACTTCTCCTTCACACAAAATCTGCTATATGAGCTGACGCTATTTTCAGTGGCATCCCATCTGCTTAGAGATACTCTTAATAGCGCTCAGCTACTAACTCTAAAAAATAATATATATCTGTTGTATGTCCCTGCAACTCACTAGGGCAACTTTCCTCCATGTGGTGACTCAGTGATCCAGCATGTTCCTCTGATCTCAGCATCTATCCAGTGGCTGCAACTGGGAAACAGAGAAGCAGAGAGCTGGGGAAGGTGTTGTTCCCTGCACTAGTCCAAGGTGACATGTGTCAGTTGTAATATACCTCTGGGTCCAGAGCTTCTCACATGGCCCTGCCTAACTGTAAATGGGCTAGGAGGGAAAGTCTTCCATGTGTCCCAAGAAAGAGGAAATGTGTTTTGGTGAACACGTAGCTTCGTCTCTGCCAAACACAGACACAATTATTAAATATCAATCTCACCTTCAGACGAAGACATTGGAACATGGAGAGGTTAAATCCTTTGCCCACACATCTAGCCATTTAGTGGAATTCAAACAGAGGCTTTCTGGATTTGAACCTTCATTTCCAGACATACTGTATTGCCTACTCTGCCTTTCAAATGGAAAGCGCCAGCCAGGCATGGTGGCTCACGCCTGTAATCCTAGCACTATGGGAGGTTGAGGCCGGTGGATTGCTTGAGCTCAGGAGTTTGAGACCAGTCTCAGCAAGAGAAAGACCCCATCTCTACTAAAAATAGAAAAACTACCTGGGCATTGTGGTGGGCACCTGTACTCCCAGCTACTTGGGAGGCTGAGGAAGGAGGAAGGCTTGAGCCCAAGAGTTTGAAGTTACTGTGAGCTATGACACTGTAGCACTCTACTCAGGGTGAGAGAGTGAGACTCTGTCTCAAAAAAAAAAAGGAAGTTCTGTGTGTGTACATCTGTGTGTGAGAGAGAGAGACGGAGAGAGAGAGAGATAGAGAGAGGGAGGGAGGGAAGAAGAGAGAGAGAAAGAGAATTCATGCACCAGTGTATCTCAAAGAAGACAATTTGGGGCATGGGTTTTCCCAATGGCCCTCAAATAACCATCCATGCATGGAGTTGATCTTGACCTTGGAACATTTAGGAGCTCCTCTGCTCCCCAAGCATGCAACCTTCTCGTCTTGGTGGTGAATGTCCCACGTTCCATTCTAATGAACTCCCCTGATACGAGGCAGCTCAGAGACTTGCTTGGAAAAGGAGAGGCATCTTCTCTCTCTGGGATTGCTCTCCAGTGCCTGATGCCCATGAGCCTTGAAATACTGGAGAATGTAGCTGGACAATACTCTCAAAATCCACCATGCTCAGCTTGGCGCCTGTAGCTCAGCGGCTAGGGGACCAGTCACATACATTGGCGCTGGCGTGTTCGAATTCAGCCTGGGCTTGCCAAACAACAACAACAACAACAACAAAATAGCCAGGCGTTGTGGCAGACGCTTGTAGTCCCAGCTACTTGGGAGGCTGAGGCAAGAGAATCTCTTAAGCCCAAGAGTTTGAGGTTGCTGTGAGCTGTGATGCCACAGCACTCTACCGAGGGTGACGTAGTGAAACTGTCTCAAAAGAAAAAAAAACCCACCACCCTCTTAGTTTAGGGTGAACGAGAGTTACCCAGAAAGGATACAAGCCAATAAGAAACATGTGTCCCCTGCCATAGCCCCGCTTGCTGAATGCAGAGTTTGAAGAAGGGGGGACGGATCTGTAATGAAGTGCGATGCTTAACCAACACTTCCTCCCTGGGGCATGGAAAGCAAACATTGAGTGCAAGTCCAGAGAGGCCAGTGTGCTGGGATGGAAGTTTATGAATGAAATCATCAGTGATAGAGCAGAGAGGATGTTACAAGGTTATTCCAAGTCCTTCTTTAGGACGTAATGCATAGAGTTCAGATTTCAACATGAATGTCAAAAACACTGGGTATGATTTTGCATAGGATGTTTGCTTCTTTAGAATACTAAAAACAAATACCGCCTGAGTACTAAGGACAATGTGAAATATTAAATAACCGAGAAATAAAACTTATAAACATTAATCCCACTAGGGGTTTTCCTGTTGCAACACATCCACTGTGACGGGAAGATTATTCTTCCACAATGATGTGACCTCAGACCTGGGTCATCCGGCTTGATGACACTGGGCCAGCTGGTCAGTGCATTTTCCTGTTTGGTAGTTACTGGGTAACAATGCCCGAGGGCAATGGAAACTTTCCACTGGACCTTTTACAGACCTCCACAGAACATGCCTGTGTTTGCCCCTCTGTCACTGGGCACTTGGCGCATTCTCCCCGGGAGGACATTGTCTTTATATCCCGCATCCTCCCACATTCCACTGGAGGAAAGGGTGTTACACGCTGCTGCCAGACCTTCCCCACGCAGCAGACATGGGTCTGCCCCTCTCTCTCCAACTGGGGCAGACTCCAAATTCGCCCAGGGGCAGTGGAGGGGGTCTTAGTCCATTTCTCCAAAACTGATTTCATCACTACATCTGTGTTTCTTTTTTTTTTTTTTTTTTTTTGGACAGAGCCTCAAGCTGTCCCCCTGGGTAGAGTGCCGTGGCATTACAGCTCACAGCAACCTCCAACTCTGGGCTCAAGCAAGTCTCTTGCCTCCGCCTCCCAAGTAGCTGGGACCACAGGCGCCCGCCACAACGCCCGGCTATTTTTTGGTTGCAGCCGTCATTGTTGTTTGGCGGGTCCAAGCTGGGGATTCGAACCCGCCACCTTAGGTGTACGTGGCTGGCGCCTTAGCCAGTTGAGCTATAGGCGCCGAGCCTACATCTGTGTTTCTAATGCAATCTCCCAGGGATCTTTTCTTTTGAGACACTCTCACTCACTTGCCCTGGGTAGAGTGCATGATATCAGCCTAGCTCATAGCAACCTCAAACTGCTGGGTTCACACCATCCTCCTGCTTCAGCCTCTCGAGTAGCTGGAATTATAGGTGCCTGACACAATGCCCGGCTATTTTTTCTATTTTTAATAGAGACAGAGTCACAGTCTTGCTCAGGCTGTTCTCAAACTCCTGAGTTCAAGCAATCCACCCTCCTCAGCCTCCCAGAGTGCTAGGATTATAGGCATGAGCTGCCATGCCTGGGCTCATCCTGAAATCTTTAATCTGGAATATCTACAAAGAGAAAACAGAACGGTATGGCCAAGTATGGTGGCTCACACCTGTAATCCTGGCACTCTGGGAGGCCGAGATGGGAGGATCACTTGAGCCCAAGACTTGTAGACCATCCCCAGCAAGAGTGAGCCCCCATCTTTACTAAATAGAAAAATTAGCCAGTTGTGATGGTGAATGCCTATAGTTCCACCTACTGTGGAGGCTGAAGCAGGAGAATCACTTGAGGTCAGATGTTTGAGATCAGCCTGAGCAAAAGCAAGAACCCAATCTCTACAAAGTATAGAAAAATTTGCCAGGCATGGTGGCACATACCTGAAGTCCCAGCTACTTGGGAAGCTGAGGGAAGAGGATCGCTTGATCCCAGGAGTTCGAGGTTGCTGTGAGCTATGATCATTTCCCTGCACTCTTCCTGGGATGATAGAACGAAACCCTGACTCAAGAAAAAGAAAAAAAAAAAAAGCATAGTTGCTCAAAATACTCATTGCTATTCGCAATAATAAGACATGAAAGGAAATTTTCCAATGATGTCCTTACAGCAGGCCCCTCTGCAGTGGGATCAATCAACATCCCCACAATAAATACAATGTGTTCTTTTTGAGATGGGACCCAAAGTCTTCTCTCTCTTTTTATAAAAAACGTTGATAAGTCAATTCTCCAAATCTTCATAACCTGCAAGCTATGCACGTGTTTTTTTTCAGACCCAAAAGAGGTAGAGACCTGGGTTTACACTGGGGGCAGATGCTTCCTGTGTTCTGGTGTTCCGAGGTTAGTTTTAGGAGCCTGTAAGACTTTCTTGATTTGGGAGTGAAGGAGGAAACTAGGTCAGTTTTGTAAGAAACTGGACTGTTGCTGGTTCTTCTGAAGTTTCAGGAACTTTTCCCAGGATGCAAAGAGGCGGAATTCAGCAGGCACAGCCCAGAGCAGGAACCTCACCCCTGCCCTCCTGGGAAGGAAGCCTGGGAAAGTGCATGCTCCGTTGGCTGAGGCTCTCCTGTCTCTGTTACTTTAGACTTAACATCCAAGAAGGAAATCATGGTGGAGTTCTGCGCTTATTTTATTTAATTTTATTTTTGGAGACAGAGTCTCACTCTGTCACCCTGGGTAGAAAGCTGTGGCCTCATAGCTCACAGCAACCTCAAACTCCTGGGTTCTAGTGATCCTCCTGCCTCAGCCTCCTGAGAAGCTGGAACTACAGGCATGCACCAACAATGCCCTGCTAGTTTTTCTACTTTTTAGTAGAGACAGGGTCTTGCTCTTTCTCGGGGTGTTTTCAAACTCCTGAGCTCAAGTGATCCACCCACCTTGGCCTCCCAGAATGCTAGGATTATAGGCGTGAGCCTCCATGCCTGGCTAAGTTCTGTGTTCTTGGAAATTATCTTCTGGAGGCCAAAGAAGAGAAGATGATCCCACTGTCATCACCCCAAAGAGCCACAATCATGGCACAGGGAGTTGTGGTTTGGGAGCAGTCTTTAAATTTTGTCCCTCTGCCAAATCCTGGATCCCAAGGTGCAGATGAGTCATTCTCCTGCCCCATCCCTCATTCCACCAAGCCCACTCTGAAATGGAGATTTGTAGATGGGCAGTCTTTTGCAAAGTGGTCTCAGAAAAACCTCATGAGGGCACACAGGGAGCAGGACTGGGCAGAGGAAGAAGTAGGCAGACTTGTCATTGACTCTGGGAAGACTCAGCCTTGGAGTTGGAACACCATTCAGAGTTGCTTCAAATTGTGGAGAGGGGACCAGGCTCTATCACCCTGACTCAAGCCAGCCCTGGATATAGACAGTCTCAGAGATGGGCAAGGTAGTTCTGCTGCCCAGCTCAGACTGGGGTCCCCGCAGCAGCAACAGCTGCCCTACTTGGAAACTTGCTGGAAACCTAAGTGCTTGTGTGCCATCCAGACCTTTTGAGTCAGACACTCTGAGAACAGAGCACTGTGTGGTTGAACAAGCTTTCAGGTAATTGTGACACTTGATGAAGTTTGAGAATCTCTACCCTGGGGCAAGGCCCAGAAAATTCTGGAGAGCCAGTCTCCCAGCAGTTGAGGAAATGGGTACCTTACTCCTGAAGAAGGGTCCCCATGGCATTATGACACAGGCTCAGGGGCCTCTTGTGGTGGGCATGGGTGACCACTAGCCCTGGAAAAGAGGCCAGAAGCCAGGCAGGAGTGCCCCAGCAAAGATCATCTGGATCCCAAGAAAAGATTGTGTGGCAGCAATAACTTAAACTCTCAGTGGTGTTTGAAAATTGACACTTACCAAACTGTCAAAAAAATTGTTGTCAAAAATTGCACCTTCACCTCTCAGTTTCATATGGAATTAAGAAGTACCCATCTCATTTTGAGCAAAGGGAAAACTCGTCTCTTGGCCACCACCACCAGGACCAGAGTGGGTGGCAATGGCAGACACAGCAGGTATCAGCTCTGTGGGAGGTCCCGCCTGTGTCCCAAGATCCAGTGGCTACTCAGGCAGCAGCTGGGGGCAGAGAAAGAGGAGGGACTCCTTCCAGGGCACACAACAGCGTCCTGGCGGCCTTCCAGAATAATCAGGGGCTCCTTAAGGAAGTTACATTCCAAGGGCTGTTGTAACTTGGATCCATATTTACAGGACATGTGATACTATTTCTTATTAAGAAGCTACTACAGACACGCCAATCGTAACAGTATCTTTGGGACCATCCGTTCCTTGGGGAAGCCACGTGAAAGCTGTTTTCATTACACTGACAACTCTTCGACATTACTGGCATTTAACTCTTACCCAAGTGGATCTCGTGGCAAATATGGGACCTGGGACTTAAAAGGCAAAGAATACTCAAGCTGAAGTTGTCTCCTTCCTATGATTTAAATTCAGCATTTTGGGGTGGTGTCTGTAGCTCAAAAGAGTAGGGTATTGGCCCCATATGCCAGAGGTGGTGGGTTCAAACCCAGCCCTGGCCAAAAACTGCAAAAAAATAAAAATAAATTTAGCATTTTCTAATAAAGTAAATAGTGAATGAAGATTCCACCACCAATTTAATTTCCATTTAAAATTCGTTCAGTCCTTTCTCATTGTCCTGCACATCAACCTAAGTAGATATTTATTTATTTATTTATTTATTTATTTGCCGTGGGTAGAGTGCTGTGGCATCACAGCTCACAGCAACCTCCAACTCCTAGGCTTAAGAGATTCTCTTGCCTCAACCTCCCACATAGCTGGGACTATAAGCGCCTGCCACCATGCTCAGTTATTTTTTGGTTGTAGTTGTCATTGTTGTTTGGCAGGCCTGGGCTGGATTCGAACCTGCCATCTCTGGTGTATGTGGTTGGCACCTTAGCCGCGTGAGCTACAGGTGCTGAGCCTAAGTTTATAATTACAGCCATGCACCGTGTAATGACATTTTGGTCAATACAGATTGCATGTATAATGGTGGTTTCATAAGATTATAATGACCCTGAAAAAATTCCTATCACCTTGTGCTATCATAACCATAGTAATATCGTCAAGCCATTACTTCATTTTTTAATCAATTCTCTGTAGCCTAAGTGTACAGTGTTTATAAAGTCTATAGCAGTGTACAGAATGTCCTAGGCTTTCCCTTTCACTCACCTGCAAGCTCCAGTCATGATCAGGGCCCTAAATAGGTCTATCATTTTTTACCTTTGATGTACTATTTTCACTGCAGTTTTTCTATGTGTAGATATGTTTACACACACAAATCCTTACCATTATGTTCCATCTGCCTATAATATTCAGGACAGTAACTTGCTGTATGGGTGTGTAGCCTCAGAGCAAGAGGCTATACCATCCAGCCTAGGGGTGCAGTGGGCTCTGCCATCTAGGTTTGTATAAGCACACTCTGTGAGGTTTCTGCAACAATGAAATCACCTAGTGATACATTTCTCAGAATGTATCCTGGTCATTAAGTAATACATGATTGTGCCTGGAGCGGTGGCTCACGCCTATACTCCTAGCATTCTGGGAGGCTGAGGGAGGATGGATTGCTTGAGCTCAGAAGTTCCATCAAGACCAGCCTGAGCAAGAGTGAGACCCCATCCTTAATGAAAAAGAAAAAACTAGCTGGGCATTGTGAGTGACACCGGTGGTCTCAGCTACTCAGGAGGCTGAGGCAAATGGCTCACTTGAGCCCAGGAGTTTGAGGTTGCTGTGAGCTATGACACCACAGTACTCTACCCAGGGTGACAGAAGGAGACTCTGTCTCAAAAAGGAAAAAAAAAGTAATACATGATAGTAATAGAAATTAGATTCTATTACAGTGCTCATTATTTTCTACTTTTCTCCTTCAGTGCCTATTATAATCCCTTGGAAATTTATAATGTGGTAAAATATATCAAGACCATCTATAAACAATTATTTTACAAAAAACTGGGGAATGGTTATGGAGAAAAAAATTAATGCATCCTTAATTTTAGAAGTTCTTGATCCCGCATAATCCTGGCCTCCAAAAAATCTGACAAAGGCTAAGAGAAGCACATATAGAAATGTAAGACTATGGCTCAGCGCCTGTGGCTCAAGTGGCTAAGGCGCCAGCCACATACACCTAAGGTGGTGGGTTCGAATCCAGCCCCAGCCCACCAAAACAACAATGATTGCTGCAACCAAAAAATAGCCGGACATTGTGGTGGGCACCTGTGGTCCCAGCTACTTGGGAGGCTGAGGCACAAGACTTGCTTGAGCCCAGGAGTTGGAGGTTGCTGTGAGCTGTAATGCCATAGCACTCTACCCAGGGGGACAGCTTGAGGCTCTGTCTCAAAAAAATAAAATAAATAAATGTAAGATTGTCAAGTAAAATGCACCAGCCAATCAGTGCATGCAATTCAAAATCAGCCTCATACACCTGAGATGCTCTTTAGACTGCGATTTAAAACAGACAAGGAAGGCGGTTTGGGGTATGCACAGTAAGTAAAGCTCCGGTCTTTGTCTCCTTTGTCTTTTTTTCTTTCAACAGGTCAAATGTTTACAGATAAGAGTAGAGAAAATGGAAACTTCACCAACAAATAGTGAAATAAAGAGAGAAGTTTGGCATGTCGAAGTTGTCACCAGATACAACGGCACGGGAAGGAGTGGTGCCCAGGGAGGCCCTGGGCTGCAGTGGCCCCTGCAAAGCCAGTAGTTCCATTGCAAAAGCTGTAAATATGGGATGGTGTGCACACTGGAACCCTGTCCCCACGGGCCTTGGGGCTGAATTCTTTGGACATGCTCCGTTCACTCTGCTCGCCTTCTTTTTTATTTTATATCTCTTTGAAACCTTTCTCTATAGTCATGCCCCTCTCCCCCCAAATAAACAAAAGCAAAATTTAAAAAGAAGGCTGTAAGCAGAAGATCCTTTCTGCAAACATCATATCCTTGTTCTAGCTTGATGTTCTTTTCTTCTCCTGGTCTATCTTTTTTTCTTTTTTTTTTTTTTTTTTTTTT
>NW_003852414.1:6451839-6455552 GCF_000181295.1 Otolemur garnettii | reverse complement strand
TATATATATATATATATGTACATATATATATATTCTTACCCCAGGCAGCAAGAAAAAGAAAAAACTCCAATTCAATCCTCTCGTTTTCATGCTATTTATTAGCAGCCTTAATGAAAAGAAAGAATGATTTAATAAAACATAAATAAAAGAAAGAAAGAAATCTTTTTGTTTGTTTGTTTTAGAGACAGAGTCTCACTATGTCGCCCTCAGTAGAGTGCCGTGACGTCACAGCTCACAGCAACCTCCAACTCTTGGGCTTAAGCTATTCTCTTGCCTCAGCCTCCCAGGTAGCTGGGACTACAGTCGCCCACCACAATGCCCGGCTATTTTTGTTGTTGTTGTTGCAGTTTGGCCAGGGCTGGGTTCAAACCTGCCACCCTCGGTATATGGGGCCAGCGCCCTACCCACTGAGCCACAGGCACTGGCGGAAGGAAAGAAATCTTAAAGATGAACTTAAAACCCTTCCACGTTTTGGGTTTCCCTTGGTGCTCCTATCTGCCACTATTCTTTCCTAGATATTGGTTAATATTATCTGTATCTACCCTCTACTCTGTTTCAAGGGATGTATGTGAGTGAGTCACCCTGGCCTCAGTGATCAATAATGACGTGTCTTTCAACATGAACAATATGAAAAGATCTATTATCAATTTAAATGAGAATAAAACACTTTAATAGAACAAAGAAAAGGATAACAAATCAGGATATCAAGTAGAGCTGGAGGACATTTTAAGAAATTATCCCACAAAATGCTTCCACTGAGAGATGAGGAGAAAGGTGGCGGGGAGGCTGTGCCTGGCTGCTGAGTGGTACCCTTGACCTTGGGAAAGTGATTTAACATATCTGTGCTCCAGTGGCATAATCTGTAAAATGAAGCTAGTGCTCTAATATCTACCTCATAGGGCTGCTGAGCAAATGAGCATGGTAATCCCTGCAAAGAACTTAAAGAGCGTTGAGATGCAGTAAGCCTTCCATCACTATTAGCTTTAATACAAATACCATCATCATTATGAGGCCCATATCACAGAGCGAGCTGGTGGCTCATGAGGACTTGGTACTACACATCCTTGTCCCCAATCCTTTGTTTAAGAAACAGGAGAGTTTTCCTCTCACAAATGACTCAACAAATAAGGGCTTTGCTACACATCAGTTCTGTGGGGCATCTGAGGTCACAGCTGGAACCAGAGAGGGCTGACTCCCAGGAAAATCTGGCCTCTTTTCAGCCCGGTGACCATGGGGGCAAGGTATTTCACCTCCACAAACCTCAGTTTCCCCACTTTCAATGAAGGAAATTATGGCATGCCTGCTTGGATGGTGGCAAGGCTTAAGTGAGATCACAGGGACAAGCAGGAAATCTCTGGGCACATTAAAACAGGATGAGGAGATTCTCTCATTGTCTGGGTCACCCCTAAAATCCAAAATCCATCCTTTCATTTTTCAGAAATTGTGTTTTAAATGAGAGCAAATAGGTAATGCAACAATTATGCACGAAACGCACTGGCTCAGCTACGGAGACGGGGCTACCAGAAAGAAAACTGATCCAAAAGAACATTTCCCAGTGAAACCAGATCAGACCAAGGATTTACACCTCTTCTGAAAGAGCAAAAACATTTGCTTTCCACGTCATCTGCGTGTTTGCGGCTTGCTTGCCAACCCTAACACACTAAGTCCCGGCAGGCGAGTCGGGCTCCAGAGCGGTTCCCCGGGCTGTGCAACCGAAGTTTAGGAGCCCCTTGTCCACATAAATCACAACAGCTCCACACTTGGTGGAGGAAATTAGCTCAGAGAAACGCCAAGTGCGATAAAAAATGAAATAGATTGACATTCCAATAAAATAAGCCCTTCTACCCTCTACCCCCCTACCCCCGTCCCTGGGGACATATATATTCCAGAAATATCATTACATTCACATTACAACATATTCTTGGTTCAAGACTAACTTAGTAAGGCTTCGCCCCTCCGGGCACAGCCAGAGGACAGCTCTGATTGATGTCCAGATCGCTTCCTTGTCATTGAGGTTACAGGTTATTATTACTAATGATGACAGACCATCACCAGGGGAATGTTTTCGCGGAATACTCAGATTGG
The DNA here is from genome assembly GCF_000181295.1 of Otolemur garnettii. Classification (NCBI taxonomy): domain Eukaryota; kingdom Metazoa; phylum Chordata; class Mammalia; order Primates; family Galagidae; genus Otolemur; species Otolemur garnettii. Next base: position 6,453,467 of record NW_003852414.1, on the reverse strand, counting down.
AGACACAAAGTGAAACTAACTTATGAGAGGGTCATGAAAGCACCAGGCTCAGGCAGCAAAGGTGATATTGCTCTTATTTGGCACAAGCCTGCAGAGCAAGGAGGGGGAACAGAGGGGGTTTCTACCAACCATTAGGTGATCTGAGTTCCCTTCCTTTTTTATGCCAACTCACTCCCCGGCATGGGGTTAATTGCTCCCTGGCTCAATCCAAGTCTCCTGCAAGCTCTAATTGTCAACGAGCTGATCTTGCTGAGATTTTTGAAGATAAAAATTGGGAGAGGCCCACAGGACACACTCTGGCTTTCTGACAGAATTGTTAATGTTTGGAAAACTGCAAAACGTCTCTTTACAGGACAAAGGATGACATGCCTTCAGTGCCAACACTCAGGGTAAAGGACATTGTATTCTTTTGGTCCTGCCCCTGTAACTAATTAGCCAAGGCAAGGAGGCGGGGAGAAACCAGGGAGCCACATAGGCAGAGGACTTGACGCTCTTCTGTTTTACAGACAAAGAATTTGAGAAGAGGGTCACAACCCGATGAGAGATCTCGGGACGTGAGATTTATACCTCCTTAAACTACACGCCCAGAGAAGGGGGAGTTCGGGGAATTCCCTTTAACTGATGTCGGGAGAAAAGAGACAGGAGTGAGAATCAGAGCGACATGGCTGATTTACGTGAACCAGACCCCTCTTGCTGATGAAAGATAACAAATTATGTAGTAGACCTTTAATGTATGCCTCTTCCCTCATCACTGCCAGCTAGTTGAACACAGCCTCTTCCTTGTGCTAGTTGTTCTTTTACGTTATTTCACAAAGGTATGGCATGCTCTTTTTAAAAGACAGATGCAATAGGACATAGGGAATAAAAAAGAAATATAAGATACACATAGTAGAAACCTTTTCAAGTTGGGAAATTGAGGTGGGAGGGAAATAGGCCAGGTATCAGTGAAAGCATTGAAGTACACATTTTTTTAGTCTAAAAAGTTAAAATTTGTACCTGAAGCTTTGTTTGGCTGTGTCCCCTGCTAACTAAACATCTAAGGGAGGCCCCTCCATGTGAGATATTTCACCATTGCCCTTGTTATAAAGGAAAACTTCCACCAAAGGCACTCTTTTTCTTTTTTTAGGTTATCTCTCCACATGGAGGTTTGAAAATGGGGGCACCCAGACTATGACTGTCTTGCTTTATAGCTAAATGTAAGAGCACAGCTAAGCCCAGTGGAAAAGAATCCTCCAGAAAGGCAAGGGAGGCCATACTGGCTTATACCCACATGTTCTCAGGAGCCAAGCTGGCTCTTCGCACCAAGCTCAAACCTTATAGGATTTGCAGGATTGGCACAGAGGTCAAATCAGGGCTAGAGGTCATGTATCAAATAACTCAACAGAAGGACTGGGCCCATAGGCCTCCCCAAACCAAGTTCAGTGGCTGAGATAGAAGCCAAGAGGGGTGTGGCATTGCATCCATGTTCAACATAAAAAAAAAAAAAAAACCACGTCTTGGAAGGTGGCGTGCTTCCAAGTATTGGTCAATTTCCTTCAGGTTTTCGTATTTCTGAGAATAAAGTTTCTTGTAGTATTCATGGAGGGTTTCTTGAATTTCTGAGGGGTCTGTTGTGATTTCATCTTTAC
>NW_003852414.1:6450189-6451819 GCF_000181295.1 Otolemur garnettii | reverse complement strand
TTCAAAAAAAAAAAAAAAAAAAACCCACGGGCCACGTGGGTGGGAGATGGATATCCCCAGGCTTTTTCTGCCTCCCATCACCACCTTGAATGATTTCTTAATAAAATTCTTAATAAAGGAATAGTTAGTAATCTATTTGGGGTAATGGACATATTGGGCCATCATCACTTAATATCACCTTAATGCAGGTCCTTCATTCATTAAGTGATCTTTAGGCCAGGGGTGGTGGCTCACCCTATAATCTTAGCACTCTGGGAGGCTGAGGAAGGAGAATCACTTGAAGTCAGGAGTTCAAGACCAACCTGAGAAAGAGCAAGACCCCATTTCTACTAAAAACAGAGACACTAGTCAGGCATTGTGATGGGCATCTGTAGTCCCATATACTCAGATGGCTGAGGGCAAGAGGATCATCTGAGCCCAAGAATTTGAGGTTGCTGTGAGCTATGACACCGCAGCACAGCACTCTACCCAGGGTGACAAAGTAAAACTTTGTCTCAAAAAAAAAGGTAGGCATTATTCTCCCCATTTTACAGGTGAGTCAATAAAACCTTATAACATTTGAGGACCTCACATCCAACCCTAAGCCTTCACCACTTGGCTGTAAAACTCTGCATTTTTGTTCCATTTGTATAATGTAGCTATTACTATTTTAGCTCATCTGTTAAAGACCATGAGCAGTCAGTACATAGGGCTCCTAGACTGTATAAGAGACATTATAGTCACACAAATGTGTTATAGTGACAGTATTAGACTAACAGCCTCTGAGTTCAGGCAATCCACCCGCCTCAGTCTCCCAGAGTGCTAGGATTACAGGCATCAGCCTCTAAACCCAACAATAATGCCTACCTTATTGGGGAACTGAGATAGTGCATACAAAATAAGCAGGTTTGGTAGGTACTATCATAATGCACATCTTTAACTGAATTACGTTTTCTAACTAAAATGGGAAGACACACCCTGGCTGACTCAGAATATCCACTAGGTGGTGCTAGAAAACAATGCCTAACAACCCAGCCTTTATTTTCAAAGACCCAGCATTTTATCACAGGCAGAGTTTCTGATAAACACTCCAACCTATATTCTTTATGTTATCTGGGGGCTTTTAGCTACTCCTATAGTTCCCAAACATTTCTGCCCAGCCTGCCTCCCAAGTAAGAGTCTCCCTCAGCCAGCAAACCATTACTGAGTGCCTACTGTTTGTTAGGTTCTGGGTACACAAAGTTGAATGAGACACAGTGCCTGTTCTGGTCCTGAATTCCACTTTGGATGTGTTGATTCTGAGTTCCTTGTAGTACTGCAGACCTCAACCTTAGGAACCGGCAGGTGAGCTAAGCTTCCTCTGTGTTTACAGCCGCTCCCCATCACTGGCATCACCGCCTGAGCTCCGCCTCCTGTCAGATCAGTAGGGGCATTAGATTCTCATAGGAGCAGGCATCCTGCTGTAAACTGCACATGTGGGAGATCCAGGCTGCAGGCTCCTTTGAGAATCTAGTGCCCCCTTACCCCTACCGGTCAGGGGAAAAATTGTCTTCCACAAAACTGCTCCTTGGTGCCAAAAGGCTTGGGGACCACTGCTATAGCACTTTCAGCTGGAGATGTTTTTTTTTTTTTTTTTTTTTTTTTTTTTTTT
>NW_003852414.1:6446411-6449972 GCF_000181295.1 Otolemur garnettii | reverse complement strand
GCCACCTTAGGTGTACGTGGCTGGCGCCTTAGTCGGTTGAGCTATAGGTGCCGAGCCCAGCTGGAGATGTTTAACCAGCAATTGGATATTCAGATGTGAACCTCAGAGGTGACAGGCAAAATGCAGGTTTCAATCAGACAGACGTCACCCCTGACTCACAGTTGATCATAAGAATGGAGAACTTGGCCAGGACAGTGTATAAACTAGGGAAATTTGTAAGGAAGAACAGAGAACCCTGTGGAATGTTGGAATGTGAACGTTCCAGGAAGAAAGAAAGCACTGGGGAGATGGAAGGAGAGTTCAGGGAGTCCTGGGCAGAAGCAGCACAGGGTGGTATCAAAGAATACAGAGCCACAAAGGGACAAAGCAGGAGTGTCATTGAGAAGACAGAAGAAGGCTCACCGGATTTGGAACAGAAAGAAAGCTGGTTGACAGTAGCTTGGAGTCAGAGTAGGAGCTGTGCCAGTTGAGACAGCTCAACACAGCCGGCCTTTTAAAAAGTGGGGATGAGAAAGAGAAGAGCTAGGATGATTTCTAGGGAAGCACTGAAGGCAAAGGAGGGGAGTCTGGTTTAGTGGGAGGGAGGGTTTGGTCTTTTGCTATTTATTTACATATCTGCACTGAAAGAGACATTTGATGGAGGAGAAGCAGCCAGCAGGGGGGGACAGGTTGACAATAGTAGAAATAAGAAGGACTGACATCACCCCCCCCCCTTCTCAGTTCTCTTTGTCTCGAACAAGCTGCGTGCCCTTGTTTTTCCAAACCCTCTGGTCCTCAGATACTTTGCCCATAAAAAAACGTGCAGAGCAAAATGGTGAACCATGATGGCTTAAGGTCTCCCCTAGTGCTAAAAAATTCCATTTCCCAATTCGAATCTTTCACTTACCTGAATAGCAAAGGGAAGAATTATACAGGTTAAGTATGTTTAAATAACTGTCTTTGAATTGGAAACCAACCTCCAGATATGTCATATCACTAAAGGAACGCCTGTCATAAAATGCAAAGTCTCCTGTTCAAAATAGTCACCAGCTAGTGTGCAGCTGACTGTGCAAATAGCATATGTCTTTGTTCCGCACGTGAATTAACAGCCTTTTACATTCATATCCACCCCTTATGCCACAGCTAAATCTTCAAATAGAATCCCTCCGTCACAGCATTTCTGAACACCGGGTAATGCAGTCCTGGTATAGTCCTGTGCCAAACCCATGGTTAACACTTGGACTTATAAATCATTTCTAATTGGCCTTTTCGGGCCAATTATAATAGAGAATTTGTATGCATGTGAAGATATTCAGGCATGCAGAAAATTAAATAAACAGACTATACCCATGTTGAAATACATCTTGCAAATTACAGGAAACGTCGTCAGATTACTTTTATTAAGGCCCAGGCCGTGTTTAATAGGTCCTTTCTAATAAGGAATGTTTTGACTCCAATCCTCCCAAGATACATACTACAGCACTCAACAGAAAGACACAATTTTCTTATTCATGAATGTCATAAACTTGCACCCATAAAAGCCTTGGCAAGCTTGCTCTGTACACCAGCAACAGAAGGTGAGTGGTAACCTCATTCATTCTCTTGGCGCAAAGCTATCTTGAATATTATCATATACTCTTTCACTATCTGCCACTCTGGAAGATTAGCTATTCTAGGTCCCATAGGCACTTAAAAAACATCGCTGGATTGAATGACAGGGACAGAAAAAAAAGCAAACTCCATCCCTTCCCCCCACCCGCCAGCCCCGTGATCTAACATGCAGCCAGGAGGCTGGTCCCCCCTGGCTTATCCCAATCTTAATAGCATGGAGTGGTCTGCCCATCAGAGAGGGCCAGACCCCCAGAAGAAAACTCTCTCATAAAGACAAAATTTGGCGGCTGTGTTCCTCTATCCCAAACACCATTAACACCTCCATTCTGGGGACAATTTAAAGTTTTTCAATCAGTGGTGATAATTGCCTAGTTTAAACATTAGTCAGAACCCCCACCCTCCATCCCACTTTCCCGTTTTCTTCCTCTGTCTTTTCTTCCACCTTTTTGGTGCCAAAAAAAAAAAAAAAGACCTGCAATCAAGCAGGTCATTTTATTTCTCTGATTAGTCTTTTAGGCTGGGAGATTTGCTCTTAGGAGAGTCAGGGGTATTGGGCTACAAGGAAAAGGTAAATTGTTGCTGTTTTTCCACCTTTTCTATTCCTCTGTGTCCCCCTTACTGCTGAAGATGGGGAGTTGGCTGAGAAGAGGGGGATTTTCAGTATCAGTAAGCCGCTTTCGGCCTGATTCTCTGACACCGGGGTGCTGCCAGCGATGTGATGCTTACATTCAATTTGTTCAAACACTCAGTGATTTTAATTAACTGATTGCCTTTCCAAGAACCAACATCAAATACTCTTGTGATCTTTCATGATGAAGCAGAAACCACTGGGGGTAGAGGGACAGGAAATAGCCCTGCCCCCAACTCCTGCTGGTTACGCTGAGCTGGGGCCAGAAACACCCCATAAACTCTCTGGCAGTCATTTATTAGAAATAATGTCATTGAAATGGAAGTTGCCACGGTATGGTGGCCTCCAGCTGAGCCCAGGCTACTGGGGAGGGAAACTGCAGCTCCAACTCACCCCGATCACACGTTACCTTGTTTCGCCCCCATGCAGATAAAACGCTCAACAAAGGGAAGCGGGTGACTCTTTTATTAAAAAGATGACTGGGGTGAAGTTTCTTTTCAACTCAGTTGAATAAAATGTGGCAAAAATGTTGGGGGGCAGAGAAGTCACATCAGAAGCTGAAACAAAAATGACTTAATTGGTTTGCCATATAAGCAGGTATTTAAAAAGGAGCAGTGTTAAAAGGAAAGATTGCATCACTGAGATTTTAAATCCTTGGTTACTGGAGGCAAACACAGCAACGAACCTGGATAGAAATTCTGTCCACGTTGAAATAAATGGGATATTGGCTTCCACTACTAACAGGGAGAGGTGTGGGCTTATTGAGGTGGACAGCTTTTGAATTCCTTTTGCCTGATGTCGTTTTAAAGAGATGGACAGCTGAGCATTCCAATCCCAAGTGTGTGGTTTTGTTTTCAAGCTGTTCTGGAGATCCTGTTACCTTGACCTGGCCTCTTTCTGATTACATTAACAAACGTAAGCTTTTCTTCCTCCACTGCTGCCTGTCACCCTTGGAGATATATAAAATGTGTACTTGCATTTCAACTTTGCTTGGCTTCTGGAGCCCACTGGTCTCTGCCCCTCCAGAGGGTGAAGCCCCGCTCTCCTGTCTCTTATGTGAACAACCTCATGCAAGTTGTGAGCTTCAGGTTGCTATCTCTACATCGGATTGAATAATAATAATAATGTCTACTGAGTTTGTTTCTAGGGCTTCCTCACAAGTTACTTAAAACTTAGCAGTTGAAAACAACACATGTTGGCTCGGCGCCTATAGCTCAACCGGCTAAGGCGCCAGCCACGTACACCTAGGGTGGCGGGTTCGAATCCCCAGCCCGGACCCGTCAAACAACAATGACGGCTGCAACCAAAAAAAAAAAAATAGCCGGGCGTTGTGGCGGGCGCCT
>NW_003852414.1:6436530-6445996 GCF_000181295.1 Otolemur garnettii | reverse complement strand
AAAAAAAAAAAAAGAAAACAACACATGTATATGCTATCAGTTACTTTCTGAGGGTCAGGAATCTGGGAGCAGCTTAGCTCCAGTGCAGGACCTCTCATGAGGCAGCAGTTAAGGTATCAATTGAGTCTGGAGTCATCTGAAGGCTCAAGTGGGGCCGGAGGACCTGTTTCCAAGGTTGTACACTCTGGAAGCTGTGGGCAGTGGCCCTCCATTCCTCCCTTCATGGGCTTCTCCACAGATCATTTGAACGTCCTCCTGATATAGAAACTGGCTTTATTTCCCAGAGTGAATGGTCCAAGAGAAAGCAAGGAGTTAAGTCACAATATCTTTTGTAGCACAGCCTTTGAAGTTACATATCATCATTTCTGTTAGCCTCACAAACCAACCCTGGGGATGGTGGGAAAAGACCACATAGGAGGCTGCCAACCATACCCTTCTCTTGGAGGGTACTAAGGGAGGTGAGCATGTATATACATGAAGCAGGTCGGTGACACCTGGTAGAGATTCAGTAAAATAAATTGAAGTTATCATTATTTATTCCGTCCGTATAAAGCATCCCAATTTATATATGAGTCAGAGAGAGAACAGACAGACACACAGATAGATACATGTAAAGACCCAAATGAAGGTGACATTCATCCATTCAACAAATATTTACTCATGGAGTGCCTACCATGCACTAGGTACTATTCTAGTTACTTTTGATCATATTAACAAAGGCAGCTAATTTTAGGGAAGGGACTCAGGAGGGAGGATACCTTGAGTTCAGGAATTTGAGAACAGCCTAAATAAGAGTTGAGACCCTGTCTCTTCTAAAAATAGAAAAATTGGCAGGCATTGTGGTGGGTGCCTGTTGTCTCAGCTACTTAGGAGGCTGAGGCAGGAGGATTGCTTTAACCCCGGAGTTTGAGGTTGCTATGAGCTAGGCTGAGGCCACTGCACTCTAGCCTGGACAACAGACTGAGACTTTGTCAAAGGAAGGGAGGAAGGAAGGATGGAAGGAAGGAAGGAAGGATGGAAGGAAGGAACGAATGGCGGGCCAGTTAAGTATCATTCAGGATGCAGGTTTTGGAGATGCAGACAAATATTTTCTATGGGCAGGGCAGCTCTATCAAGAAAGCACATCAGAGCACAGAGGGCTGGCTGTAGGCTCTTCCTGGGAGACACAGGCCCCTCTACAGCTTTCTGACCTGAGACCACATGGTGGCCTGACTGTCCTCCCAACTGTCCTGCACTAGAATCTGACTTGCTTCCTAACCTGCCCCTTCTCCCTGCCTCCTTCCTCCTTTCCTGATGTTTTCTCATGGGTGTCTCTTGGTCCTATCTGCATCTTCTGTGAAATAAGGGATTTGGCTGACAGATTCTCACACTGGGTGATAGAACCCCAACATGTTCAGAATGTTGTGGATTTCTGATATGTTTAATTTTACCATAAGAAATAAAAAGGATTTTTTTCCAGCAACTAAAAAAAGGAAGAAAAGAAAAGAGGAAAATACAGGCCTTATCTCTATAGTCTAGTATTAACCAGTGGACCTTGATCATCGGAGGGGGGAGGAATGGCAGCTACTGACCCCACTCAGCTGTCCCCAGGGTCTCATCTAAGAGTCATTAGTTGTCCAGTTAGGGCTGGGTAGGAGATACAATGACCTAAAGGAAATATCAGGAAAAAGAAACTCAGAATCCAGAAAATCCCTCTCATTAGCTTTTTTTCCCTGTGTTTTGGGGAAAGATTGGTCATTAATTGACTGCAATTCTGGAGCAACTTTGGCCAGAGAAAAACCAGTTTTCAAGGCTGAGGATCACTTGCTAGATAATCTCTAAGGGCCCCTCCAGCTGTAAGTGTCTAAGATTCTACAAAAGCTTCCTCCAGGAGCTAAAGGCACCTGAAATACAGCATAGGCTCCAGGGGTGAAGCTGCTTCCCCAGATGGTGAATGGCTATTTCATATTTTAATTTTATTAATTAAAGTTCTTGAGTAGGAGCTCAGACAGACAGAATATCTAAAAATGCTTCACTAAAGAAATGTGAGAAGCCAAGGGAAAGTGTGGAGAGACCGCTTAGACTTTTCAACTCCAAATCAAAGTACTTGTGAAGAAACAGACAAGCGTGATCATTCCTTAGAAAGCTGCGCAGGGAAAGGTGGGCGGACTGCTCTGCTCTGCCTGTTAGACCATCAGGTCCTTCCCTCCCACCTCCCTCAAGAACCTAGTGTCTGTAATTACTCCTATTGGCCTCCAGATGGCAGTCAGGGAAAGCGAAGACAAAAAAAAGGGAGCCGCACTTTGATAAAGGCTGGATTCCAGCTACAAAAACAAATAATCTCAAAAAAAAAAAAAAAAAAGTGGGCGGTGCCTGTAGCTCAGTGGGTAGGGCGCCGACCCCATATACCGAGGGTGGTGGGTTCGAACCTGGCCCCGGCCAGCAAAAAAACAACAGTGGCAACAAAAAATAGCCGAGCATTGTGGTGGGCACCTGTAGTCCCAGCTACTGGGGAGACTGAGGCAAGAGAATCGCTTAAGCTCAGGAGTTGGAGGTTGCTGTGAGTTGGGATGCCACAGCACTCTACTGAGGGCGACAGAATGAGACTGTCTCAAAAAATAAAATAAATAAATAAATAAAATGAAATAATTTTAAAAAGTATCCTGTGGGCACCTATGAGATGTGAAGAAGGTTAATACAGGTAATTCTTGCATATAATACTTGACCAATGCTTTAAGAGATATCCAAAGCTACTGGTGCTTGGCCACCATCAATAGCTAATCCATAAGTATTTGGTCTCGTCTCTTCCCTCCTCCGTGTGGGAAATGGTTGGATTCTTACAATAATGGGGAAAGCACTACTGCAACTTCATGGTCAGGAAAACAAGACATTCTACTTCACCTACTTCAGCCCCACAAAATGATAAATCATCTATCCCCTGTCCCAGATGATTTCCAATTATACAGCTCAACGTTCATGTAGGTAAAAAACCCTGTAAGTAATTATTTCAGCCCCAGAACATCACTCTATTTTACAAACAAATGCAAAGCCTTTTTTTTTTTCACGGTTATAAGTACACCAATTTTCTAATACATTTTATTGTCAGTCGAGAGGAGATTGTTTTGTGGGTGTGTGTATTGTCTGTAATCCGGCCAAGAGTTGTTGACAATTTTGTAAAATTTAATTAACACTGTTCACATCACCAGAAGTCTGGACCCAGTGTAACTAGACAGTGCACATTGTTGCCATTGAGTTGCTGGTGATTCCCTGCAAGGGGATAGATGAGAATCCACTGACCTGTTGTGTCATGGCTACAGCATTGTGTTAACTTGAAAGCAAATGTTGGGCTTTCATTTCAGAATAGTAAAGAAAGAATTTTTTTAAAAACCATCATATTGATAATCAAATGGGCAATTGGTTCTGATAGCATGGAGAGTCCCTGCAGCTTCACAAGCTGGGGCCGGCTGCCTGGCCAATCCCAGCTGAACCCCCTTGGCTTCCTCTTCCACTGGGGGAGTCCCAGAGCCTGCCCCTAGGGGCCTTCATATGCCATTGGCACCAGCCTTGCTGCTCAGAGTCTGCCAGGGTTGAGTAAGTCTGAATGTTGACTGTGTTCTCTGTCCATTCCCAGGGGAATCCCCTTGAATGCACCTGAACTTATCCCCTGAATGTCCCAGGCACCTGAACTTATGTTCCCTCCTGCAGCAAACCCTAAGAGAGGCCACCCCTCTTCCTTCTGGCTGCTACCTGCCCTGGGAGGGGAAGACCAGTGGGGGATCCAAAGCCCAAGCCAGCCCTTCAGGGTAGCCCCAGCTGGGGTCTGGCTTCCCCATTTGCTCCCTTCCTTTGGTCCTCCCCACCCAAAGGCTTTCAGACTTGGCAAATAGAGCTGCACTGTTTGAGGCATGCTCCTACTGAAACACACAGTGTCTAGGACACACTAATATATATATTTTTAAAAAGTGTTGTCAATCTGAAACTTCTACTTAATGAGCATCCTCTGTGATTCCTGGGAAGCCTAATCTGTATAGAGCTAAGCAGTCAGGGGTCCCCAGGGAAAGAGGCTTGCCATGAGAATGAGTCACCCCCCCTTCCCCGTCAGCCTATGGCTAATGGAGGTGGGAGGGATCTTCTACTTCCCAGACCAAGAGGGCCCTTAAGCTTTCCCCACCTCATTGCCTGCTTCAGTTCTAACCTGCACACTGAAAACTCACTTGAAACATGAGAGAACCAAGGCACTTGGGAACTATTAGCTTCTGATGATCGAGCCGGTTACAGTGCTGCTCTTGGAATCAGAGCATGATGGAGGGAGCTTAGAGAGATCATCTGTGGAATGAGCCCGTCTTACAGGTGGGTCTACTGAGGCCAGAAAAACAACATGATTTTTTTTTCTTGACCCACAGAACAATGTCCTTTTTAGGCTGCTATCTAAATAAGACAGAAAGAATTAGAGATTACAGCCCAAGGAGGTGAGAGAGCCAACCCCTGAACTTTCCAAGCAATTCCCACATCTCCCAGGGAAGCTATGAGTAGAAAACTCTGTCTATGAAGCAATGATAAGCTCTCACTTGGTGCTTTGAAGGTGGAACCTAAGGGTCATGGGAATACAGAAGAATCTTTCAATTTCAAATTTTCCTGAAGCCAAGGACTTTGGGTCTCAAATGTGCACAAGATGATTATGACACAGACCCTCTGCTTTCAAGAGTTCAAGGGGCCCCTCAACCTTGAACTAAACCCTAGAGAGGCTGAGCAACCCTCCTTGTGACTACCTTATAACATCAAATGTTCTAGAATCTAGGCTAAGGTGACCAGATGTCCTGCTTTTGGCAGGACAGTCCCAATTTTTAACAATTTGTCTCGTGTCCCGTGGCATTTTAAAAAAGTCCCAATTTTTGGAAAGAATGCACGACAAGCTAGGAAACAGCAGGAGAATGGTAAGGGAATATATGGTTTTTGGCTGCTGAAAAGGTTAATATAACTCCATTTGGGAGTAAAGAGGTTAATGTAACTTCATTTGGAAATGAAAAGGCTAATGTAAACACTCTATTCCCCTCCTGGGCAAGGTCGCCCAGGTGGAATCAGTATCAGAAGGATACTGGCTCCCTCCCTCACTTCTAGGCAAGGACAATTAGCTCAGAAGGAGCCAAACTGTCTGGAACAAACAAGTAACCCCTCCCCACGGAGGGTCCCTAACCATAAACAGCTCAGCCAATAGCAGCCCTACCCCCACCCCACCCTCCCCCGTCAATGGTGTCCCGCTTTACCAATGTTAAAATCTTAACCTAGGCACCTTAACCTAGGCAGATGTCTCAAACTCAGTGCTGAATAATTCTTTCTTGTGGGACGTTGATAATCATATATGCCTTACAGAATGTCTAGAAGCATCCCTGATAACAAGAGGACCCCTACTTAAGCATGACAATCAAAAATATCTTCAGACATTACCAGTCTCCCTCTTCCCATTGAGAACCACAGATCTGAAGCCCCAGACCCAGTTCTTACTACAGGGCAGGGTGCCCATTCTTACCTGGGTGCTGCTGAGCCCCAGTGGAAAGCTCTTGCTTGAGCTGTACCAGTGGGACCTTCAGCCCAAACTCAAACCCAAACACTCCAGCTGTCAGGACAGATGTGCCCAATAAGACAAAATAATCTCACTGGAAGACTCTGCACACACATTCCCCAAATTTATAATCTGACAAACCCATCGACTCACCCCTGTTCAGAAAGGCAAGTTCAAGTTATAGGTATTGTTCCAAATAATCAGCTCTAACCTCTGGTATGTCTTCTATTTCTCTGGGCCCTAGACACCTGGCTCCACGCCCACCTGCATAATTACTCCTGGACCCTTCATTTTGCTCACTCTCTCTACAATCCCAGCTTCTGGGACAACCTTCTTGTATCTGAGCACTCCGTCTGGCCTTCATCTCCCCTGTGACCCTGTGAGAGACTCCTTGCTCCTGTCCCTGCCAGCCACACCTCCCATAAAAACAAGGATGTGTTGGGATTTAGACAGTTTCAGAAACTAACCAAGAGTGAGCTGATCCATCCAGCATTTTCTATTTCCAACACCAGGTGAGAAAAACCAGAAGCACCTTCCAAGCTTCCCACTGAGCTTCAGAAGGTCACGAGAGCGAAGGGGCTAAGAACAGTTCCAGGAGGAAGAACAGAGAGGAAATGAGAATAATTCTGGTTTTGTTTTGTGTTTCACAAAGACTCATTAGGGTGAGCAGTAACCCATGTGAATAGGCCTTATTCAAGGAAGCAGGACTGGCCAGAAGTCAGTGAAACTAAAAGGAAAACCGGAAAGGTTTCAGGGAAAGTCCATTGGTGAAAATAGCCCAAAGGACTGTGGTGTAAACTGTCTTCCAGGCCCTGTATTGTTTTGTTTATTTTCCTCTGAGGTGCCAGTGGTAAACCACACATTTGTAGAATCAAGGGATGTCCTTGTGATGGTGGCAAAAGCATCCTCCAGATCAGCGATCAGCAATATAGAAACAGAAAGGAGAGGGCAGTGGCCCCCAAGTGGGCTGGGAAAAAGCTGAAGGTGGTGAGAGGGATGTCATCTCAGTAGCCTGATTGGTATCAAAGATGTTTTTGCAAAGCTGGTGTCCTTCATCAGTGGTAAACAAACGGCATTTCTTATCCACACAAATTAGCTTTGCTTGTGTAACCTGATTATTAAAAGACATCCCAACTAAGATGGAAAACTGTAAAATCAACTTCAGTTTTATCTGCAGTACTGTCATTTGATTTTACTTTTTTTTTTTTCTTGATAGGGTGCTGTGGCATCACAGCTCACAGCAATCTGCAACTCCTGGGCTTAGGTAATTCTCTTGCCTCAGCCTCCTGAGTAGCTGTGATTACAGGCACCCCAATGCCCAGCCATTTTTTGTTGCAGTTTGGCTGGGGCCGGGTTTGAACCCACCACCCTTGGTATATGGAGCTGGCACTCTCCTCACTGAGCTACAGGTGCTGCCCCAGACCAAGATCTAATATCAAATGTTCCTTAAGCTTTATCAAGTATCAAAGAAATTAAAGGGAAAAATCTATAAGAAGGGCTGCATCAGTGGGGACTTTTCATTATGCCTCTCAAAATATTAGAAAACCAAATTAAACAGAATCCTTTCTCCTCAAAGTCTGTGTGGTTGCATATCACCCCTGGAGCACATTGAAATAGGGCAGAATGGAATAAAATGACTTGGCCTTTGGGTAACTCTGTTCTTTCCAAAGTACTTTCCTAAATAGTATCTTGTCTTATGCTATTTCTCACATCAATTCTGTGATGCAAGGTATGCTATCTCCTATTGTTTATGTGAACGCATTACACCCACAGGGTACAGGACTTGCCTAAGGTCACTCAACAGAGCTAGGACTGGACCTCACACTGCTGATGGGGGGTCCATGTCCCTCCCTTCCTGCAGCATCACCTGAACTCACTCACACCATCCCTGTCCTTTGAAAAATGGTGGATAACTCTACATTACAAAGGACAATATTCTTGAGGGGGATAAGAAAAACATTTTAATATTTCTTTTTCATCCCATCTCATGGGTATATTTCTAATCTGAATCACTCTAATCCTTTTGATAAGATGTCATAAAAGAAAAAACAAATCATCAGAAAAGTAAATTACATTTTTAAAATGTCCCCATCAACCCAGGAATGGATTGACAATCTGTGGTGTATTGTATGTATACTATGGAATACTATTCAGCCATTAAAAAGATGGGGAATTTATCTCTTTTGTACTAACCTGGATGGAATTGGAAAATATCCTTCTTAGTAAAGTAGCACAAGAGTGGAAAAGAAGAATCCAAAGTACTCCATTCTAACATGAAGCCAGTGGATGATCTGATATATATTCACATAATAGAAAAAATCAAATCAATTCAAGGTGGAGGGTACAGGAATGAGGGAGTGGGGAGCAAGGAGGAGGGAGGGGGATGGGGGTCACACAAGAGGTGTATGACACACCTCTTGGGGGCCAGACACAATTATGAGAGGGACTTATCAAATGCAAACAGTGCCACCTAATTATTTGTACCCTCCATGAACCTGAAACAAACAAAATCAGAGAGGAAGTGACATCATACAGAGACTGTTAAATGGCAAAAGATCAATTCATGCTAAAAGTTGATATAAAGGAACTGGATAAAAATAGATGGCACCTTTGATTTAGAAAACAGTTTACAGGTTTAAAAAAAGTCTTTTCAAAAATGCTAATCCAGTGAAATGTGAAAAAGCAAAACACAAACAATAACAACAAAAAGAAAACTCAAAATACATTTTTAATCTGGAAAAACTCCTCCTTCCATCTGCCTCCTCAGAAGCCCAGGACTGTTTCTCTCTTCTCTTTTCTGCATCTTCTGGTACAATGTATGTGGGAGATTAGGAAGAAAATGAATCCTTCTAGAACGCTTGTTCTGCCTGTCCTTGTTGCTCATACTGACCACGGATCAGTCACTTGCTTTCCAGAATTAATTGCTGAGTTGATTTTTGTCTCCTTTACACAGTCTACTTTTGTAATTTTGAGAAATTTAGAAAATGACCAAAAAATTAAAAGAACTTTATAACAAACACCCATCTGCTTATCACCCAGAACTGACCTCTTAATTGTTACAAGTTTTTTTCAATCTTTTTTAACTAAAAAAGTAAAATTGGGCAGCGCCTGTGGCTTAGTGGGTAGGGCACTGGCCAAGGGTGGTGGGTTCAAACCTGGCCCCAGCCAAACTGCAACAAAAAATAGCTGGGCATTGTGGTAGGTGCCTGTAATCACAGCTGCTCAGGAGGCTGAGGCAAGAGAATTACCTAAGCCCAGGAGTTTGGAGGTTGCTGTGAGCTGTGACGTCACAGCACTCTACCAAGGGGAAAAAAAAGTAGAATCAAATAACAGTACTGGAGATAAAAGGCAACTCTCATGTGTATTTATTTATAAAATATTGTGCATACCAAAGTCTATGTACTCACAACATAGTTTATGTTTATAATCCACTATTTTCATGGCATTTTTCTTTGCAGAAAAAGATAACAAACTAACCTTTGCAGTTCTAAAATCTTTCTGATTAGAATTTGATTTTCTTAGTTTTTTGCAACAGAAGTACAGTCCCAATAAATGAGATGTGTAATAATAACCAATACTATGTGCCAGGGGCTATTCTAGGTGCATATAAAGTCTGACAATTAAAGTTTATGAACTCATCCTAAAAAAAAGTGCTCTATATACCTCATTGCTGAATGGTCACCAATGTAGCAGTCACCTTCAAAGTCAGCTATGCACTGACACCAGTGCTTTATCCACCCATCAAGCAATTTTGGAACTCATTTTCTGCAATGACCACCAGAGCTGTTTTTGTATAGCACAGAAAGACACACAACAAAAATGAACATCACTCAATAGTGTCGGGAGCCAAATGACGCCAGATGGCCGCCCATCCCCACTGTCTGGAGTATGCTAACCTTTATCAGATAAGGAGCTGCTTTTCCCTTA
>NW_003852414.1:6414958-6431797 GCF_000181295.1 Otolemur garnettii | reverse complement strand
GAGACCTTGACAAATCTGCTTGGTCTCGCTTCCTCTTTCTTTCGCCTATTCTCTTTACAGGCTGGGTCCCCCTCGCCCCCCGAATAACCGTGTCCCGCAGGACGGGACACAATAGGACATGCCACATGTTGACATGAACACACTTGTGAGACATTGATATACTAAGGTTGTGAAACCTTACTGAGTTGTTTGTACAGTGCTGCCAATGAAGGCACATGGTGGTAAGTTCATAAACTTAATTGTCAGACTTCGTATACTTATACCTCACCCCATCCCAATAATTATATGGGCATATATTATTATTGTCCCTATTTTAGAGATTAAAAGACTTAGGCACAGAGGAGCTTAGTCACTTGCTAGAGGTTACAGAGCTGTGAGTGCCTAGGAGGTATGGCCTCAGGGCACACATGCCCACTCACCTGTTCTTGCTAATGAGGTTCTTTGTTTTTTTAATAAGACCATTTGTCACCTTAAAATCAGGCTGGTCTTGAAAGTTTCCCATAAATTCCTTTTCTGATTTATGTCCCTTTAAAGGGATGATGAGTGAGCTCAACTTCTGGTTCAAGTTGCTCTGGCAACCCACTCCCAACCACAGAACCATCACAGGACTCTCCAGCTCTAGGGATGTTTGCCAGGCCAGGGACTTCTAAATGAGCAACTCCTCCAAAGGAAAGTGTGTGGGAAATAAAGATTTTGAAGACATTCCTTGTTTTCTTTTAAAATATTGTCAAGTTAATGCTTAAGAAGATGAAGCAGCCTCTTTGATCCAGAGGATAAAAAATAGGCTCCTTTGTGCTGCTTTTGGCTTATTATGGGAACATGTGACACTTTCTATATAGCCTTATTTGTCTCTTGTCACCGGTGCAAGCCTCATTTTATAATCTTGCCTGGCTGTTGAAGAATTGGATTTTAGCATTTAACTTATTCCTTCCCTCTAGATCAGATGGATTTGTTTTTCCTTTTATGGGTTGCCAAAAATAAAAGAATAATCTCAAATACCTGTCAACTTCAGCAAAAGGAGATTTATATTACTTTTAATCAAGGGATATTGTTATAACAGGAATTATACACACACATATATATGCACAGACACACACACATACACACATCAGCAAATCTAATGCCCCATCTGGAGATCCCCAGTGCAAGTCTGTGCCCCCTTCATACATTGATTTCATGTATTTTGTCCATAGTCTGCCATCTGTGCCCCTAAAGCCACCAAAGTCTCAGGTGCTCTAATGGTGTGCCAACATCTGGACCTCTAATACTTTTGTGGATTTCTGCAAAATTGGAAAGTTGACATCTCCCCCCAAATTGCTACTAATCACATACTCATGACTCTGTCCAAACCAATGTGGTCATTGATCCTACAATTCCTAGCAAAGAGGGTAAGGAAATGGTGGGAGCAAAGGCAATGAAGCCAATGATTCAATAGACACCAGGTAGGTGCCTGGACCCATATGGAAGGTGAAGACATTAATAAGCAAAGAATTGAAAATCAACAATGATGACAACAAAAGTCACAGCCTCATTCTTTTGCTGCCATATTTCTTCATTGCCTGATCCCTTTTACTGGGAAAAGAAGCTGAGATGCTCCACCCCAACACTCAGAGGGGCAGGTGCCAATCCTCTGGACATGTGAGTCCCAAGAGCTTCAAACAGCCTTGCAGATGACCCAGCACCATGCCTAGCACTGTGCTTGGTAGGCAGTAGCCTCCCAATAATTGTTTGCAGAACCAAATTAAATGGTTAAGTGCTAGAATTATACCCACGGTAAAAGGAGTTACTAATGTAAATTAGGACTTGCATGGTGTGTGTGGCTACAGATGTTGGTCACCTCCCAACTTCCTCATTGTTAAAAGGCCACCCACGTGCCCCTGGAGAAAAGGCGTGTCAGAGTTCCTTATTCCCACCTGTCTGATCAACATGATCTCATCAATACAGTGTGACATTGGTTTTGATTTATTGTCTAGGTTGAGGTGGGGGGATAGTTTCAGGGGCTTCCACACAAGTCTTTCCTACCTTAATAGTTCTCACTTTGCATATCTAGAGACTGATAGAGGTGTGACTGCTGAGAATGTCCATGCCAGTGACACATTCACAAACGGGAAAATGATCCCCAGGTAGGTCTGAAAACTTGGGCCAGGGAATCATTTATTACATATTTCCCCTATGCCCATAATCTAATGGGGAGGTTTTAGGCATGAACCTTAACATTATATCCAATACCAGTAGAAACACCTGGGTATTCCTCTTCCCCACTATCTGGTGGTCTGAACAAATGGTAGAATGACCTCTTTGCACATCTGCTATCATACTATAGGCATTTCCCCATAGGGACCTGGTCTTCCCTTCAATTGATGGCTTCTGGGTCTGAGAACTGGCTGAGGTCTGGAAGCTGAGTAGGGGGTCATGCCTTTCCATTTGGGGTAGCTGACCTCATGCTTCAGCTCATCTGTCCTTTGTATTCTTTAAGGTCAAGATACTGTATATCTACATCTTAGTGTTTTTCAACCTCTTTTATCTCATAGCACACTTGAACCTATAGTTAAATTTCGATGGGGCACTTAAAATTATGTTGATCAAAAAAAAAGATTAAATAAAGAATATACTTACTGTGCTTTGAACTTCTTTCAAAAATAATTTAATTAACAATCTTATGGCACACCTAAGAACTGCTCACAGCACACCAGTTGAAAATCAGTGGTATGTACTATAGTGTATTGATCTTGTGTGCAAACCACACACACACACACACACACACACTCCCATTGAGCACCCTGGCTGGCTACCCATCTCGTACTCCTAGGAATACCAATTTCTTTTGCTATCTCCATAAATCATTGCAGCACTGGGCTCCCTGGACAACTTTTCAACCCCTCTGCCTGTTCAGGTCACTTGCTTCTGATGGTTAAGCTGTGCTTACCTCAACCCACCACTAGTTAAGGATCCTTTGTCCTTATTTCTTCTGGAAACCCTGGGTCTGTAATAGAATCTCTTCTCCTTGGCTCTGGTCTACAGGGAGCAGCCTGCACTGAGCTCCTCAACAGTGTTGGAGCTCCCTAAAAGTCACTCCTTGTTGCCTCGGTACATGAGTCTCTTCCAGGACATGCCAAGGATCAGGTCAAGTTGAGCAGATCTGTATAGCATGTCCAGGACTCTGGGTCCCCCTCCACAGTCTGCCCTGGGAACTTCTGGGATCTGTGCTTATTTATGGAGTGGCCATCACTTCTTCCAAGCCCCCAACTTTCATTTTAGAACTGGCCCCAAGGAAAAACAGAAAAGGTTTTTCAAAGGTTTAGAAGATTTCAGAATCAAAGAAACTCATACAAATTTTAAAAAGTTAGTTATGAACTCCAAAAAAGAAAAACAAAAAGGAGCATACATGGAAGGTTAGGCTGACCCATAGGAAACCGCCATCCTCAGAGGTCAAACTAGGTGGATATTGATGACGTCAAACAGTTCAACCTGACATCAGCAGAGGATGATACTACTTGGCTTACTGTGAATCAGCCTTTGCTGATTTAAATTTTTGAAAACTTTAACAAAAACATCAGAATGTTGATATTATACAAAAATTGTGTTTTAACTCCATGAGGCATGAAACAGAGTAGAGAAAAATCCTCAGTTACCAGAATAGAAAGTCATAAGAGTGCACATCTAAAATGTACCAATCAGTGCATAGCAGATCCAAAGGATTCAACATTTTATTTTTTATTTTATTTTATTTCATTTTATTTTATTCTATTTTACTTTAAGACAGAGTCTCACTTTGTTGCCCTTGGTAGTGCCATGGCATCATAGTTCACAGCAACCTCAAACTCTTGTGCTCAAGTGATTCTCTTGCCTCAGCCTCCCAAGCAGCTGGGAGTACAGGTGCCCACCACAAGCTCTGGCTATTTTTAGAGATGATGTCTCACTCTGGCTTAGGCAGGTCTCGAACCTGTGAGCTCAGGCAATCCACCAGCCTCAGCCTCCTAGAGAGCTAGCATTACAGGTGTGAGCCACCATGCCTGGCCTGCTCAACATTTTAATACTGCTTGATTTTCTATGTGCATGTATTGCTGTAACAAAATTGAACTTTTTTTTAGAAAAGATCAGCTCATGGTGGGTCTAGAACAAACACATCAATATCTCCTAGCACAGGGCAGAAGACAGTATGTCCCATAAACCATGGACCTTGTGCTGGGAAATTCCAGGGAGGGCAAAGGCCCTGTAGCACATTTTGCATCCACTCCCTGTGAAAGCTTAGCAACCAGCTGGTAAAACACTGGTTTTTATTGGATTGGAAGAGTTCCCTAACCAATTGAAAGGTTCTCATAAGACCAACATCCCACAGCAGAGGCTAAGGGATCCTCAACTTTCTGTCTCTAATTAAAAGACAATTTCAACCTTTGGGGGGAGATCATTTACTACGGTTCTGAAGGTTGGGGAAAAGTTCATAAATAATGTTTTTCCTTGAAATAATTCATGCAACATCTCTCCAAAGAGGCAGCCTCTTTTGGAATCTATCTGCCTGTATAGGAAACTAACTTTCTGTTATTTCTGGTGTAGGGGAGGGTGAGGGCACATAGGTTCCCTTCGGGGTGGCTGGGAGGTGAGGTAGAAGCATGTTGACCCAGATCATTGTGCAACCATTGGCGCCAGCCTGCGAGGTCAGCTTCCTGCCCATGACCACACTACAGACAGTCTTGCCAATTAGGTCCTGACTATTCCCATGCTCTTTCCCTGCCTGAAATGCCCTTCCCCTCCTCTTTCTTTATCTCATTATTTCTGCTTTCTCAACAGGTTTTGTAGCACAGTGATTTAAGGCTTTAGATTCAGGCAGATCCAGGCTTGAACCTTCCCTTTCTTTGCTCTGTTAAATGCTCAGCTTCATCATCAGGTGGGTATACTGATTAGCATATGGGCCATGCCCAGGAAGTATTGAACATATGGCAGCTTCTTCTAATCAAATCTTTCTTTTCTCTTCCTTCCTTCCTTCCTCCCTCCCTCCCTCTCTCTCTTTTCTTTCTTTCCTCTTCTTTTCTTTTTTAGGTAGGATTTCATTCTGTCACCCAGGCTAAAGTGCAGTGTCATCATCACAGCTCACTGCAACCTCAACCTGCTGGGCTCCAGTGAGCCTCCTGCCTCAGCCTCCTAACCAGCTGGGACTACAGGCATGTGCCACCACCCCTGGCTAATTTTCTATATTTTGTAGAGACCAGGTCTCACCATGTTGCTCAGGCTAGTCTCAAACTCCTAGCCTTAAGCAATCCTCCCACCTCAGCCTCCCAAAGTGCTAAATGCTGGGGTTACAGCCACTGCACCCAGCTTCACATCTTTCTTAATAGTCTTGAAGATGGAAAAGAACCTTGGAGAACTATCCCTCCTTTTATAGATCAAGGAAGGGATTGAGGCCTGGAAGCCTTGAATGATTTACTCAGCAGAACAGGCCCTAGACCCCAGGTCCGACAGCAGCCAGTATGCAGCGGCCAGCCTCACAAGGCAGTGCTGCCTCCTCTCTGTGACCAAGTCTCTGTCCCCTTCATCTCTCAGCAGCATTCTGCCTCTGCAATCTGAGCATCGTGACGACACCACTCTGTGAGCACCTGAGTTTTCACATTTATATCTACACACATCTTCCCTGTGGATCCAAAGTTTCTTAAAAGCATGGCCATGCCAGATGGACCTTTGGGTCCATTTGCTGTGCCTAGGACAAGCTCTTAAAAAAAAAATCAAGATGTCCTCTCAATTTCTGAGAAAGTAAATCTGTGAAACCACTCCCAGAACAGAATCTGATTTCTCCATTTCCTCAAGGTCAGTTCTGGACCAATAAAAGATACTAGCACAACGACTTCTCTGTCACAGCATGCATGATTTTGAAAGGTCTCTGCTCGTTCAACACATTGAAATAACGGTGTGGGGATAGCTTCCTTCCACTGAACCCGTACTGGGTGGTTCTCTTGTGCTGTTTGTATTTGCATTGCACTGAAGATACTTTCACCACCGTGGTCCACGTGTCTCTCTTCTGGGAACCAGAGTATTGCTGATAATAGTCAATCTTGCAGAGCTCAATTTTTAGAAACGTTACTAAATGCCAGTGCTATTTGCACAAAACTTTCTGCACAGTACTATTGTGTCCTCAGCTTCAGTGAAAAGAAGGAAGTTCAGGAAAACCACGTTTTCATAATTGCTCAGGGAGATAGCACAAGACAAGTAAAGGCCCAGAGAAGGGCTGTGCCAAACACACACAGGGTGCGTGAATAGAAGACTAAGCTGAGTAGTCACTGACAGCAATCTTCCTAAAACCTTACTTAAACAACAAATGATTTTATCTACCAGTCTGGAGCTATTTATCCTGTGGTAAATAATTTAAAGACAGTGTTATGATTTCTGCACAGCGATTTTTCAGATGAAGTAAATGATTATCACATTGGTTATCTTTATAAAACTATCCCCTCAGCAAACTGCAGTCCTTCACTTCTTTATATTCAAAGGGTGTAAAAAAAAAATGCATACACATTTTAAGCAAGGAAAAAACAATTAAAATTGTAATACTTGATATCCACCATAACAAAAGATGATTACAAGCCATGTTTGACTTCTGCGACTACAAAAAATGCTCAGAGTGGTTACCATCCATGCCCAGACACTTCAGATTATCGCAAACTCCTGCTTGTACCAGGCCTCCCTGATCTTCCCTGATGCACCCCCCACGCAGTACCATGCACCTCAGACTCATCACGAAGGCGCACAATTGTTAGGTGTGTTGGAGGTTCTGTTGCATACTCATGCCTTCATTGCCATCATATGTACTTCCACAATGTTCTCAAACTTCAAAATGGTCTTGTGCTCCTCAAATATCAACCATGCTTCTGCCATTTTCTTTGACTGTCCTGCCTGTCACATGGTGATGATAGCACTCATTTGATTAATGCCCTCTTTTGAGTGAATGTCGTACTACAATTCAACTTCGAAAAGTAACGCATAGGCTCGGCACCTATAGCTCAACCGGCTAAGGTGCCAGCCACGTACACCTAAGGTGGCGGGTTCGAATCCCCAGCCCGGACCCGCCAAACAACAATGATGGCTGCAACCAAAAAATAGCCAGGCGTTGTGGCGGGCGCCTGTGGTCCCAGCTGCTTGGGAGGCGGAGGCAGGAGACTCGCTTGAGCCCAGGAGTTGGAGGTTGCTGTGAGCTGTAATGCCACAGCACTCTGCCCAGGGGGACAGCTTGAGGCACTGTCTCAAAAAAAAAAAAAAAAAAAAAAAAAAAAGAAAAGTAACGCATAGATAACATCTCTTAAAATGTGTATACATTTTTTGGCACCCTTGTGTATAACGATAAGTTGTAGAGTGCTGTAATACATGGACTCTGGTCACACAAGATTGCATTCAACTATTGGCTCCGATACTTACTACTCGAGGACTCCTGGACAGTTTGTTTAGTCTCTGAAAGACTCAATTAGTTCATATGTAAAATGGGAATAGCAGTATGGCCTATCTCAGAGGATTATGAGGATTATACAGATGGTGGAGGACATAGCACCGCTCTCACCACATGTTGACTGCACAATAAAATACCACACATGATGCTGCTGAAGAGGACAAGAGCAAAAACAGGGATGGGCTTAACATACACAGAGGATGATACCAATCTACCATGAGTAGGGCCTGTGCTCCAAGATGGACTTCTAGCTGTGGTGGTGATGGTGATTGCCAATGACTTGTGCTCTCCTTTCTTACCTAGTAACTACCCTTGTTCTTATCTATAAGAGAATCACTAGCAGCGGTTAGAGAAAGTCAAAATGTTATAGCAGTCCATTTGGGCTGCTAAAACAAAATGCCATAAATTGAGTGACTTATGAGCAAGAGAATCTTATTTCGTACAGTTCTAGAGACTAGAATTTCCAAGATCAAGGAGTCAGGAAATTCAGTGTTTGGGGAGGGCCAAACACTAAATACCTAATGTCTTCTCACAGAATTGTCACGTGGTGGAAGGGGTGAGAGCTCTCTCTCAGGCCTTTTTTTAGAAGGGCACTAATTCAATTTATGAGGACTTTGCCTCCATGACCTAATTGTTTGCCCCTAACTCCATCTCAAAACACGGTCACTTTGGGGGGCTGAGATTTTAACATATAAATGTGGTGAGAGGAACACAAACATTCAGCTCATCACAAAACAGCACACTGTCATACAAAATTGCCATTTTTTTTAACTCCCTCATATTTTGCTCACCTCAAAAGCAGCTTCACCATAGTAGACTGCTAGAATGATGGATAAACTGTAGGTGATAAGTTAATTCATATGTCAGCTTCAGGCTTTATACAGTGACATACACCATTGAAGAATAATTTGGCAACAAAACCACTGAACTGTAAAAACTGTCTGTTACCTTTGACCCATGCCTATAAATTAATGTTAAAGAAATAACTGCATAAAAATAACTGATAGAAAATAATATACAAATATACAAACCTATTTCCTGCAGAAGTATTTATAATCATGAAGAAATGTAACCAACATAAAAATCCAAGAATTAAAGAAGGGTAAGTAAAGTATGGAATGTCATTTGATGAAATTGTAGGCAACCCTTGGAAACGAAATTTGGAAAACAACTTCCCCAGGAACAAGGCAAGGTTGCCTTCTATCACCATTCCTTTTCAACTTCATCCTGAAAGACCTTGCCAATGCAATAAGAAAAGAAAAGGAAATAAAGACTGTACCTATTAGGCAGGAAGAAATAAGCCTGTCTTTATTTGCAGATAAAATATTTATGGAGAAGATCCAAAATAAAAGGTCCTAGAGCTAATAAACAACTTTGCTCATAGCAAGGTTGCAGGCAACAAGCTTATTATACAAATGTGAATCTCCTTCCTATGCACCAACAATAAACAAGCAGAATTTGAAATTAAAAACACAATACCATTTACACTAGCATCAAAAAAATAACTCAGGTATACATTTCACAAAAATATGTACACAACCTATATGAGGAAAAGTACAAAACTTCATGATTATAAATAGTAAATATTTCTGGAAATATTAATAGTTGATAAGTTGGACTTCTTTAAAATGAAATATGTCTGTTTTATGAAAGACAATGTCCAGAGAATGAGAAGACAAGTCACAGACTGAGAGGACACATTTGCAAAATCTGAATCTGGTAAAGGGCTATAATCAAAATATACCAAAAAACTCCTTACCTGATTTAAAAATGGGCAAAAAATTATAAACAGACACCTCACCCAAGAGAATAGACAGGTGGAAGTCAGTAGTGTGTATGAAAAGATGCTCAACATCATATGTCATTGGAAGATTGCAAATTAGAACCAAAATGAGCTACCGCTACACTCCTATTAGGATAGAGAAAATCTGAAATACTGATCACACCCTATGCTGGTGAGGGTATGGAGCAACAGGAACTTTCATTCCTAACTGGTAGAGTTGTGAAAAGATACGGAGACTTTGAAAGAGAAGTTTGGCAGTTTCTTCTGAAACTAGACATACTCTTTTTTTTTTTTTTTGAGACAGAGCCTCAAGCTGTCCCCCTGGGTAAAGTGCCGTGGCATCACAGCTCACAGCAACCTCCAACTCCTGGGCTCAAGCGAGTCTCTTGCCTCCGCCTCCCAAGTAGCTGGGACCACAGGCGCCCGTCACAACGCCCGGCTATTTTTTGGTTGCAGCCGTCATTGTTGTTTGGCGGGTCCGGGCTGGGGATTCGAACCCACCACCTTAGGTGTACGTAGCTGGTGCCTTAGCCCGGTGAGCTATAGGCGCCGAGCCACTAGACATACTCTTAACATACAATCCAGCAACTGAACTCCCTCCTATTTACCCAAATGAGCTGAAACCTATATCCACACAAAAACCTGTACATGGATATTTATACCAGCTGTCTTCATAATTGTCAAAACTTGAAAGAAAACAAGATGTCCTTCAGAAAGTGAATGGGCAAATAATTGGTGGTACATCTAGACAACAGAATATTATTCAATGAGAGAATGGAGGAAGTT
Source organism: Otolemur garnettii (assembly GCF_000181295.1). Classification (NCBI taxonomy): domain Eukaryota; kingdom Metazoa; phylum Chordata; class Mammalia; order Primates; family Galagidae; genus Otolemur; species Otolemur garnettii. The sequence goes on along the minus strand of NW_003852414.1, from coordinate 6,421,799 downwards.
CAAATGCATATGACTAAGGAAAAGATGCCAATCTGAAAAGCCTCCACAGGCTCTGACATTTCAGAATGTCATATTGTTGGAATATAACAATGGCCAAACTATGATGACAGTAAAAAGATCAATAGTTGCCAGAGACTAAGAGGAGGGTCAGATGAGTCAGTGGGGGACAGAAGATTTTTAAGGCAGTGAAACTATTCTGTATGATACTGTTATGTGTATACATATCATTATAGATTTATTCAAACCAGAGAATACTTAGCACCAATAATAAACCCTAATGTAAGCAAGCTATGGACCTTTGGATAAAAAGATGGGTCAATATGGGTTCATCAAGTGTAACAAACACATCATTCTGGTAGAGGATGTCGATTGGAGGCGGCTTTGTGGGATGGAACAGGGGGGTATATGGGAACTGTCTATACTTCCCACTAAATTTTGCTGTGAACCTAAAACTGCTCTAAAAATAAAGTCTTTTGTTGTTTGTTTGTTTTGAGACAGAGATTCACTTTGTCGCCCCAAACTTTACTACAGAGTTAGACTGCCATGGTGTCACAGCTCACAGCAACCTTAGACTCTTGGGCTTAAATGATTCTCTTGCCTCAGACTCCCAAGTAGTTGGGACTACAGGTGCCTACTACAATGCCTGGCTATTTTTACAGACGAGGTCTCTCTCTGGCTCAGGCTGGTCTTGAACCTGTGTGCTCAGGCAATCCACCTGCCTCAGTCTCCCAGAGTGCTAGGATTATAGTCATGAGCCACCATACCTAGCCCTTAAAAATAAAGTCTTTTAAAGAACAGCTACTATTTATAAGAGCATCAGAAGGAATAAATTAGTTAAGAATGAATTTAACAGAAAAACCAAAAACTTACACTCTTGAAAAAATACCATTGAAAGAAAAGTTGAAGAAAAACTACAGTGGAAACATACCCCATGTTTAAAAATCAGAAAATGTAATATTGCTAATATTGTGAAGATGATGATATTGGCCATATTCATGTATAGATTCAGTTCAATCTCCAGAAGCATTTTTGCAGAAATTGATGAGATGACCTTAAAATTCATATAAAAATACAAGAGATTCAAAATAGCCAAAACAATCTTGAAAAAGAAGGACAAACTTGGAAGGTTTAAGCTTCTCAGTTTTACAACTTACTACAAAGTTACAGTGTGGTACTGGAATAAGGACAGACATATAGATGAATGAGATGAGAATAAGAGTCCAGAAATAAACCCATGTGTGATCCCCTGATTTCTGACAAAGTTGTGAAGACAATCCAGTGGGGGGAAAATAGCCTTTTTAACAAATAGTTCTGAGATAACTGATAATCCACATGCAGAATGAGATCAAGCTGTTTCCTCATACCTTGCATAAAAATGAACTCAAGACCTAGGTGTAAGAGCTAAAAGTTATAAAACTCTTAGAAGAAAACATAGCAGTCAGTCTTTATGACCTTGTGTTACACAGTGGTTTCTAAGATATGACACTGTGGGGGTGAAGAGAAACTTCCCCTTTCCCCTGAAAGTTCACCAAAAGATCAACTCAAAATAAAGGCAGATAAATAAGAGGAAGAGGTTTATTTACCATGCACGTGAGGAGAATCACACAGTGATTGCCCAATATCCCAATGGGTATCTATATTTATAACCTCCTTTTAGAAGGGAGACGGAGACAAGGAATACAGGTAATTCTGTTTAGGGGCAATGAATGGTTGTGAGGGAGGGTGAATGACTGGGAGAAACAGATTGGCTTATAAAAGGTACTCTTTGCAAATTAAACTAACCTTAAGAAACAGGTGGGTGTTACATTTAAAATGATTTGGACAGGTTTAGTTGCATTTTTTTTTTTTTTGAGACTTTGTCTCCTGGGGTATAGCACCATGGCATCACAGTTCACAGCAACCTCAAACACTTGGGCTCAAGCTGTCCTCTTGCCTCAGCTTCCCAAGTAGCTGGGACTACAGGGACCCACCACAATGCCCAGCTATTCTTTTTAGTAGAGACAGGATCTGGCTCTTGCTTTGGCTGGTTTTGAACTCATAAGCTCAAAGTTAAAAACTTATGTGCTTTAAAGGACACCACTAAGAAACTGTTAGGAGAACCCAGAGAAAGGGAGAAAATAATTGCAAATTTTATATCTGTTAAGGGACTCTTACCCAATACATAAAAAACTCTCACAACTCATTTATAAAATGACAAAGGATCTATCTAAACAGACATTTTTTACAAAGAAAATAAACAAATTGCCAGTGAGCATGTGAAAAGATGCTCAGTGTCATTAGTCATCAGGAAAATGCAAATCAAACCTCAGTGATGTAGCACTTCACACGCAGTAGGTTGGCTATCATCAAAAAGACAGATAGTAACAAGTGTTGAATAAGAAGTGGTGAAAATGGACTCCATGCCCATGGCTCGGTGGCTAGGGCACTGGCCTCATACACCGGGGCTGGTGGGTTTTAACCCTGCCCAGGCCTGCTAAACAATAATGACAACCACAACAAAAAAAATAGCTCGGTGTTGTGGCAGGCACCTGTAGTCCTAGCTGCTTGGGAGGCAGAGGCAGCAGAATCGCTTAAACCCAAGAGTTAGAGGTTGCTGTGAGCTGTGATGCCACAGGACTCTACCCAGGGGGACATAATGAGACTCTGTCTCAAAGCAAACAAACAAAAAACACAAAGAAGTGGTGAAAATAGAACCCTCACATGTTGCAGGGAGGAATGAAATGCTGCTGGAAAACCATCTGGTAATTTGTCAAAAGGCTAAACATAGAGATATCACAGGACCCAGCAATTCTCTGCAAGGTATGTACCCACGAGAAACGAAAACACGTGTGCATACAAAAATTAATACACAAATGTTCAGAACAACATTATTCACAATAATACCGCAAAAGTGCATACAATCCAAATGTCCATCAACGGACAAATGGATCGTAAAAAGTAGTCTATCCACAATGGACTATGTTGATGAACAAGAAGACATATTCCATAAAATAATTTAAAGAGGTTTATTCTGAGCCAAATTAGAGGACCATGACCTGCAACCATGCCCAGGAAGCCTTGAGCAAGTGGACTCGGGGTGAGGGGGTTACATTTTGGTTTTATACATTTTAGGGAGACAAGAATTACAGGTAAAGTCATAAATCAATACACAGAAGTTGTACGTTGTAGTTCATGCTTTGTGTTGTCATGTTAACTTTAATTCCCTAATTATTAATGGTATACAATGGATATTTGTATACTGAACTTAAAAAAAATAGAATAATGGTAAACATTAAAAAAAAAAAAAAAGAAGTTATACATTGGTTTGGCCCCAAAAGGGGCCAGAGGTTATTCTTTGGTTGATAATTGGCTGAAAGAGGTAGGCTCTGTCTAATAGACCAGGAATGAGCAGAAAGGAGGGCTGAGTTAAGATAAGGGTCTGTTAATCAGAGACGAACCATAGGACATATGCTCAGACCCAAGTGGTCTGTTGTGTGGAGTGAGGACCTGCAGGTAGGTCTTGCAGAGCCTTAGGCCTGTTAATAAATCACAAAGGACATCTCTAAGAAGGGAGAGGGACACGAAGAGGTCTGATCTTTCTCATGGCTAGCAACTCAGTTTTAAGGGATCCCCTTGGCCAAGATGGGGTCCAGTCAGCCGCTGGGGGCAGAGGAGTCTTAAGATTTTGTCTTAGTTCACAATTATCATTCAACAATAAAAAAAATGAAATATTGATACATGCTATCACGTGGATGAGCCTTAAAAAAATACACTAAGTCAAAGGAGCTACCAAAGGCCACGTATTACATGATTCCATTTGTATGAAATGTCCGGAATAAACAAACCCATAGAAATGGGAAGCAGATTAGTAAAGGGAATTGGAGGGAAATGGGGAAAATGACTGTCCATGCACACGGCTTTCTGTGGGAGTGATGAGTGGTCTAAAATTAATTGTGGTGATGGTTGTACCAACAGAAAAGACCCCAGAATGTGTAGAATAGTTTGAAGAGTTTATTCTGATGCAAGTAGGAGTGACCATGGCCCAGAGACCCAGCCAGGGAGCCTTGAGCAAGTAGTGGTCTCACCATGGTTGGGTTATAGTTTGGTTTTATACAACTTGTACATTTCAAGAGACAAGAATGAATTGCACATAAAGTCGTTAAGTCAATACACGGCAGGCTTACGTTAGTTTGGCGCAGAAAGGTGAGCTATCTCAAAGTGGGGGCTTACAGGTTATATGTGGGCTTCAAGATTCATTAATTTATAATTGGTTAGAGAAATGAAGCTTTGTCTAAAGGTTTGGAATGTTTTGAGTTCAGATGAGGAAGTCTGCTGATCAGAGACAAGTCACCTGACATATATTCAGAATGCTGGGTAAATTGAGTACTTGCAGGGGTATTTTAAACTTTGGCTCATATAGGCTTATTCCTGCTGAGTTAAAAAGGATTCTCCAAGAAGAAATCAGGACATGGTTCAGTGCCTGTAGCTCAGTGGCTAGGGCACCAGCCACATAGACCAGAGCTGGGTTCAAACGCATCCGGGGCCTGCCAAACAATGATGACAACTACAGCTAAAAATTAGCCAGGTGTTGTGTCAGAAGCCTGTAGCTACTTGGGAGGCTGAGGCAAGAGAATTGCGTAAGCCCAAGAGTTTGAGGTTGTGGCTCGGTGCCTGTGGCTCAAGCGGCTAAGGCGCCAGCCACATACACCTAAGGTGGTGGGTTCGAATCCCCAGCCAGGGCCTGCCAAACAACAATGATGGCTGCAACCAAAAAATGGCCAGGCGTTGTGGCGGGCGCCTGTAGTCCCAGCTACTTGGGAGGCTGAGGCAGGAGACTCGATTGAGCCCAGGAGTTGGAGGTTGCTGTGAGCGTGATGCCATGGCACTCTACCCAGGGGGATAGCTTGAGGCTCCGTCTCAAAAAAAAAAGTTTGAGGTTGCTGTGAGCTGTGATGCCACAGCACTCTACCAAGGGTGACATAGTAAGACTCTGTCTCAGAAAAAAAAAAAAAGAGAGAGAGGGTGACATGATCAGGCAAGTCCGACCTCCCTTCTCATGACCAGCAATTCAGCTTTAGGGTACTTGGGGGTCTCCTTTGGCCAAGAAAGGGTCCATTCAGTCAGCAGTGAAAGGCAGGAGGGGTGCTTAAGATTTTACTTTAATAAGCTGGATATGGTGGCTCAGGTCTGTAATCCTAGCATTCTGGGACATCAAGGCCAGTAGACTGCTTCAGGTCAGGAGTTCAAGACCAGCCTGAGTAAGAATGAGACCCCCCTCTCTAATGAAAAAAAAAATTAGCCAGGCGTTGCAGCAGGTACATGTGTAGTCCCAGCTACTTAGGGAGGCTAAGGCAAGAGGATGACTAGAGCTCCAGTGTTTGAGGCTGCTGTGAGCTGTGACACCAAGGTACTCTTCCAGGGTGACAGTGTGAGACTCTATCTCAAAAACAAAAACAAAAAAAAGAGATTTTACTTTAGTTCAAAGTTATGTAACTGTGAATATACTGTAAAGGAAAAATAAGAATCTCAAGACCTTCCCCCACAAAAAAAATTCATTGAGCAGAAAGGGAGATCTGAGCCTGAGAACTGAATCACGGGGCAGTGTCATCCTCATCTTATTAAGAAATAAGAGGGAAGAGATAAGATCACTCTTCCACACGCCCTGAGAAGATTCACAACGTCGATGACTTTCCCATCCTCCTTTTCTAAACGTTCATCTCTTCTGATGTAGATTTACTGGGCACCAAACACAAATTCCCAAGAGTACCAGCAACCGCTCACCTCCTTCGCCCCTCCCTTTCTCCTGAGCACCCCCTTTTTCCTTTAAATGTAAAAGCCTTCACCTTGTCTACGCAGAGCCCAGTCCACAGCACACACTTTGTAGGCTATACTTTTTCCGGAGCAAGTCCTTAAAATTTTGGCTTCATACCCCTCCATTGAGTGTGACTCGCTCGTCTTCCATCACTTATTATTTAAGTTAACAATTCTCAAACCATTGAACTGTACACTTTAAATATATCAATAGTATGGTATATGCATTATATCTCGATATAGCTGTCCTTAAACGTATGGAATGGCATTATTTAAAAAAACTAAAATTACACCAACAATATAGCACTATGTAAAACATTGACAAGCACACGATATAGATAAAGGATGGAAAACATGGTGAAATCTGAGCTCCTTATAGCATCCAGGGACAAGATGAGTATAGTAACTTTTAAGATGTGGCACAGGTCTTTTTTTGTTTTTAAACAAAGGCTTTGGGGAGGCGCCTGTAGCTCAAAGGAGTAGGGCACTGGCCCCATAGAGCCCTATGGGGGATCTGACCATAGATGGCGGGTTCAAACCCAGCCCTGGCCAAAACCTGGTCTAACCATAGGTGGCGGGTTCAAACCCAGAGGTGGTGGGTTCAAACCTAGCCCTGGCCAAAAACTGCAAGAAAAAAATAAAACAAAATAAATGCTTTTTAAAACATTCCATAGTCAAGGAAATGTGGGAAGAAAGAATAGTAGTTTCTTACTCTATTTTTTATTTTTCCTATGAAAATTGTAAGAACTGGGGAGGTGAGAAGAGGGTCACTGTTGCCTCATGTCCGGATTTATTTCTTGGGATCCATAATCTACACTGGGTATCTAATGGTCTGACCTTTACCAGATTTGCTGGCCAGCCTGCCTCTCCCCTTCCCTCCACTTTCCTCCCCTCCCCCTTTCCTTCCCTCCCTCCTTCCTTCCTTCCTTTCTCTTCTTCCTCCCTCCCTCCTTCCTTCCTTCCCTTCCCCCTTCCTTCCTTCCTTCCTTCCCTCCCTCCTTTCCTCCCTCCCTCCTTCCTTCCTTTCCTTCCCCCTTCCTTCCTTCCTTCC
>NW_003852414.1:6403409-6414583 GCF_000181295.1 Otolemur garnettii | reverse complement strand
CCCTCCCTTCCCTCCTTTCCTTCCTTTACTTCCCTCCCTCTTTTCCTTCCCTCCCTCCCTTCCTCCCTCCTTCCTTCCTTTCCTTTCTCCCTCCCTCCCTCCTTCCCTCACTCCCTCCCTTCCTTCCTTCCTCTGTTGCTTCTTCTCTCATTGCTTCTCTCCTGACTCCTTTCCCTCAATAAGCAATTCCTAAGCCCCTGCCACCCAGGCAGGCCTTTTTCTACGTCCTGGCCTCTAAAATGAAGTGGGGCACACTCCCAGGCACACCCCTAACCCACAGCCTCACACTGCAGCCACACAGGATGACAGCATACTCACTCACACTTCTGTGCTTCTGACCCTGCCACTGTCCCAGCCTGGAGTACCCTTCTCTCCCCTTATCAGCCTACCAAAGTCTGTTCACCCTTCAAGGCTGGGCTTACAAGCCACCTCTTCCATAACTCTTCCTGATTTCCTGATCAAATTTATCCTTTCATGCTTCTATTCTCCTTAGTAAATTTGCCTGCAGCTCTATCATAGTACTCATTTAATTCTGTTTAGTGTCATCCTCTGTGCAGATGCCTTTGACTCTTATTAGATAATTTCCTTGAAAACAAAGAGATCATTTTCTTTATTTTTGATTTCCCAGACCCTATCATAAAGCCAGGCATAGAGGAGGTGCCCCCAAAGTGTTTATTGGTCCTGCTGTTTAATATTTTGCATGATTATTAAATATGCCCAAGGTCAGAATATTTACACATGAGCTGTGCTTACTTTTGTAAGTTTAAAAAAATTTCTTAGATTTGCTTTTTCTTTGACATATAATTAATTGTACATATGTATTGGGTACATGGAGATATTCTGACAACATATAATGTGTAGTTTATCAGATTAGGGTAATTAGCATATTCACCATCTCAAATATTTATCAGCATTTTGTGTTGGGAACATTTAACCTCCTCCTTCAAGTTATTTAAAACCTGTATAAATGTTACTGTTATTGATAGCTGTCCTGTATGGCTATAGAACACTAGAACTTAGGGATACCATAATTAAAATTCAAACAGAATTCCAATTTTCAAAATTGGTATATGAGAAAAAAAATATATTTCCTTTAGCTCACTAAATAATTGACATAGAGATGTCTGAGAAATTCGGGGGTGTTATTTAAATAATTACCATGAAGAAACAATCCAAGATAAATGTGTGGATTTATTAAACACTCTCCCTTACTAATAATTCCAGGATTAATTATTAATTATTAATTCCAGGATTTCTTTCTGGAATTGTAATGTGTACTTCACCAGGTATCACATTCTACATTTAAACATTATTACTAATTTGCTCTGACTTCACCAGGAAAACGAGAAAAGAAGATTTTTATTTGGTTTTGGGGCAAGGTTGGCAAGGAAGTGTCTCTCTCTGGGCAGTGCTGCCTGAGCTCCCCTAATCCTGACCACACTGCCACCTCCTGGTTGGAAGGAAAACTGCAGATATTCTGGCCCTGAGCTCCAGTCTGTGGAGGGACCCCAGAGTCCAAGAGGGTTACTTGTGGGACAGGCCTGTCTCCAACAGAGGCGGCCAATAGCTCAAGACATGGCTATGAACTGGGAGGAGAGTCGTAACGATTAATCTTTACTGCGCTCATAGGTGCCATTCTATACAGTGACACATAGCAATGAACAAAACAGATCAAAAGTCCTGTCCCCATAAAAAGTCAATTCTAATGGGGAGACAGACAATGAATAAAATAAATATGCAAATTGTGCATAGGGGAGAAAGTATTGATTCCACAGAGCAAAACAAAACCAGGAAGGGGGAATGGGAGCACCAGCTTGGTGGAGACAGGTGTGCCCACAGCGGGGCAGCAAGGGAAAGGCCCTTACAGGGGTGAGGGGAAACTCCCTTTCGCCACCCCAGAAGGTTTGCTGAAAGATCAACTCATAATAAGGCAGATTAACAGGAGAAAGAGATTTAGTTAGCATGCTCATGGAGAGAATCACAGAGTGATTATCCAATACCAATTGGGATATATATATATATATATATATCCATACCTTATCCAATATCCTAATGAGGTCATTAGGGTATATATATGTATATACCTTAATTTTAGAGGGGAAGGGGAGATGAGGAACATAGGTAATTCTGTTTAGGGGTGATAAAATGGTTGCTAAGGAGGATGAGTGGCTAGGAGGTACAGATTGACTTGCAATGATTCTCTTTGCAAATAAAATTAGCCTATCGCTTCTCGGCCTTTTGGCTAAGATCAAGTGCAAACAAAATTAGCCTAAGAGACAGGTAATACATTTTAAATGATGTGGGCCAACTCTGGTTGCATTCTTGATCTTTACCATAATATGTTGAGATAACAGGGAGAGGAAAGGATGTCGATTGTTCTTTTGGATAAGTCTGGTTTGGTTTTGTTTTTTTAACAAAGAAAGAGGGAAAGCCCCTTCCCAGGGCCTGTTCATCTCTAAGAGTAAGAGCCTTTAATTCAAAATACTCTTTAAAAAAAGGAATCCTATATGGGGGTGAAACTTCCTGAGATCTGTCACCCTGCCCACTGATTGTATGCAGCACCCTCAGCCACCAACCAAGAGGCCTGTGCAGTGAAGATTAGAGAAGAGATTGGAGAAGTAACTAAGACAATCTCGGGGGCCTTGTCATCTTGTCCATTTCTTGCACCAGCAGAAATGTTCTTCCCAAAAGAAATCAAATCTGAATCTGATCAAAATCCTGGATCTAACCACTGATTTATTGAATACACGTGGGACAGAAAGACACGATAAACCCAGCATACGATGAGGAAAGTCGTACGGGAGGAATCAAGCAGGACAAATACCCAGTTCCTTCAACAATAAAAACACTGCAGCACGGGAGCGGGAGTAGGCCTGGGGGGAGAGGGGGCAGGTATAGGAAGAGAAGAAAGGAAGGAAGAAGGAAGGAAGAGAGAGGGAAAGACGGGAGAGGAACCTATAGGTTAAGGGAAACAGAAGAGAATTTAGGGGTCTTGCTTAAAGCATGATTCAAACTGTAAATTTTAAGGAAATCAGAGAACTACTTGCACATTTATAAGGAAATCAGGGAAATATTTGCACATTCAGGATATTCACTGATACGTGGGTACTACAGTTATTTTTAAAATATCTAAGACTCTGGTATTAAGGTTGCGCTTTAGAGGCTCTCCATTTTTTAGACCTAAATCCTGAAACAATTTCTGATAAATGCTGGACACAGAGTGGGCCAAATTGGCAGAAGACAAAATTGGCCTTGCGGCCCTGGTGTGTGGTGCTAAAAGTCAGGATGGTCATTACTTTAAAAGGGGCATAGACTGGAAGGCAGAAGGGGACCTCCAGGGTGCTGTGATGTTGTATGTCATGATCTGTGCGCTGATTAAATAGAATTTTTAATTTGTGAAAATTTACAAGCCATAGAACTATGATTTATGGACTCTTCCTTACCTATATATTTTCATATTCTTATTCAATAGAAACTTCACTTACAAAAGTTGGCCGTGTAAGAACATCTTCAAGCTGGGTAATGGATACATGAAAAAATCTATAATATAATTATCTCTATGTTCATTGGGGTCTTAGATTTCCAATGATAAAGTCTTTATAGGAAGTAGTATGAAAAATAAGGCATGACTTGAACTTTGTCTTAAAAAATCAAACTAACAGATAGAAAAGCAAGTTTGTTTATCTGACATACACAATGTAGATTAAGACTGTACCTGTCCACTCATTCTTAGAATGAACAAAATAAATCCCAAGTAGATCTACAAATCCTTTGCTTTACTATTCAATTTTCACCATAAATCCATAAAATGAGCCACGTTTTGCTCAGTTAGAGTGCTTCACCCTTATCCCATGGGCCTTCCATAATCCTTTGATACTTGTAGTAAAATCACACTTGTTAAATGGCATGATATTACCTCTGTTGAATTCTCTCTCCTTCTTTTCTTACCCTTGTCTGAGTCTACCAGATCCTCATTTGGCCATGACATCACCGATTCCTCAAACAGATGTCACTTTCAACACTTCCATGAAATGCCACCTGTTTTGCAAGACTTGAAATTCACTTTGCTGTAACACACCCTGTGTCTGGGCTGCACCTGCCACGCCTGTCACATCAGACAACAGGGGGAAAGGTCAACAGCAACATGTGTGGGTGGAGACAAGTCTGTTTCTTCATCTTTAGCTAAAAAGCCTACACAAAACATAATATACAATGTACTTTTAGAATAAAATGTGCAGAGAGATGATTTAGCACTGACTGATTTTACGTGTGGTCAGTGCGTTAGTGAGTGTTTTCACACTTGTTAGCTTGGGCTTCCTTCAACACACGGTCAGCCACAGGGACTCGGGTAGTAAATACTCAGATAACTAGGACTCCTGTGTCTAAAGGAAAAGAAACTACTCCCTCAAAAGCATGAGCAAATGATAAATAATGTTCTGAAACTTTTCAAAGCATCTAAGGATGCGAGGCACATTACATATCCTCCCTTAAGTAAACTAAGAAGTCCTCCCTAGGTGCTACAGTGGCAAGAGTTTTTCTTTTTGCCCTCAAGTCATACCCATCTCTCTTAATCCTATATTCCTCCCTTTAGCTTGGCATCTGGTCCTCCCCAAAACAGATACAAAGAGAGAAATTCAGCTTGGCCCCAGCTCCAATTCTAAAACGACATACAATAGTTTGCCACCATGCCATTATGTGAACAGAAACCCACAGACAACTTGGCAAAGTTTTATGATTGTGGTATATCAGTGTCTCACAGTGTGTTCATGTCAACATGGGGCAGTGTAGTGCTCAGTGATGCTCTTCATTGCTGCATGTTTTTGTGTGCCATCACAAGAATGTTGGAACTGGAATTGGGGCAACAAATGAACATTAAATTTCTTGTTAAACTTGGCAGGAGTGGAAGTGAAATCAGGGACATGTTAGTTCAAGTTTATGGGGATAATGCCATGAAGAAAATGGCAGTGGACAAATGGATTAAATGTTTTTCTGAGGAGAAAGAGTCACTAACGAAGAAAGGTTAGGATGGCTAGTAATGAGCAGAATTGATGATAACATTGTGGAAATTCATCGAATTGTGTTTCAAAATTGTTGGCTGGCTATAAGAAACATAGCAGACCAAGTAAACATTGATCAAGAAACAGTTAGGAAAATCTTAACTGAAAATCTTGGCCAACAACTCACGGGTCTTGCATCACAATGGTGCACCAGCTCACACGACACAGTCCGTGAGGGAGTTTTTAGCCAGTAAACAAATAACTGTATTGAAACATCCCTACCCCCATTTTTGGGCCCCAGTGACTTTTTTCCTTACCTGAAGATAAAGGAAATACCAAAGGAAGACATTTTGATGACATTCAGGGTCATGTCATGGGCAATACAACCACAGCTTTGATAAACATTCCAGAAAAACAGTTCCAAAATTTCTTGGAAGGTAGACTAGGCACTGATGGTGGTTTATAGCTTCCCAAAGGGAGTTCTTCAAAGGTGATCATCGTGATATTCAGCAAAGAGGTGTGTAGCACTTTTTTCTAGCATAAGTTTGCAAACTCAATTGTCAGGCCTTGTTTTACACTCATCACAACTTATAGTACATAAAGACCCCTGCAGCCACCAAGGCCATCTCTCCTTACATGGGACTTCAGCAGACTGTAATTTTTTTTTTTTTTTAGTCTATCCTTTCATAGACTAACTTCAGTATGTTCCTTCCAGATATAGACAATCCACTCCTCACAAGAAATGGGTATAAACTGTTTCCTTCACTCTGTTACGTATGAATGAAAGGAAAGAGAACTAAAAATCTGGGTGGTGCCTGTGGCTCAGTGAGTAGGGTGCTGGCCCCATATACCAAGGGTGGTGGGTTCAAACCCAACCCCAGCCAAACTGCAAGAATAACAACAAGAAAATCTGTTTAACAGCCCTGGCCAAACTGCAACAACAACAAAAAATTTTGTTTTAACACAGGTTATTTCAGAGTAGTGAAACTGTGAGAGCTTTTATTTTCTTCTTGTTGTTTACCTGAATTGTCTAAATGTTCTATAATATGAACATTAATTTACATTTTATCTTTCTTAAAAGATTGCCTTAACTATGAAAAGTTTGTAACAACATCAATGAAGCTGACTTCCTTTTTTTTTTTTTTTTTTTTGAGACAGAGCCTCAAGCTGTCCCCCTGGGTAGAGTGCTGTGGCATCACAGCTCACAGCAACCTCCAACTCCTGGGCTCAAGCGAGTCTCCTGCCTCAGCCTCCCAAGTAGCTGGGACCACAGGCGCCTGCCCCAACGCCCGGCTATTTTTTGGTTGCAGCCATCATTGTTGTTTGGCGGGTCCGGGCTGGGGATTCAAACCCACCACCTTAGGTGTACATGGCTGGCAACTTAGCCGCTTGAGCCACAGGCGCCAAGCCAATGAAGCTGACTTCTATCCTTATATTTTATACAGAAAGAAGTACACTTTTTATCTAAAAGTGAAGAAGCATAAAAAGTTTTATTTTCATTTTGTTTTTCTCTGTTAACCATGTGCATGTTCTAGTGTTTAATTTTCCTCACATCATTTTTTGAGGAAATATTATTTTATCAAGGATTCTAATAAGTGTAGCAGAATTGGCTAAGGGGCAATTTGTAGTCAGCATGTTGCTAGTATAATCTGGAGGGTTTTAACCTTTCAGGAAGAAACTTTCTACCTTTTATTTAATTAAAGCAGCTTGTCTTGAAAAAAAAAAAATACCTCGCAGATGAAGAGAAATAGAGAAGTCAGCAGTGAAAACTGCTGATTAGGAAGTGAGACTCTGTCCTCCCAACGGTGATAAGAGCCTCAGGGGAATTGACCTGGAGCTGTGCATCTATCATGTGTGTTAAATCAACAATTGGCAAGTGATTGCTTCACTTTTCAGCTATACCTCACAGGCTCATTCTCTTCCTCGTCCTCCAGCCAAAAATCCTTGCCCAGCACAGGGCAAAGAAGACAAATTCCAGGTAGAAGAAGTTTCCAATCATCTCTGTAGCAAACTGAGCCAATGACTGTAACAGTTATAGCACAGAGCTAAGGTTATGTAGCGTTTTGTAAAGGTTCCTCCTCTGGTGACAGGTACATACTCCTATTTACATGCCCGTATCTCTGGGCACTGTCAGCTACTCCCTCACCAAGCTGGATCCCTCCAAGTCACTCTTTTTTTTTTTTTTTTTTGGCCGGGGCTGGGTTTGAACCCACCACCATCTGGCATATGGGGCCAGCGCCCTACCCTTTTGAGCCATAGGCGCTGCCCCCCTCCAAGTCACTCTTTCCTCTTTCTCCCCTACCTCCTGCACCAATTGATAGCGAGTCTGCAGCTCTGCCTCTTGAACATTTCCTGACTTATCTCTCCTTATCATTCCTGCTAGCACTATCCTACTTCAGCACCTTAAAAAGGCAACAGCATCCCAGCTGGTTTCTTCGCCCTTCAAATCCTCCATCACATCTGACAGTGTTACTGTTACTGCACTACTTGAAACCTTCCAGCGGCTCCTGGTGCATTACAAGATAAGATATCACTATTCAGCATTGTACTCTAGAGCCCAGGCCACTGGCCAGGTGTGCTGGGTCACCCCTCTCCCCACTAAGCTTTGCTTCACCCTGCACACAGGCCCTGAACCCTGACTCCTTATTCACATCCCAACTGCTTCTCACGGCTCATTCCTACTTGTAATTTACCACTGAACTCAAACACCTCCTCCTCCAGGAAGCCCTCTTATTCATATGAACCCAAACACATTCACTGGCCTCCGATTCCTATAGTCCCCTGGGCAGATGCTGATAATGATACTTTGCATATTGCATTAATATTATTTTGCTATTGTCACATCTCTCTCCTGAAGGCAGAATCTCTCTACATCCTTACGCCCTAGTGCAGGGCCAAGTACAGTGGAAACTCCATAGTGGGCCACCTCCCTACACTAACCACCTTAAGTTGACCTAATTTTCCTAGATCAGACATGCATCATATGTACATATTAGGACAGTAGGCCCAGTTCCTTATGTTGGCCACCTCCATATGTTGACCAGTTTGTTACAGTCCCTTGGGTGGTCAACTTACAGAGGTTCTACTGTGTACTTAGAAGCCTCTCAATGAATATTTAGGGACTGAATGCGTGGATGTCAAAGAAGCACATGATGTTAAACTTTGCCAAAAAGACATAAGACTTTTCAGATAGAAAAGGGTATCTTAAATGAGGAATGCATTTTAGTGATGAATTTGAAAGCCTAATTAGTTAGCAAGTGGTTTCTAGTTAACAGTTTTTCCCTATCATATGATTCTGAGGTTCTTTTCAGATTGCCAATCCTTATGCTGAAGACAATATTTGATACAGAGATTTACATGAATGATATCAATCACTTCAAGCAATTATTGTAACACAGTATAAAGATTATATATGTAGCTCTTGGGAGAAAATCAAGGAAAATATTAGGAAATCTAAACAAGGTTCTTTCCCAACTAAGGGATATCTTCAAGAAATCAGAAAGAGGAAATAATAGAGCTACATGTGGAAGAAATACAGGAGTGTCCACGGGGCAGAGGAAATTTCAACATTCTGGTATTACCCCACGTAGAAAGGGATTTGTGCAGAGTTGATTGATCTAAAAAGTAGATGTTGCTGCAAGAGAAACTGCAAAGAAGATAATGAAAAAAAATAGAAGGAAAAGAAATATTCTGGACTGAGGGAATTTCTTTCATTCACTTGTAAGGAAAAATAAGTCCATGGTTTGTCAGAAACGGCAACCCAGGGCTGCTCTATTGAGTCTCTAGAGATTCCGAGTGGATGGGGGCTTCGTTCTGATTCTTTTGCTAATCTGCACAGCAGATGATCCAGGATCTTTCCAGCAGTGATGTGTTCCATTAGCTCTATCAGTTATCCCTTGCTCTGTCAACTCCAAAAGTTAGTGGGTATTGTTCATAATTCTGTGAGTGGGCAATCTGGGCTGGGCACAGCTGAGCAGGTCTTCTGCTGTCCTCACCCGGGGTCACTCATGAGGTCACCATCCCCTGGTGGGTTGCCTTGTATGAGTGATCCGGAAGGAAATCCCATGTCTGACAGGTGGTGGTGGTTCTCTTGACAGGCTCTCTCATTCTTAAGGGGCCAGTCCAGACTTCTTTACATGGAGGACTCAGGCTGTGAGAAAGATCAAACTCCGATGCACAAGGGCTTTTTTAGCCAAGATTTGTGTCCTGTTTCCTAATATCCCATCAACCAAAGGACATCATATGGTTACCCTCCCTCTCTCAAATGAAGGAGCAGAAAAGTGGCAATTGTACAGGGACATATATACCTGGGGGAAGAGAAGGATTAAACGATTTCCCTCAAATATCTTCCAATTTATTTCTAAGGATTCTACAAATGCTTGAGATGCCACTAGAACTCACATCTGGCACTTGCAGAAGTTGGCGCCATCCACGGAAGATGACAGGAGAGATGTGGATAAGCAAAGAGCTCAGACACCAAGACGCTGCCCAAGGATTGGAAGGGGTCTCCTGTTCATTCATTCTCCACCTGCACTCATCACATCACTGCTCTAAGAATCAGCCCATGGACCCCCAGGCTCAAAAGAAGAAAGGCCAAACTCATTGGTGTAGCATTCCAAGTCTTCTACTATTTTTCCCTTCCTAACTGTGGTTTATTAGTTACAATTACATTAGCTGATTAACATTTAGTTAGCATACAGTAAGCTAGTATATTTGGTATACAATGAATCCAAGATCACAGAAGCTACTTCTTCCTCAATTATTGGGAGTAACGTCTTGGTGGGACAGCCCACTTGCACCAATTCATCAAGTTTGCCAGGGTGATGGAGGGTCTGCCATCCCAGGAATACTTTCCATAATCCTGCCACCCCCTGAGATGTCCCTATCCCAACCATCTTGAAGTTGAGCAGAGAAAGGAAGAACGCATGTGGAAGGTTCTAAGAGCCAGCCTTGAAAGTGACACATGTCATTTCTGCTCAGTTTCATGGGAGAACTCAGTCACATGGCCACAGAATAAATCCTCATAGCCTCCACTCCCAAGTACCCACTGCTTCCCCACATCCCAGAGTCAGGCGCTCTTCTCTCTCTCCTCCAACTGGGAAACTCACTATTTAAGATCCAGCTCTGATACCACTGTCCCTGAGAAACCATCCCCCATCTCCTGAAAGTTACTCACCCTTTGTACTTAACCTCCACTAACGTACACAAAGTTGTGATTTTTCATGTATCTGCTTTTCCAACTTGACCATGAATGAATGAGGTCCTCCAGGGCTCGAAAACACAGTACTTGCCTAGGTAGAGGGAGGGCCCAGCTTAATGTTCAGACACAGGACAAATTTGTTGAGTGAATGAATGCAACTCCGGTTTCCAATTCAGGTCATGGGGCAAAATCAGAAAAGCTGCTCCCTCTGCACCATTCCCAAAATCAGAAAAGCCACTCCCTCTGCACCATTTGGACTACCCAAGTCATACTATAGAGAGAGGAAAGGTCTACACTACCATTTATTTATTTTTATTATATATATATATACATATATATACACATACATATTTATATTTTGGGACTGAGTTTTACTGTGTCCCTAGGCTAGAATGCAGTAGTGTCAACATAGCTCACAGCAACCTCAAATTCTTGAGCTTAAACAATCCTCCAGCCTCAGCCTCCTAAGTACCTGGGACGAAAAATGTGCACCACCACACCCATCTAATTTTTGTATTTTTTGTAGAGATAGTCTCCCTCCTGCTCAGGCTGGTCTTAAACTCAGCAACCCCTTCCTCTTCTGCCTCCCAGAGTGCTCAGATTACAGGCATGAGCTGCTGTACTCAGCCTGAATCTACCATTTCCAAGCACCATGGTAAAACAATACATCTTGTATTCCTCCAGGCTCCCGTACACATTTCCCTCATGTTCTTCCATATTTGGAAGACATTTCTAGCAGGAAAAAAAAAGAGGTTGGCAATAACCATAGATCAGCAGTGAGACAGGGGTGCTTCTTTCCCCCATTGAAAAACAACACAAGATGTACTCAAATACAAATGAAAATGTCGGCTCGGCGCCTGTGGCTCAATTGGCTAAGGTGCCAGCTACGTACACCTAAGGTGGCGGGTTCGAATCCCCAGCCCGGGCCCGCCAAACAACAATGATGGCTGCAACCAAAAAATGGCCGGGCATTGTGG
>NW_003852414.1:6390921-6402987 GCF_000181295.1 Otolemur garnettii | reverse complement strand
TTAGCTGCTTGAGCCACAGGCACCAAGCCAATACTTTCAAATTTTATACTACTTAATGTTGACAAGCTGAGATATTTTTTCCCTATCGAACTAACAGAGCTTTAAATAAATTTTTATGCTTAATACTTGCAAAGATATGCTGAGAATGTATTGTCACAGTCTTCAGATGGAATAAAAGCTGAATCATGTTTCTGGAAAACAACTTTGCTGTATATATAGAAAAGCCATTCCAGTGTTCATTTTTTTCACATCCAGATTCTGTTTCTAGAACTATATGCTAAATAACTATACAAAGATGTAAGCAAAAACTTAAATATAGGCATATTCATTATAACATTCTAAAATAACAAAAAAGAAACTTTCTAAATGTATACTTTTTAAAGCACACACTTTTAACTTTTGTGTGTGTGTGTGAGAGAGTCTCACTATGTCACCCTCGATAGAGTGCCGTAGTATCACAGCCCACAGCAACCTCAAACTCAATCTTGACACGTGGCAGGAGTAATGGCCCCAAGGGTGCAGTTAATTCTTGGGCTGCTCCATCATTCATGGTTCAGGTGAAGAGAGGACACTCCTGATATAGGGTGACCAGACGTCCCGCTTTTGGCGGGACACTCTCGCTTTTGAACAATTTGTCCCGCATTCCGTGGCATTTTAAAAAAGTCCCGATTTTTGGAAAGAATGCACGAATGGGCGGGAGAACAGGAAGGGAATATACGGTTTCCGGCTGCCATGTGGCTATTTCGCCAGAATATGAGTTTTATATTATTGTTGTTAATTTTATAATGTTAAACTGTAATAATAACAAATAATTGTTGAGAAGTGATTATTGAGAACTACTTATCAAAGTCTGCATTGTTGTCAGGCCGTCCCCTGCCCCCCCACCTCCCCACCCCCGCCATGTTGTCCCACTTTACAAATGTTAAAATCTGGTCACCCTATCCTGATAGAGTGTTGTGCTTGGTGCAAATAACAGTACTAATAATGGTAATAACCATAATAATAATTGCTAATAATGGTAATCATTGCAGCTAACATTTCCTGAGCACCAGGCACTGTTAAGCACCTCACATGAACGTGTCTTAACTCATTTAACCCCTCAACAATCCTAAAGGAAGCCTCTCTTTATCCTACGGTCTGGATTTTGCTTGTTGCATCCCTGTGATGTTCTTTAACATGTTCCTCTGTCCCCCGTGTCCTTTACACAGGCACTTAGATCTGCTGATGAGACTTTAGGGAGATTCGAGTTCACTTTGCAGACAAGACTACTTCCTAAGTTGTGGAGGAGAATAATGCCTGGTGGTTTCTTTTGTGAAGTTAGCAACCACTGATTTATCGTTGCCTCGTTACATTAATTCACTAAGTATTTGCAAAATGATGGTATTCTAATTCTGGCATCCCTTCTGAAATACTTCTGCAAAGAGAAACTTCCCCTCATCAACTATTTGGTTAACCACAGGCACAAAATGAATGTTTTCTTTTTCTCCCTTTACTTACCAATTCTCCAACTGATGACTTAGTCCCCAGCATCTTCCAAAGGCGATTAGTGAGAGTTTTTTCGTATTACTATGAGCTCGTAAATTGAAGTATGCGATCATGCATGGCTTCACAACAGGAGTTGGTTCTGAGAGACGTGTTGTTAGGTGATTTTGTCATTGGGCAAATGTCATAAATTATACTTAATACAGACCTAGATGGTCTAGCCTACTACACACTTAGGCTTGATGGTATAGCCCTGCTATCCCCAACCCCCAGGCTGTGGGCGAGGACTGGTCTATGGCCTCACCCAGCTGGAGGTGAGCAGCTTCATCTGTATTTACAGCCGCTCCCCATCACCCACACTGCCTGCGCTCTGCCTCCTATCAGATCAGGGCAGCATTAGGTTCTCATGGGAGCAGGAACCCTACTGTAAACCACACATGTGAGGGATCTAGGTTGGGCACTCCTTCTGAGAATCTAATGCCCAGTGATTTGAGTGGAGCTGAGCTGATGATGTTAGCATTGGGATCGTCTAGTTGCCAGAAAACCAAGCTCAGGGATCCCCCTGATTCTGCATCTGGGTGAGGTATAGAATTATCTCATTATATACTACAATGTAAAAATAAAAGAAATAAAGTGCATAATAAAGTGCATTGTGCTTGAATCAAACACATTCTTCTACCCCCACCCTGGGTCCATGGTAAAACTGCCTTCCATGAAACCAGTACTCTGGTACCAAAAAGGTTGGGGCCATCTGACACAGCCTATAGCTCCTAGGCCACAAATCTGCATGTCACTGTACTAAATACTGCAGACAAATGAAACACAATGGTAAGTATCTGTGCACTTAAACACATCTAAACATGGAAAAAATATAGAAAAAAATACTGCATGGTAATCGCATGGGGCCACCACATGCAGTCTGCACTGACTGAAGCTTCGTGTGCAAGATGGTTGATGTGTCAGTGCTACTGTTATCCTAACTGATGCTTAAATTGTCCTGTACTTGGCCAGAGGGAACTTCTTCAGCATGGCTCCTGAATCTTTTGGACATGACAGTGATGCTGTTGATAGCTCCTGTTCTTCATTCAGGACTGGAGCTTCAGACTCATCTTGTGGATCTCCTTCCCCAGACTTGGATTTAATCATTAAAGAGCTTCCTGGATAAACCAGATAGGCAGGTTCCTGCTGTTTTGTTTAGTTTCTGTTACAGCACTGTACTTCTTCACAGAGTATTTTGCAATTATGTTATAAAACAGTCAACTTGTTTATTTCCTGATTCCCTCGTTAACCTGTTCACTTCTCAAAGCAAGGGCTGTTTCCCTGGCCATTCTCTTGGCAAATATTTCTTGACAAATGAAATAATTTATCAGTTACTGAAATATACAGTCGAACCTTCTAAGTTGATTACTCAAGGGATTAAAACAAATTGGTCAACATACGGAGGTGGTCAACATAAGGAACTAGGCCTGCTCTACTGATACGTACATGTGGTGCATGTCTGGTCTATGAGAATTTGGTCATCTTAAGGAGGTGGTCAACTATGAAAGTTCCATGTATATAATAAACATAAACATATTTTAACACTGTATATACATACACATTTATACATAATTATTGGAAAGGGCTATCAAATTAGTAATAGTAGTTGTATCTAAATTGGGGTGCCATTCTCTTCTTTTTGTTTTTCAACATTTTGCCAAAACTCTCAGCATAAATGTGCATTATTTTTGTAGTAAGGGAAACAAATCCACATATTTTTAAACCAGTACTTTTGGAGGGTTAATTCCTTGGTCCAGACAGAAGACCCCAGCAGCCTCCAAACTACATCCTCAATGATGACATGAACTCCCACCTATCACCAGCTTGGGTCCGCAGGCTGACACACACAGAGCATCTTGTTGGTCACTGTGGACTTGATCACATCTGGAGACCAGGGGCATTTGCGACAGGGCTGTTCAAGGCATGATGTACAGCTGGCGACATCCTTGCTGGCCTCCCAAGTTCACAACCCTGAAAAGTCTGTGGACTCCTCAAGCAGGCCCGTTTCTCTTTCGGAAGAGCCAGAGCTTCTACCTATCCTAGAGATCTGATCCTGCAGACCCTTCCTGCTTCTCCAACCTCAGGTTGGGATAGAGAGAGAACATTCCAGGTGAGGGGCCATACTTCCACAACCAGGAATAGGCAGTTAGGATTCTTTCATACGAAAAAGATAGAAAAGGCATCTGTGAGTTTCTAAACACCCAGGCCAGCCAAAGGAGGCTTGCTCTGCTGGGGTCATTTAATTCTGCGGCTCATTCCAGGGATGAGTACATCCAACCACCTGCCCACACAGGGCAGGCCACAAATTCAGAAGAGAGAACAAGCTCATGAAGCTTCCTAAGAAACTGGGACCTTTGCAGTGGAACATACTGTATTTTGCTATGTATAATGCACTCCCATGTATAATGTTTATCCACATTTTTGGCCCAAGCCTTCAGGAAAACAGTCCTCATGAAAGTGGCCAGCTGTCAGCCAGGACAGACACATCTGGGGAGGGCTAATGCTACCCCAGTAAACGTGTAGACCACACTGCCCCTCTGTAGCTACGTACTCCGTGAAGGCTGCTCCTTCCCTCTCTCCCAGGAGCCCTTTCTTCCCCACCACATCTGGGGCTGTGGCCAAGATGGCTACACCCTTGGCCAGTTGGGTGGGAGCTTCTGAAGCTACTTGGTCCAGGCAGCCAGGCGCACCCCTGGAGCTTGCCTGGGGCTCTGGTTCCCTCTATGTGTATGGGCCTCAGTCCTTGGCCCTCATCCTACATGGCTGCAGCCCACCTCACCAGCCCCACCACTGCCTCCTCCCCGATCACAGCCTGAGGCTGCTCTGGTCCCCTCCCACCAGATCCCAGATCCTCCTGGACAGGAACCCCCTGGTGCAGCCAGTGGGCCCAGGCAGGAGATCACAGTGCTCTGAAAGGCCCGCTGGGCTCCCCAGTTGCCTAGCCATACTTCCCATGTAGAAAGTACAATCTTATTTTTCCCTCAAAAATTTGGGCCAAAAATGTGCACCTTATACATAGCAAAATACAGTATTTTCCCAAACCCACAATGAAAGATGCCCAAAGGCAGGTACAAAACACAAATCCTGAGCAGAGACTGAGAAGAGTTTCATTCTGACGTCCAGCTGGATGCCTGGAAAGGCGGGCGGTCAACGGTGAAACTCCTGGGAGTTTTGGGCACTGGAGAAAAAGATGTTGCATCTGAAACTGTGGGCTTTCTCCAGTTGGCAATTTCAAAATGCAGAAAAGGGAGAACTTTGAAAGGGGAAGCTGTTGTAGCTGTTTGGGTCAGAACTGGTAATGTGCTCAGGCTGACTAATAGTTCTCAAGGCTCTGACCTCTGAGACAGTAAAAACTCTAAAGGCTGTGGAAAGTCAGCACCAGGGAAAATGTCAGCATTTTCAAGGCAATCTAGGGCAAAGGCCAAGGATCACCCGAAAGCTACACTATTGTGAACATTCAAGTTAGCTCACCGGAGAGAGGGCAGTGAATCACCAGGTTTTCAGGCAAGCCACAGGCATTTCTCAAGCCAACAAAGTTTTGTTTTACTCATCAGGGTGAACCTGAAAGTCAACGTCATGGTACCCAATGTGAAACCGAAGAAATGGAGAAATAAAGAACTGCGAAGAGTTGACAGGGCATTGTTTTCTGCACACGGCTGTTTGTCCAGCTGCCTGTGAGTAGGCGGTATCATGGGGAGATTAAGTAACAAGCAAACAAGAGCATTCAAATGGCACGACATGAAGGTGACGTGCACAGTTAGGCACAGCAAGTTAACCCTGCAAATGCACCAAAAGGTAGGCATGGAAAGGAAAAGTCTAGATGTTTTATGATTTGAGCTTGACCTTGATCTTCTGACGTCCAGAACTTAATTCTCTTTGTGTCCAAAGGAAAATGCACGGGGCCCCAAACACCATGCACCTGCCTGCTGAAGGCTGTTTAATCCTGAGAATAGAGGGAGGAGCTAAGCGAGATTGGAGACCAGTTCTTGAAAAGCTGTCCTGTGGCAGAGAAATAGACCATGCTCTGAGCAGGCACCAATGAGAAATGATGAAGGGAGATTTTAGCTTTCTAAATCTTCTAGACCCTTCTGAAATGGAAGGGGCTGCCTGGTGAAGCAGAGCATCTCTGTGGCTGGGTGTGTTTAGCAGAAGCTAATGCACGTTGAGGAGACTGCCAAGACCCCATCTAATCCCAAAAGAAGGCACAATTGAGAATTCTGCCTGTGCCTTCCTGGAACCAGCCATCAGACTTGGGATATCTAAACAGAATCCTCCCAGCAAGTCTGGGACTCATTATTACTCCCATATTGCAGATGAAGAAACTGAGGTTCAGAGTGGCTAAATAATCTACCTAAAGTTGCCCAACTGTTATCATATGCCTGTAGGCAAACTGGTTGCTTTGGTACCAAAGCCAGTGATGTTTTTCCCCATATATGATATATCCTCCATTATGCTAAATGAGGCATTCATCCCTGAACCCTAGAAAGAAAAGGTATTATTTTGAAGTATTATCAAAATCCCATGTTCCTAGAACCTGAAATAAAATGCTCTCAAGCGTAAAACCTAATTATTCCCCAAGCATCTGACAGTGAGTCCGTGGGCCTCTCTGCTGGAAATTCCTTGGTTTCCTCGTTAACAAAAAGAGATAGAATTAAGGGGCTCTTTCTGAAACTTCTACTGGGAATTTTGAAAATTAAACTCAAGGCATTCTTACCATAAAATCAATACAACACTGTTTCCTGAACACCTGGTTTATTTGTTTTCTTTCAGGCCTGCACATTTGTTTCATTTTGTGTCTCAAACTATGGTCCAGGGACTCCAGATCCTTTTAGGTGGTCTGTAAGGTCAAAACTATTTTTATACAAATATGAATATATAGGACTGGGTGAGGTGGCTCACACCTATAATCCTAGCACTCTGGGAGGCCAAGGCAAGTGGATTGCCTGAGGTCACAGGTTCGAGACCAGCCTGAGCCAGAGTGAGACCCCCTCCATCTCTAAAACATAGCTGGGCATTGTGGCAGGCGCCTGTAGTCCCAGCTGGTTGGAAGGCTGAGGCAAGAGAATCACTTAAGAGTTTGAGGTTGCTGTGAGCTATTACGCCACAGCACTCTGAGGGTGACAAAGTGAGATTCTGTCTCAAAAAAAAAATTATATATCTACATACATGAATATATTCTTTGACTTTTCCATTTTCATTCTTTTCTCCTGGTGATTTTTTTCCGGAGACTTAGGATACCACAACAGATTGCAGAAATAAGTAGACTTGAGAATTCCGTTGTCTTTTATGAAGCCAGCCATTTAAGAGATTTTAAAAATCATAAAATAATGTCACTTCTGCAGTAAAATTTGTGCTTTTAGAAAGTGGAGTTATTTTCATAAAAATTATTTATGCTGATATGAAATTATTTATTGCTGTCATTTTAAATAAATTAACATTTTTTTGGCCTTCCTGGTTTTAATCTCTAATGCCACACATAGCATAGATATATTCACCATAAACAAGACCTTTCCGGGGTCCTCGATAAATCTTTAAAAGCATAATTGTGTATGTGACATGTGTTTATGAGTTAAATATCAGTTTGATTAGCAGCAATTAGTCTGAGTTTGCTTTGAATTTCATATGCTACAGAAATGTCTAGCTGCCCTCTATTTCTTTCCTTTTTTTTTTTTTTTCCAGTTTTGCTATGTCACTCTGGGTAGAGGGCAGTGGTGTCATCATAACTCACTGCAAACGCATAGTCCTGGCTCAAGAGATCCTCCTAACTGATCCTTATAAGTAGCTAGAATTACAGACACGTGCCATAGCACCTGGCTAATTTTTTTATTTTTAGTAGAGACAGGATCTCACTCTTCCTCCGGCTGGTCTAGAACTCCTGAGCTCAAGGGATCCTCCTGCCTCAGCCTCCCAGAGTGCTAAGGTTATAGGCATGAGCCATCACACCCAGTCATCTGCCCTCTATTTCAAATTATAATGTCTACCTTACAGACATTCCTTTAATAGATTTAAGGAATCTGAAACCTCCCAGCCTGCCAGCTGGGCTCAGGTTCCCTGATAGAATGGCAACCCAGAGACCTGGCCTTCTTGTCATTGTACTTAGAGTTCTCAGTTTTACAGATGACAATGACTTTTGAAGGTTGTAGCTTTATTATGTGAGCTTGTATCCCCCTTATCTCATTGGTATGTCCCTGTGATTTGGGCTTCTTGGTCATCTAAAGAATATACAATTGTAATTATAAAAGCATTGTCACTTTTGTTTTTTGCTATTCTACATATTATTGTCAAGAACTACGACAGAGGCCAGGTGTGGTGGCTCACACCTAGAATCCTAGCACTCTGGGAGATCAAGGCGGGTAGATTGCCTGAGCTCAGGAGTTCAAGACCAGCCTGAGCAAAAGTAAGACTCTATCTCCACTAAAAATAGAAAAACTGAAGCAAGAATATTATCGGACAAAGAGGGTCTGGCCATCTGTCACTGTCAGCCAATATGCAGAGGCGGATAGGTTCACTAAACGTGGTCAGAAGGCCAGGATCTGGAGAACAGTGAGAGTAGCCTCTCCAAGACTGTTCTGTTCTGTTTCCAACATTACAGTTTTATACATTTAAGTTCAAAGTGAAGACCGAGTTAACCCTTATCTTGAATAATCAGCTGGAACCTATGAGTCATAAACAATAAACAACATTAAAAGTTAATCTCCTATTGAGTCCACTTAAACTACTCAAGATAGGTGTCTTTGAGTGGGAGCTAAATTTACAAAACAGTAAGAATGGGAGGCAGGGGCAAAAAGGTCAGACAGGACCTAAACCAACCAGACCGGCTGTGACATGTCTTTTTCACTATATGTGCTTTCAAGAGGATCTCCTGAGCCCAAGAGTTTGAGGTCGCTGTGAGCTATAACACCATGGGACTCTACCCAGTGTGACAGAGTGAGATTCTGTTTCAAAAAAAAAAAACCATGACAGGTCTGAGATTGTACCCTATTTACAAGCTATCAATTTAGCCTCACACAGTTTCATAAATACTGACAGAAGACTTGAGACTCTTGGGTCAGAAACAAACAACTTCATTACTCATAGTAATAGCAGTAGCTAGAGTATCAGAGTTTCAGCCACTTCCCTGAACTCTGAGTCCTACAGGGAAGTATGAGAAGAGTCAGGTGATGCCTGTACACATACTAGGGTGCCTTACAGGAGAAGGACATTGAGTTTAGGGAATTCAAATCCCTCCTAAGGGCAATAAACCTGCCTGACTTTTGGCCCAGAAGAAAACAGTGTCATCATACTGGACAACACACAAGCCCGTCCTTTGCTCCTGAATGGGATGCTATCTCAGTTTTCTGAGGCTGTCTGCTCTATAACCATCCTTGAATAATGAATGGTCCAGAACAAAGAAAATTAGCATCTATGTGAACAGGACATACAGAAATTCAAGATACCCTGGAGAACTGTCTACCAAAATCTCCTCCTTCCATTTAAACCCAGTTTGGGATGTAAATTTATACCATTTAAATTTCTTTGATAATTGATAAAGCTTAAAGAACATTTGATATTAAATCTTGGTCTGGGCAGTGCCTATAGTTTAGGGGGAGGGTGCCGGCTCCATACACCAAGGGTGGTAGGTTTGAACCCGGCCCCAGCCAAACTGCAATAAAAAAAAATAGCTGGGCGTTGTGGCGGGTGCCTGTAGTCTCAGCTACTCAGCAGCCTAAGGCAAGAGAATTGCCTAAACCCAAGAGCTGGGGGTTGCTATGAGCTGTGACACCACAGCACTCCACTGAAGGGGACAAAGTAAGACTCTGTCTCCAAAAAAATAAAAAGATAAAAAAAGTAAAAATAAATCTTGGTCAACTTTTTCTGGTCTTATTAACAGGCCGTAACCCCTTCCTATCCATATATCCAAACATTATTCCCCCTTGTCAGAGTTCTCTGGGTCTTTTTTTTTTCCCTTCCACCCAAATATTGCCCAAGGTAGATATTTAGACACTCTTGATGCACCCACCAAAAAATACAGAAAAAAATTCAATATCAGAGATATCAAAGTAAAAACTAAAAACTAAAGAAAAATCCATTGTCAGAAGGGATAGTCTTACGTTTGTGTACAGAATTTTTTCTCCTAAAACAAAGAAAGACATTCAATCTAATCTTTACCTTTAATATCTATTTAAATTTCTAGAAGCACACCAAAGAAACTGTTACTGGACAAAGGGGGTCCGGCCACCTGTCACTGTTATAACGCCAATATGCAGAGACAGGGATAGGTCCACCAAACTTTATTTGTCAGAAGGCCAACAATTCTGGAGACCAGTGAGAGTAGCTCTCCAAGACTGTCTTCTCCTATTTGAAGAATTTCAGTTTTATACATAATGGTTCACAGTAAAGACCACAAGCGCCCTTATTTTCAATAATCAGCACAACTCAGTGACAATCTATTATAACATTTCTAATTCAAAAGTTAATTTCCTAAATCAATCTTCCTGAAGCAAAGACCACAGTTAACTTTATTTTAAATAATAATCAACACAACTCAGTAGCAGTCTATTACAACATTTCCAATTTAAAAGTTAATTCCTAAACTATTCAAGATGGGCACCTTTAGGGTGGGACTTAAATTTACAAAATGGTAAGAAGGAGAGACAGAAAGTGAAGGTCACTTAGGAACTAAAATGACCAGACCAGCTGTGTCATGTCTGCCTACCTAGTAGGGCCAAATGTCGGGACCTGCCCAAATAGAACCACCTGCCCAGGAAGGAATGAGTATGCCAATCCCCACCCCCCTAACTCTTATATTCCCGCCTGCCTTAACCTATGTGCTGGCTTCTTTATCAACGCAGCCAGCTCTCACCTAAGTGAAGAAAGGCCGTGTTGCCCACACAGAACCTGGACTCCACTTCCTCTTGTTCATGTCTCGGAATAACCTCTCATTTCCAGTTCTTTCTCCCTCATTTTGGTGCTGGGAACCTGGGACGGGGAGAAGCCCCCTGAGGCGGGGGAGGGAGATACACTTGTTGGATCCACTCCCAACTAGACAGACCACCAGAGGAAGGGGAACAGGGGACCCCTCTCTCCCCCGCCAGGAATTCATCCATTTAATAGTGAGGTGAGCATACATCTACAGCCCCTCCCTTTCTGAGCCTTTTTAGCTTCTCTTCCCTGGTAGCCTGGGCCACCCAAACCTGGCGCCAGTCAGGGACTAAGCCTGGGAGTCAGACTTGCCTGTCCAGTGCCTTGTGTGTGGGGACGCCCTGCCATGGGCCTGGACCACTCTTTTCAAGCTGGTTAAAGATCCTTCAGGGATGCCTGATAACCTCCCTGGCCCCAGCCTCGGCCACTTCCTTCCTCGTCCCCCTTATAAGTTCTTTTTCCATCTTTGCTTTGATCTCATTTTTTTCTACCTCCCACTACACAGTTTTTTACCCTCCCCATCTGTGAGCGCTCCCAACCCCTCTTTGCCTTCACTTGGACCAACCCTGATTCCTCCACCAACTGACAACTCACCTGGACAGTTCTCCCATAAGGATTTAGATTCAGTCCT
This sequence comes from Otolemur garnettii, assembly GCF_000181295.1. Taxonomy (NCBI): domain Eukaryota; kingdom Metazoa; phylum Chordata; class Mammalia; order Primates; family Galagidae; genus Otolemur; species Otolemur garnettii. The sequence goes on along the minus strand of NW_003852414.1, from coordinate 6,391,934 downwards.
CATTACTTTGGTCAGGCACTTCAGGCTGCCCCCGGCAGTTAACTTTACCAAAAAATCCACAGTTCTTGGGGACGTAGATGACCTTCCCTTATGTGCCCCTCCCCCACTGTCTTCTGGCAAAACACCATTCACTTACTCCTTTCCTCTCCGCCAAGGGGTATAGAGTGTCCCCTTCCAAAGCCCAGCTAACCTCTCCCTCTGTCCAATACTTCAGCATCCTCTTACAGAAACGAGAAAAACTCATTCTCCCGACCGCATTCAGGCCATCTCCTCCTTACCCCTTCCCCAAACAAAAAATGACTTCCTCTCCTTCCTGGGGGTTCTAGGATACTTTAGATTCCTAATTTCACAGCCTGGGCTCAACCTCTATGCACTGCTGCTAAAGGTTCCGCAACCCACCACCTACACCCACACCAGCTTCGGTCAAGTTCCTTCCTCTCCCTACAGTCCTCTCTGTCCTAAGTACTCTCCCTCCATCTCCCTGATTCCTGCTGTCCATTTTACCTCTCAGAGTCAGAACACCAAGGATGTGCGATACGGATCCTAACAGAGAAACCTCATAATAATCCCCTCCCAATAGCATTCCTCTCAAAACAGATAGAATGCACAGCCCTATCTGCCCCCTTGCCTCCAAGCGGTGGCAGCCACGTGTCTCCTTTTCCTGGAGGCTCAGAAGCTTACCTGCCACGTATCTACTTACCCCTCACAACATCCCCTCCCTTTTAAAACGCCAACTTATCATCTTTATTTTTCCCACCTCCTTTACTCCAGCTCTTAATCCTCTTTATAGAAAACCCAGACCGATCCATTTGTAGTTCATAAGCGTGATGACTGGGTTTTCATGTGCATAGGTGAGATGTGCCTCCCAGAAATCTTGTTATGATGTCAGCACATTACCCAACTGACATGAAAAAAAGAAAGAAAGGAAGAAAGGAAGAAAGGAAGAAAGGAAGAAAGGAAGAAAGGAAGAAAGGAAGAAAGGAAGAAAGGAAGAAAGGAAGAAAGGAAGAAAG
>NW_003852414.1:6383636-6390901 GCF_000181295.1 Otolemur garnettii | reverse complement strand
AAGAAAGGAAGAAAGGAAGAAAGGAAGAAAGGAAGAAAGGAAGAAAGGAAGAAAGGAAGAAAGGAAGAAAGGAAGAAAGGAAGAAAGGAAGAAAGAAAGAAAGAAAGAAAGAAAGAAAGAAAGAAAGACCAAACCCAGACCTTCACTTTCTCCCTGGCCCTGCAAATCACCCCTCAGCTCCATTAGCCGCCCTCCACTCCCATGACCCTCACACTTTTCAGAGCTCATTTTATGATTGCTGGCCTTTAATTGTGCTGACACTACATCCTTTCCCCAACATCTCCCTCTTTCCCTTACATAACCCCAAAGACACCTGGTTTGTCCACGGCAGTTCTTCTAAGCCTGCTGCTCACCCCATTGCCAAGGCAGGCGTTGCTGTTGTGTCTTCTTCCCCCATTATCACCGCCATTATTCTGCCCCCTCCACACACCTCCTCACAACAGGCAGAACTCTTAGTCCTCATTAAAGCCTTACAGTTCGCACAATGCTGTTCCATTAACATATACAGAGTCGAAGTATATTTTCCACATAATCCATCACCATGCAGCCATATGGCAAGAAGGAGGATTCATCACCACCCAAGGCTCCTCTAGTGTCAATGCCACACTCATTAAAAACCTCCTGAATATGGCCACTCTCCCAAAGGAGTAGCCATCATCCACTGTAAAGGCCACCAGAATAAAACAGATCCAATTTCCAAAGGCAACTAAAAAGCCAGATATAGGAGCCAAATGGTCAGTGCAATGCCCTATACCCCCACCCCGAGCAGGTCAGTACTTGGCCTTCAGAGAATTCTCTCTAGTATACACATCTGAAGAACAGGACAATGACTGACATCTTCCCACACAGGAAAGATGGTTCCTTCAACAGGGAAAATTTATTCTTCCTTCCTCCCAAGCACAGAACATCCTCTCCTCCCTCCACAGTGGCCTTCACGTTGGCTTCAGGCCTCTTTACACCCTTCTTTCTTCACTCCTTCCTCATCCACGACTATCTTCCCGTTTAAAATGGATAACACGGTTGTGCACAATCTACTCTTAGGGGACCATAAAATCACCCCCTTTTCTCACATATTGGGCCCAGGGCCAAACCGTCAGATAAGACTGGCAGATCGACTTCACCCACATGCCTCCTGTATGAGAATGTAAACATCTTCTAGTTTGGGTTGATACCTTCTCAGGGTAAGCCAAAGCCTTTCCCACAACAAGCGAGAAAACCCATGAAGTTGTCGCCACCCTCCTCCACCACATTTCTTAGATTCAGCCTCCCCAACTCCATTCAGAGCAACAATGGCCAGCTTTCATCAGTCAGATCACCTCCCAATCCTCACAAGTCCTAGGAGTCCAGTGGCACTTAGATGTGCCTTACAGGCCCCAGTCATCAGGGAAAGTAGAACAAATGAACAACATCTCACCAAGTTAGTGCTCCAACACAAACAAGATTGGATTAAACTCCTCCCCAGTGCTTTACTCCACATTTGCTCCATCCCTTGCAAACCCCTCCTTTACAGCCCTTCTGAAATAACGTATGGTAGAACTATTCTTCTGGGCCCTGGACCCCTCCAGAATCTATCATAGGAGACTTTTCCCATCGTCCAAGAAACCAGGAATGAACTTAGAAAAACAATAAACCAGCTTCTACCAGCAGAGAAGTCAGAGACCAAATAGCAGGACAAGAAGTTTTCCTCAAATCTCCCTTGCCCCCCAGGACTCTATCCCCTCACTGGACAGGCCTTCACACCATTCTCTGGACACCCCCACCCCCACTCCAGGCTGGATCCACCAATCCCAAATAAAGCTTTGTCCTACAGGAAAACTTCCAACGCTGGAAGACCCCCACTGGAAATCACAAGTACTATCCCCCACCACCTTAAAACTCACCAGGATCCCCAAAGAGTCCACTTCCTTAAAAATGTGCAACATTCCTCCCAGATTCTTCCCTTTTCTCCATAACTTTTCTCAGGATGCCTGGTTACTCTCACACATTCAAAGCTGGGATGACCTCTTTGAAGCCTTTAAAGATATGTAGCTACAGGGCACCTTCTAAGACTTTTCCCTGGAGGAAACTCAATGTTTCCTCTTCCTGCTCCTTTTCCTTCTGGCTACCCCTCCTGTCCATCCTGGTCTTTCTCCCCTGCCCGTCAACCCTGAGTGAATGCACCAGTTGTCTTGCTACCCAAACCTCATATGGCTGTGAATACCTCACCAACCCTCATTCCCACAGCAACTACATCCGATTCTTACCTCGGACCCCCTTTTTCACTAGCTACATTTATATGCCAGCACACTGTTATGATGTTACCAAAGCCTCTGAACGTTCTTATGGAGGAAACAGGTACTTGGCTGGTGAAATAATGCATGCGGGATGCCTCAGAGGTGGAGTCAGGACTACCATCTGCTGGACCTACCTCACGCATGCAGGATTATCAGATGGAGGAGGAGTTCAGGACACAGCACATCAGCAAGAGACAAGACAAATCATAAAAAACTCTCTTCCAGCACAACCCCTCCACTCTATAAAGGATTAGACCTCACTGTCCTGCAAGACCTACAACAACATTCCCTTATTCCCCAGCTTTTAAACACCTTCTTGGCAGCCCTGAACTCTTTCTCTCTCCTCTCCCCCTCAGGATGCTGGATGCGCCTTTCTTTATACTAACATCTTTTCAATCCCATTCTCATACCCGACACTTATAACTTTTCCATGCTGGCAAAAAATAATACAGCTCTGTTTGACACCGTAACTATAGACTCTCACCCCTAACTGCCCCCAATTTAACTGTCTTCAATCTCACTGGTACAGGAGACTCTGTAGGCTCTATAAAACCTGATCTCTGTTCCCTCAACTCAACTTTTCCCTTATCTGACTCCTCCGGTGCCCCATCAGGAATATTTTTCCTCTGAGGCCACTCCGCCTATTGGTGCCTGCACACTAACCACTCGGGTCTTCACACCTGAGTTTTCGTCACCCCCCCCCCCAAATCTCTTTTGTGAGTGACTCCTCCCTAAATTGGGCCCTGACACATCCCTCTACTTCTACACAAAAAAGAGGTGTCTTCCTCCCTGTACTCCTTGGAACAGACATAGTGGCTAGACTATTACGGGCATTGCAGGCATTAGTACATTCACTCACTTTTACCACCAACTCTCCCTAGAACTTAATGAAGCTATGGAAAGGGTAGCAGACTCTTTAGTCACCCTACAATCCCAAATTAACCCTTTAGCTTCAGTGGTCTTCTAAAATTGCCAAACCTTAGATTTACTTACACCAGAAAAATGAGGCACATGCATTTTAGGGGGAGAAGAATGTTGTTTCTTTGTTAACGAGCCAGGGCTAATCACAGGCAAAGTAAAAGAACTCCAAGAATGAATCAAACAGAGACAAACAAATCTTGAATCATCTAATCCCTGGTCCTTAGTCAATTCCTGGTCTGCATGGTTACTTCCTATCTTAGGGCCACTAATTATGATCTTTCTCACTCTCAGTTTTGGACCGTAGTCCTCTGTCTCATCTCCCAATTTACTGACAGGCAGTCACCCCAAAAACAGCTGCCCATATTCTTGTCCTTGCCTTATAAGGATATCAACCAGTTCAGACTGAAGACCCAAGAGTGTTCCTATAAACATCACTCCCTTCCCCTCCCATTTTCCTTATAGGCATCCCCCTACCACAGGAAGAAGTCAAAGAGATACCACACCCATCACTCTACCTCCTTATAATAGACCAGAAAGACTGGATGATAGGGCTGAACGAAGGGACCTGCTCAAATAGAATCATCCCACCCAGGAAGGAATGAGTGCACCAATCCCTATCCCTCCTCAGAACTCTTATATTCCTACCCACCTTAACCCCATGTGCTGACTGCTAACCTCTTTTTTGAACTCAGCCCACTTGCACCTGAGTGAATGAAGACCACGTTGCCCACACAGAACCTGGACTCCACTTCCTTTTGTTCATGTCTCATAATAACCTCTCTTTTTTGGTCCTTGACCTCTCACTTTCAGAACTGTCAGTAGCAATTTCTTCTGGGAAGAACAGCTTGGTCAGAGGAGGAAAGAATATTTTGATCTTTTGCATTTTGTTCTGTTTGACTTTTGTAACGGTAATGATTTAAAATTTTTATTTTGTGTTTGCCTATTGCCCTTTTTATATAAGCTACCTGGTCAAGCATTATCCCTTGTCTACATTTTGGCCTGCAGGTGTCAGGTCTTCTACACTGCCCAGCAGGAAGCAAAGGAGACCAGCAGGAGACACAGAGAATGTCTAATGTGAAGCATCCTAGCATGACAAAAATCTACCAGACCAAGCCTTCCACTCAAAGTAGGCTGAGAAATATCTCAAACAAGCATAGCCTGGATACCCTGCTTACACAGTCTTGAAAAAACACACAGACCCCACCGATTTCAGGGGTATAGAAGATGTGAAGAAATTCTATGATTACAAATGACCTCTTACACGGAAGACAACTGGTATTCTGATAGTAATACAGGTTCCCCCACTCAGGGCTGGACTGGGACTCCCCCATTCTCTAGGCCCAGGTGAGCTCAGAAATCAAACTCCCATCTCTAGGCACAAACAGGCTGCCCTTTCCAGGCCACACTCCCTGAGCTCTGGCAAGGTTATGAACAAAGGAGCCTGAACAGTTTGGGGTGGTTCCACCTTGAGTAGGGAGCACACACCCTAATCCCTTCCCTGAGACAAAAACTGCAGAGACCTAATAACCTAACCCCAGTGGAGGGACTGCATTCATTCATTTGTTAATACGCATTAATACTCATTAACTTTGAAAAGGTGTTTTTTAACCTACCAATTCCTGGCTAAATGTAATTCTCAAGACTATATATACCCCTAGACAAAGGATCCATGTGAAGACTTCTGACTTGGGTCTTGCCCTTTGCCAGAGCTCTGGTGCTTTTTACTCCTATATTCCTTTCTGTCTAACAAATCCAATCTTACCATTGGTCATAGTCTTGTAGGTTTATTCTTCGAATCTGCAAGACCAAGAATGTACTAAAGGAAGAAATTTCAGTGACAATAGGCCTTGATGGTAGAAGGGGAAACTCTCCAGGCAAGTTGAGGCTTATCCAGCTTTACCATCTCCCTTAAATTAATGGGACCCACAAGTGGGAAGAATCTGATATTGGGAATCTAGGTTGGCCATCCAAATTCATCAATAACCAGCTATGTGACCAGGCACAAGTTACTTAACATCTTTTGGGTTTCAATTATTTAGGTGCAAAATGAGGGTAAGTGTACTTACTTCCACTTGGCTGTTGCAAAGTAAGTAAAGAGCCTGGCACATAGTGGGCATGAGCCTGGCACGTAGTGGGCATGAGCCTGGCACATAGTGGGCATGAGCCTGGCACGTAGTGGGCATGAGCCTGGCATGTCGCGGTTGTTAGTAAAAGTGTCACTGTGTTAACAGGCAAGAGTCACACCTTATGTGTTCTCCCTAAAAGGACGGTCAGTCTTTACAGTGAAATAACAGAAAAATTATTAACTCACAGTTTTTTAGAAGGGCTAAAATTAATTTTATGACAGATCTCTCTCTCTCTCTCTCTCCCAGCAATCTACCTGACAGGCTCCCCACAGGGACACTGTTTGTTTTCACAACATCTGAAAAGGGCAGACAGAAAGGAAATCTAAATCTCTCTTACGTTCACAGGCTCACTGCTTGTTTAGAACCTGTTTTACAGCCTTGGCGTTCCTGAGGACAAACAATAGGGTGCAAGGACCAGGCCTCACACTCTGCCCAAAATCATATCTCAAGGGCAAAATCACCAACTATATCAAAAACACCCGAGATAAGTCTGTCTCCAATGTCCAGACAGCTGTTTATCACCCAGCTGCTAAAAAGATAAAAGGGACAGAGGCAGCTGTTTCCAGTGCCCTGTTAACTTGGCTACAATCACCGTTCTTCTCTCTCTTTGTCCCCGTAAAAGCTGGGGAGCCTCTGGTTTTCCCCTGCTCTTCCTTTGCAAGGCCACGCCACGCCACGTGCTGCCTCCCTGCTCTTCCTCCTCTCCTCCCCACTCTCTCTCACTCTCATACCCCTCTCTCCTATTGGGTTTCAAGGCGGCTGCCTGGGTCCTAAATGTCAGAGTTTCAGGCAGCTGCCTGGGTCCTCAGTTCTTGGAGAGATCTTGGTTGAGAAATGACCATACACCCCAAAGTAAAGCAAGCATGAAACAAAGTTTACTGAGCAAAAGAAAGATAAGCTTACAGAGTAAGAGCAAGATAGAGGCTTACAGAACAAGGTACATCCACCAGAGACAGTGAATAGGGCCTCATTGTTACAACAGAGGAAAGGTAAAGAGGAAAGGGAATGGCCTGTAGTTTGCTTTTACACCTCATGGTTCAGAGGTCACCTTGGACGTAGCATCTTAGAGCACATGGGGACCTCTGATCCTCTCTGAGAGCCCTTCGAAAGGTGTGGACCAAAATGTAGATATAAGCTAATGACATGATAATTAGTCTTAAGGCTGTTCTATCTAAATCACCTTTAAGACTCCATTGTATCAGTCCTGAGGCTGATGAGTCTCGTACATCCTTATGCTGTTGGTAGGCTAAGTTCTGACTGGTAGATTGGTAAGATGGTCCCTCCTCCCCCGGGGTGAGCAATCACTGGAGACAAAATTACAGTGGGCAGCACCAAGGTGGAGGCTCGGGGGCTTGGCCCTTATCTTCCTTCCCCAGGAAAGCTGTTCCTTACTAACCACCTAACACTTCCAAGAAGATAAAATAAAGGCTCCGCGCCCATAGCACAGTGGTTATGGTGCCAGCCACATACACTGAGGGTGGCCGGTATGAACTCAGCCCTGGGCAACTAAACAACTGAAACAAACAAAAAAATATCCGGGTATTGTGGCAGGTGCCTTTAGACCCAGCCACTGGGTAAGCTGAGGCGACAGAATTACTAGAGCCCAAGAGTTTGAGGTTGGCTCGGCGCCTGTGGCTCAAGTGGCTAAGGCGCTAGCCACATACACCTAAGGTGGTGGGTTTAAGTCCATCCTGGGCTTGCCAAACAATAATGACAGCTGCAACCAAAAAATAGCTGGGCGTTATGGTGGGCGCCTGTGGTCCCAGCTACTTGAGAGGCTAAGGCAGGAGACTCACTTGAGCCCAGGAGTCGGAGGTTGCTGTGAGCTGTGATGTCACAGCACTCTACCCAGCGGGACAGCTTGAGGCTCTGTCTCAAAAAAAAAAAAAAAAAGAGGTTGAGGTTGCTGTGAGCTGTGACATCATGGCCACTCTACCAAGGGCAA
>NW_003852414.1:6377773-6383610 GCF_000181295.1 Otolemur garnettii | reverse complement strand
AAAAAAAAAAAAAAAATGAAGATAAAATAAATTTTACACTTTTATATGCTAATCTTTATCTGAAGAAGTCTTTCTCCCCCAGTGCCATGAGCACCCATTGAGCTATTCACCCCAATAGTCCCCAGGGTCAACAGCCCACATCAGAGCTCAGTGCCCACCTAGAATGGTTGGCAAAGCTGCTACTGGGGGGTGTGGATTGTTGGTCATGCTGTCTGGTTTCAAATCCCAGCTCAACCACTTTCTAGCTGAGGATCCTGGACAAGTTCAAAACTTCTCTCCACTGTAGTCTTCTCATCTGTACAAAGAGAAGCTAATGAACTTCACACTAAATAATAACCAAAGAACCCTATTGATTTGTGTGATTAGAAGGGCGAGTCTGGAGTCCAGCAGAATCAGCCCCCAAACCTGAAATAAGAAGCAAATCAGGAAATGCAGATGCCCCATTTTAGAAACAGGAAGATTCTGGGTGATACGAGTATTAAGAGGAACTTTCTGAGAAGAGGCAGCTGCCAGAACTGAAAGGCTGAACTCTGAAGTTTCTGGTGTTCTTTTTTCTCGTGTGTGTGAAAGAATAAACTGCTGGTCATTGCAGTGAACTTTCAATACCCCTGCCTATAAGCTTCACATTTACATAGCAAATGCTTAGGAATCAGATGTGAAAAACCGCAGTAGAAACCCTGAAACCTTTGCGTGTTCTTTTTTTTTTTTTTTTTTTCCCAAAACAGAGTCTCACTCTGTCACCCTCAGTTGAGGCCTGAGCATCATAGCTCACAGCAACTGCAAACTCTTGGGTTCAAGTGATCCTCTTCCCTCAGCCTCCTGAGTAGCAGGGACTACAGGTGCTCACCACCATTCCTGGCTATGTTTTCTATTTTCAGGCGAGATGGGGTCTTGTTCTTCTTCAGGCTGGTCTTGAACTCCTAAGCTTAAGCAATCCACCCACCTCAGCTTCCCAGAGTGCTCCGATTACAGGTGCGAGCCATTGCCCCAGCCAAATATTTCCATGTTAATGGGAGGAAGCCCTCAAGAGACAGCAATAAACATATATGCAATCTTTCATGAATACTAATCCATCAGACCTTTGCCGTTCACATGTAATATAATTGTGAGGCCCAGAAATGCCACCTAATGACAGAAGACACAACTGTGTAGAGGACAAGCTTTTTCATACATCCCATTTCTTAGAGGGTATGTTTTCTTCACAGATCCTTAAACTTCTTGTTGACTGTGATTTAAACTTCAAGTAACTTTTCTAACATTTGGTAGCTGTGAACTAAAATAAAATATTCGGGTGCTCCCCACAAGCGGCTACCTAAACATAACCCCTCTTGGCCTAGGGGATACCCGAAAACTGAGTTGCTAGCCATGAGAAGGGAGGTCAGACACCCATCATTCACCCCTCTTTTCTTTGAGATATCCTTTGTAACTCATTAAAGGCCTAAGGCCATGCAAGACAAACCTGAAGGTCCTCAATAGGCAAGGTTAGACAATTAAGTTCATGAACTCGTTCTAGAAAAATATTACATACCTCATTGCTGAATATCACTACAGTCAACTTCAAAGCCCTCCTGGGAAGCCATGCACTGATGCCAATACCTTGTCCACCCTTCAAAGCAACTTTGAAACTTTTTTCCTAGAATGGCCATCAGAGCTGTCATCATACCAGGCCTGACAATTGACTTCATGAACTCATCCTTGAAAAAAGTTCTACATACCTCATTGTTGAATATCCTTATGGTCACCAAATGGCCAAAGGATAAGGTGACCAGATTTTAACATTGGTAAAGCGGGACACCATTGGGGGTTGGGGAGGGCAGGGCCTGACAACAATACAAACTTTGATAAGCAGTTCTCAACAATTATTTGTTATTATTAAAGTTTAACATTATAAAATTAACAAAAATAATATAAAACGCATATCCTGGCGAAATAGCCACATGGCAGCTGAAAACTGTATATTCCCTTCCTGTTCTCCCGTGTTCCCTAGCTTGTCGTGCATTCTTTCCAAAAATTGGGGCTTTTTTAAAATGCTGCAGGACGCAGGACAAATTGTTAAAAATCGGGACTGTCCCGCCAAAAGCGGGATGTCTGGTTACCTTACCAAAGTACTTCAAAGGTGACCACAGGGATATTCAGCAATGAGGTATATAGCACTTTTTCTAGAATGAGTTCACAAAGCTAATTGTCCAACCTCGTACATAGCAAATCACTTGAATCTGGGTATATGGCAACTGGCTTGTCTCAGATTAATAGACCCTTATCTTAAGTGAAAGTATTCCAAGCCTATAGACAAAGCTTTATTTCTTTAACCAATTACAAGTCAAAGACTCTATAAGCCTAACTATAACTTGTAAGCCTCCTCCCACCCCAGATGTCCCACCTTTTCCACCCAAATTAATGTACGTCCTCTGTGTATGGACTTATGACTTTATGTTCAATTCTTGTCTTCAAAAAATGTATAAAACCAAACCAGGGCAAAACCACTTGCTCAAGGTTTCTTGGATATGGCTCAGGGCCACGGTCCTCAAATTTGGCTCAGAATAAACCTCTTTATTTTACAAAGTTTGTTTCCTTTAGTGTTGATGAACATTTTTTCACAAAAAATACATTCTTTTTAAAAATGTATACTAAATGCACTGACTTAAGCCAGGAGCCATGCAGAGTATAGCCCCAGAGGCAGTCCACCTCTGTTCCATCTTGTCCATGCTCACTGGCTGAAGGACACTGGACACATTACCTAGTGCCTCTGTGCTCTTGGCCACAGAACGACAGCCCTTAGTAAGTAAGGTCATTGTCAGGATCAAAGAACATAGATCTGTGGCCAGCACATAGTAAGAACCCCAGAAATGTTCATTTTTAATCATTATTATTAGGGAATAGATGGCTTTGAAATGAGTGCAGGGTGGCAATGAGGATCACTAAATAACTGAGTGACCCAGCCCTTGTTACCCAGCCCACATCCTCCTGTTTGAACTATGCACCATCATGAAAGCTTCGCGGACAACATGACATGAATCTTTGTAGTTGCTCCCCGCTAACAGTAATACAAATATAGTGCAAATCTTATAAATTTCAGGGACTAACTAATAACATTTGTTGGAATATATAATGTGTTCCAGGTGCTTACTTTATTATTCCTGACCTCACCAATGCTGCTCTAAGATTATTATTACCTTCCTTTCATAGATAGGGCAATGAAAGGTCAGGAAGATTAATCACTTGCCAAAGGTTACCCAGCCACAAACAGCTGAAACCGGGCCACTCCACTCTACTGCCCCATGCCTCTTTGGTTAGGTCACATGGTCTTTAATACATCTTCATTTAACAACCGGTTCTGAACACCTGCTTGGTGGCATTCCCTGGAGTTGGGCATCTGTGCCCTAAAGATGCACCAAACCCCGTTCCTGACCTCCAAGCCATCCAAGCTTATTATTTCTTTAACCTTTTCTTCTTCACAATTCATCAGTGACACAGGTGACAGAGTTGGCAGTGCACTTGATTTATATGCTCTCAGAATTGTTTGCCTCATTAGCTATTGTGGTGCAAAATGCGTCACCACCTGCTGGAATGAATGGCACATCTCACACAGTCTGAGAGAAGGAATAAGCTTTACTAGAGAAGAGGAAAGTTAAATAAGCCAAAGGTCAGGAAAAGAAGGGAAGGCATGAGACTTTGCTTGAAGAAACAGGGAAGAAATAAGCACATTCCTAGAGAAAACAAGAAAGCCAAAGGACTTGGGGCACAGCTTTCCCAAGAGTTTATGAAATAATATGAATTATGAAATTTAGGGCATCTCTGTATCCTCCCAACTCCCTGGAAGCACCCTGAATCAGTGGTTTTTACCTGTGGGATAAAAAATAAAGAACTCACTCTGTTTCCACCCCTAGGTCTCCCTGCAGACAATCTGCTCACCCATTTGGTTCTAACCTTTGTATGGGACCCGGGACACTGAACTTTTCTCTTAAGCCCATTTTCTTTGCTAACAGTAAGTCTATTTCACTGTTACTGTACATCATCCGCCTCGCTGGGGTGAGCCATTATGCTTTTCTTATCCATTCCCCCTTATCCCCGTGCAAGGCCTTGCTTTTATATTCTTTTCCATTGCATTTTTTAAATACCCTTCGCAACCCACTCCATGATGTCACAGTCCAACCTTTGAAAAAAAGCCATCTATTGTCAAAACTCCACTGGAGGAAGGACTGTGTCCATCCCATCCTCCAACATGTACCCAGTGTTGGATAAATGTGTTGAATCAATGCATGAAATCAAATCAGTGAAAATTACATAACATCAACTTAAACTCAAAAGCCAAGGAGGAGGTAGATTTCCCCCACCACGTGGAGGACGGGGGCCACTTGGTGGCCTAATTCTTTTTCATTATCTGTTGCATTAAAAATAAGGGAATAAACAGGTGATTTGGGTTTCCCACTCTGCGACAGCTTCCCATATGCTCACTGCCTTTAACCCACCTCAGAACAAAAAATCAGACATAGCCGAGCGCTTTTTAGGTGTACCGTATGAAATGCAAAATAAATTTAGACTTCCAAGTAAAGCTATCGTAGTTACTCGTCTGCTTGGTTGGCTAAGATGTGACCAAGCCATAAAATAGAGGCTTCTCTATTCCACTTCCCCAGCGGCTTCCAGTTCCATGAGGGTCTTAGCCACAGGTTCTGCGTGGTCTCTGCCGAGGTGACTCCTTAAATTCTCGCCTTCCCATGGTGGTGGTGGTCACCCGGGACCCGGCTGGAGCAACAATATGCCTGCACTTTGAAAACTTGCCACTAGATGGCATCACATAGTTGTCAAGACGGGGGAGGGTGGGGGGCGCGGGTACTGGCCCTTCTTTTTCTAAACTCTAAAGAAATGCCGTTCAATTTTTTTGTGCAGTATTTTCTTTGGTAGTTGGTAACCAGTTGTGACTATGTTGTTTTTCAAAGGTAGTTCTGGAATCAGCAACATTTAATCCTGAAGCAGATGCAAGACCCTTTGAAAGTCCAGGGTGAGAGATACACTCTTCATGCCTGAGCTGGCCAAGAAGCAGCTTTTCCCTAAACTGGGATTACTGCATCTCTGCACAGTACACTTTCTTAAGCAAACTTCAAAGACTAGGAGCAGAAGGGTGTATGCAAACAAAGAGTAGACAAAATCCAGCTCAGAATAACACCATAAAGTGTTCGGCATTTGTGACATTTCCAAGGGCTAAGTCTGTGCCCCATGACATTAGAAAGTTAAAGGTTCAATCAAGTCACAGTATGATGTTTGGGTTATTGTTTCTGTTGTGTTTTTCTCCTTCCCTGCTCCTTCCTGGAATGGAGAATTTCAAGTGCATGTAACAACCTAAAGACCTGAGTCTCTCCTGGCTAACTGAACTTGACCTCTTTTGTTGACATGGGAAAATGATACTCATCCGATAAGTGATCAGCCCAAACTATATTTTACTTTTCAATTCTCCTGTATGGGCCCACACATTCCTCTCCAAGCTAAAAATGGTAATCGCTAACACTGACCACCTACTGCATACTTGGCAAGGTGGGGAGTCCTCTGCACCCCAGTTGCATCCTATAAGAAAACTCTGAACAATGTTCCATTAATGTCACACCCATTTTATGGTAAAAGAAGAGACGCTTATTCATGTAACTTGCCCAAGATCACACAGCTAAGAAGCAAAGGATCTGAATTTAAATCTGAGTTTAATTAACCACCCCCTCAATAAACTTTCAGAAAAATGTTTGAAAACTCTTCAAGGAGTTTTCCCATGTACAAGGAAAATTGCAAGGAGTCCATGGGTTAGAGGCAAGGTAGGTTCTATAGGTTTGTTCTTTTTTTTTTTTTTTTTT
>NW_003852414.1:6346285-6377663 GCF_000181295.1 Otolemur garnettii | reverse complement strand
CTGGGACCACAGGCGCCCGCCACAACGCCCGGCTATTTTTTGGTTGCAGCCGTCATTGTTGTTTTGGCGGTCCGGGCTGGGGATTCGAACCCGCCACCTTAGGTGTACGTGGCTGGTGCCTTAGCCGGTTGAGCTATAGGCGCCGAGCCTATAGGTTTGTTCTTAAGTTGAATTGATATGTAAGGTGGAGCAGGTAATTTACCTATTATCGTAATAGCCTCCATTCGTGCGAGTTGTACGTAAGTTGGGTTGTTTGTAACTCGGGGACTGCCTCTACAGGAGCTAGGGGGCAAGACCCATCCGAGAACTCTTCTATCGTCCATTACGTGGTCCTTATAGAAAAGATCATGTTATGGCCCCTCACATAATCTGTGTCCAGAAAATGGGGAAATGGAATATACTCATACACTACTGGAGTATATTCCATGTGCCCCTTACCCGTGTGCATGATTCAAGGTAAGCCAACCCCATGTCAGATGTGACCGATCACACGTAAGTAACAGAGTGCCTGACGTCAGTGGAGGATCGCACACTATTCACAGCGTAGCTGTCAGGGAGGGAGAGAGGTGACATCTCTATAGAACATGCAAGTAAGGGCTCTGGATGGGACTGGCTTCCTGTGTGTCCCACACATTCAGGAGATCCCAGCACATGGGGTTTCATTAATTATTCGTTAAAATACTTACTAATTTGGTCTTTATGTTTTGTAAGTAAACCTGACAGGACAATGGAGGAGGCACTGGGGCTGGAACCTTAGCTCCGTGGTCTGTCCCTGGCTGCCTCCCTGCCCCCCACTCTTTGGCCATCTGGTCCCCACGCCCAGCAACTGCTGCCCCCACCCCTGAAGGACCCCTGGCATAGGCATGGAAAGGGCTTCCTTTTTTTTTATTCTTGCAAAAGAATTCACGGTCAGGTTCTTTTAAGTAACAGGTGGCCTTGAGATATTGAAAAACCTAATCCCATTAATAAAAATGTATTTGTGGGCAGCACCTGTAGCTCAGTGGATAGGGCGCCGGCCACATACATTGAGGCTGGTGGGTTTGAATCTGGCCTGGGCCAGCTAAAACAACAACAACTGAAAAAAAAAAAAAAGAAGAAGAAGAAGAAAATTAGGCCTTGTAGCAGGCGTCTGTGGTCCCAGCTACTTGGGAGGCTGAGGCAAGATAATCGCTTAAGTCCACGAGTTTGAGGTTGCTGTGAGCTGTGATGAAACAGCACTCTACTCAGGGCAAAAACTTGAGACTCTGTCTTCCAAAAAAAAAATGTATTTGTGCACAAGTAGAATGAATGTTCTTCAAGGCAAAGCTCTGCATCTGTTTTGGTCACTGTTGTGCACCAAATGCCAACAACAGTGTCTGGAACATTCAAAAAAAAAAATGTCGGATGGATAAACAATTAAGTGACTTCTCAGAAATCTATGCATTGAGAGGTGTTCTCCAGAAGGCAAGGCCCGCATCTTTCTTCATATTCCTCTCAGAACCTGGCACAAAGCTGAGTACATGACAGGAACTAGGTGAATTCCTGCTAGTGGATCAATTCAACTGGTTATCTGTTGGGCAGGCAAAGCCAAATGCACCATCTTTATACCCAGTGAAGTCACTCTTGCCGTAGTTTTACTTAAGTTTCTGCACAGCTGATAGGTGTCAAGGGCTATGCCAAGAACACTGTTTCAATGCTTATTGATGATGACCATGAAATAAGTGGTTGGGTAGAAGCCTCAGCAAGAAGAAACCTGATAAGCAGCCTCTTCCTTTGGCCTCTGTCCGGCCAAGTTCCTTATTTTGCCTTGGGTGGAGGACTCGAGGCCAGGCATACCAGCTGCTCTTAGGCTCACAGCCGCAAAGCCCTGGGCAGAGAGGCAGGAAGCTGCGGTGACAAGCAACGGCAGTCAGGGCCTGGTGGCATTTCACAGATTTCACGGAACATGGACGCAGCTCTTGTAAAGGGCTGACCACAGAGCCAATAGCAGCTTGTGTTCTTTGCCCGGCTTACCCGAAACACGGTGCCCAGGAGTCTGAGTTTGAGCGGGAATGTCTGCTGGGCAAGCCAGCTGTTCCTGTCCTCAGTGAGCACTTAATTTTCCCCAGGACATGTTCAGTGACAGGACTGTCAGAACTAAAGCTTTAATGATTCCACACCTAACTTCATCCATACATATATGATCATTTTACCACTGGGGGGAGGAGGTTGCTTAGTCTGGAAAAGGGATGTTAAAGAACCATGTTAACATCATGTGGGTATCCAAAAACATAATTGCTTTTTAATAAGAAAATTATCAATCAAATGTTCTCTGGATTCACCAAGGGTAAAACAGAAGGAAATAGGTTTAACCTTTGGAGACAAGGCATTGATTAGACTGAATGGGTGCTTTTTATTTTTTGCTTTGAGACAGAGTCTCCCTCTGTCACCCTGAGTAGAGTGCCATGGCATCATAGCTCACAGCAACTTCAAACTCTTGGGCTCAAAGTGATCTTCTTGCCTCAGCTCCTGAGTAGCTGGGACTACACGTGCCCTCCACAATGCTGGGCTATTTTTTTGGAGATGGAGTCTCTTGCTCAGGCTGGTCTTGAACTCCTGAGCTCAGGCAATCCACCTGCCTCAGCCTCCCAGAACGCTAGGATTACAGGTGTGGGCCACCGTGCCTGGCCTAAAATTTTTAGATAAAATATTAAATTCAACATTTGAAGTGAATGGATAAGTTAGTAAGAAACCGAGGAAGTTCCCCGAGAACCAAGTAGAGGTCTAAGTTCAAAGAGGCAAACCAGCAAGAATGCTGTGGCTAATCCACAAACATCTACCAACCCCAGGTGACCTGACTTCTATCTGAACAGTCTTATTTGGGGATCCAGAAAATAAGCCTGGTGAGCCATTTGCAAGGGAGTCCAATCAATGAACACTGCCCTACCCACCCCCACCCACCCCCTCTCCAAATGTGCACTCAGTTGCAAGCACACAGATAGCCCAGGTCCAGGAAGGGATGAGTGGTGGTAGTGGGGGAGGGGAGAGAATCTACCTTATCAAAGCAGAGAACAAAGAAATAGGTCTACTTTTGTTTTGGTTCTGGAATAATATTTTCACATCCTCCTTAAGCATCCATGGCCACTGACCAATCTTCATGTCAGTGAGATTTGCACAGCCTAGAAAGCCACAGGAGGAAAATTTTAATTTAAAATGAATCTAAATAGCTGGGCGCTGTGGTGGGCACCTGTAGTCCCAGTTGCTTGGGAGGCTGAGGCAAGAGAATCGCTTAAGCTGGAGAGTTTGAGTTTGGTGTGAGCTGGGATGCCATGGCACTCTACCAAGGGTGACATAGTGAGACTCTTTCTCAATAAATAAATAAATAAAGTGAATCTAGTTTGATAATGTCCTCAGTGCTAGGCAGTCTAATCAATGCCTTGTCTCCAAAGGTTAAACACAAATATAATACTTTCTGGAAATATGTACACTCAAACCAACTAGGCCTTAAATAATCTTCATAGTAGAATTCCAAATAGCATGAGCTCACATTCAAAACTTATAAAACACACAAGGAAGTAAGACACCAAGAAGAAGAATGGACAGAAAGAAAAAAATAATATAATCATACCCCAAAGTACTTTAACTATTGCAATTATCATATAAAATATAATGGCTGTAATTAAAAACGAAAGAGTAAATACCAGATTAGGGGAATTAAAGAGTAAAGGAGTGGGATTAAAGATATTATTTCTGAAGATATTGCTAGAAATATACCCTACAAGAACAAAATATAAAAAATAAAAGTAAAGAAAATTAAGATGCATAATAGAGAGGGCCTTAAATAATTAAATTGGAATTTAGAATGCAATAACAAAAATTACAGGGACTAGACATTATTGTAAAGGGTAAGTCTGAGAATTTTGAGAATTGATACAACATGCCCAGCAAGTCCAAAGAGTCCTAAACAAAATCATTTTTATTTTTACTTTTATTTTTTTGAGATAGAGTCTCACTCTGTCACCCTCAGTAGTGTGCCATGGTGTCACAGCTCACAGCAGCCTCAAACTCTTGGGCTCAAGAGATCCTCTCAAGTAGTTGGAACTACAGGTGCCCACCACAATATCTGGCTAATTTTCCTATTTTTAGTAGAGATGGGCACCTGAGCTCCAGCAATCCACCCATCTGGGCCTCCCAGAGTGGTAGGATTACAGAAGTGAGCCACTGTGCCTGTGATAATAATTTTTACTGCATGTCCAAAGAGCTAGAGACAAAAGACAAATTAATGACAACGGAATGAAAATAAAATAAATTGCTGATTTCTCAACAGCAAAAGTAGAAGTGAGAAAACTGTAGGTTGATGTCATTAATATGAATTCTGTGAGAGAGTAAGAATGACCCTGGAGTTGCTGCCTGCCCAGAGAAATTGTCTTTCAAGAAAAAGAGTAAAATTGAGACATTGCCAGAAAAACAAACACTGAGAATGATTACCATCGACAGGCTCTCCAAAACCCTAAACATTTCCAGAAAAAAGATACCATCACAGAGAAGTCTGAGATACAAGGAAGTTTGGGGAATAAATCAAATGTGGGAAAACCTAATCTTAAACATAGATTATGTGAACGAATACAGTGTATAATGGAAGAAATTAAAAATAACTGATGGCATGTGAAGTGTGACTAGTTCTCTGATTTGGGAGGAGAATGAAATGTATTAATTAACTTGGAATTCTGTAAAGTATTCATGTTAAATAATCAAAGGCAGGGGTGGGGAACTATTTCATGTTGGAAGGTCACCTTCATGTTACTGTAATCGAATGAAGTGGCATTCAAGCAACTTTGATGAGATGGACTTTAACATGTCCATTATTTTTGTAAAAATCTAACTACTAAGTACTGAATAAGTTCAAAAAAATAAAAACTACTTTTTAAAATTTAATTTATTTTTTAAATTAATATGAGGGTATAATGTTTAGGTTTCATTGTTCTCACTTCAAGGGTAAAGTTTCATTTGTAGAAGAGCCTCTCACCCAGGGGGCATGTTATACATCCTCACAATGTGTGCACCGGGGGTAGCGCCTGTAGCTCAAAGGAGTAGGGCATTGGCCCATATGCCAGAAGTGGCAGGTTCAAACCCAACCCTGGCCAAAAATTGCAAAACAAACAAACAAAAAAACGTATACAGGTGAGATATGTATCTAGGTGAGAGCCCACCTCATGCCCTCCATCCTTCTGTCAAATGTCCTTCCTCCTCCCCACTCCCGCTTCCCTCTACCCCAGAACTGGACTATATTAGTGTTTTATTGTTCTTATGAGCAGGGGATTGTTTCTATATTGATTTCATATTAGTATGGAGTACATTAGATATTTACTTTTCCATTCTTATGATACTCTACTAAGAAGAATGTATTTCAACTCCATCCAGGTAAATGTAAAAGATGTAAAGTCTCCACCTTTTTGATGGCTGAATAATATTCCATGGTATACACATACCACAGTTTGTTGATCCATTCATGGGCTGATGGGCACTAAGTTTCCTTCCACGATTTGGCAATTATGAATTGAGCCACAATAAACATTCTAGTGCAAAGGTCTTTGAAGTAAAATGATTTTTGTTCTTCTGGGTAAATACCTAGTAATGGGATGGCAGGGTCTGAAAACTACTTGTTTATTTTGAAGTGAACTGGTCTTTTAATGACTTTGTTGTGTCTGTTTTTTGTTGGAAGGCATTTGAATATTTGGTTGCAGCATGGAGGTCCACAGTTTCAGCTGATCCTCTAGATGGGCATCAGTCATTTGTGACCTTAAGGGCATCTTTTATTTTATTTATTTATTTATTTATTTTGCAGTTTGAGGGGAGGGCTGGGTTTGAACCTGCCACCTCTGGTATATGGGGCCAGCACCCTACTCCTTTGAGCCACAGGTGCTGCCCTACCTTAAGGGCATTTTGATTTAAGTAGATTGTAGATTTGAAGCAATAAGTGGTTGAAAAGTAAGCACTTACCAGGCATGTTGCCAAAGGCCTGCATATTCTAATGCATTTTTCCATATTTCAAGTGGATTTTTGTTAACATCAAACAATGACTTTAAACTGTCACCTACTGAGAGCTCCACCAATTCTGTCTGTCGTTCTTTAGGTGCCTTGGTAATATCAGCTAGGTGAGGCTGAAATGCTAATTTGAGTGTGTTGTCAGGATTCTCAAAGTCTGTCAAATTTTCATTGTATTCTCCAATTAATAGGTCTGTAACAGCTACATGTTCTTCAACTAATTTGCCTATGTCATCCTACTTATCAGTGACCTTTGCTAACTGCGGAAGATGTTCATTGAAATTTCCTTTTGAAGAAGTGTTTTGAAAAAAAGAAAGCTTTGTTCAAAGTGCTTGGAGTTTTTGTTTTGCCACCTAGCATACGTAGACTTAGTTTTTCCTTGCAAAGAAATATTCATGATATCACACAGATACGCTGCATTCCTATAGAAATCTTGTTTCGATAATTCACCTTGCTGATTCTGTTCTTCATAAAATTTAATTGTCCATTCTCATGGAGCTAAAATTTGGCCAACACCTGTCCTTGCAATAAACAACACACTGTAGAATGATATTCCAAATCCATGCTGAATATCTCATGGTTCAACTTTAGTATGTTAGATGATGTTGTGCTGTATTTGCATGAATGTAGTTAAAAAAACTTATAACTTGTTGCAAAGTGTCATCTAAAATAGTAGCTTTAGCATGAGATTTTGCTATGCAAGATACAATGAAAATAAATGAGAGCATCTGGATCTATAAATACTTTTTTATCTGCCAAATAAATACCCTTCCTATTTTCCTGTCATGGAAGGTGCACCATCTGTACATGCACTCACTAAATTTACCAAATTCACTCCAACTTCATGACACTTATCTTGAAAGTTGTTGAAGATATTTATTCCCCGTGTTCTATTCATAAGAGTACCCAAAGCGAGTACCTCTCCATAGCAAAGAAAATCTTCTACTGTGACCTGAATGAAGTATAAAACCTGAACTGAATCAGTCGTATGAGTTGACTCATTCCAAGCCATTGAGTAATACACTGTATGTTTTCCTTTTGAAGTACTTCACGAGGTTGTTCTGTTAAGTTGAAGGTTAATTCAAGCTGATCAGTTACAATTCTCCTTGAAAAGGACAGCTGCTTATACTTTGAAACATTATCAGTGTCTAAGCATCCTACAACTTCAACAATGCATTCTTTCACAACTTTGATATCATTGAATGTCTTCCCATTTTTCCCGAATATATGATCTACTTTATAAGTTGCTCTAATGGCTTTATTTCCACGTCTTATTGCTGCTTGACAGAACTGTCATCACCAGCGGGCCAATGAGTGGATTAAACCAGAATCTCATTCTCAGCATCTCTCCCTAGGACCATGCTTAGGTCTGGTTTCCCAAAAGCAGAAACTGAGGCAGGGATTTGGGTGCCTGTGATGTAGTGAGGAAACGCTCTCAGGAGAAAGTGAGGGAAGCAAGGCTGTCATCTCGGCTGCAGTCCAGCTTCCACCTGCTACCAGGGGGCGCTCCAGAGCAGAGACTGTACTGCAGGGTTATCACATGCTCAGGCAGGTACGCCGGCTTTTGTAACACTGTCTTAGTCCATAACATTTTTGAAAAGCAAGCTGCTGAAGAGAACTTTTAGTAGAAGACTGTTCTTATAAAGTTCAAAATCAAGCAAAAGGAATCATGCTGAGGGATTCATAACAGCATGGCGAAAGCTAAACAAGAAGCAAGGCCCAGAAGTGCATTAATGTACATAGTTACTATTCAATAAAAAAATAATAATAAAATAAAAATTAAAAAAAAAAAGAAGCAAGGAAGTTGATTCTGTGCAATGCAGGATGGCTTCTTCAGGAGGAAAGTGAATCACGTGAGTGCCGAGAGCAGCGTGGGGGATGTTTAATGATACCAACCTCATTAAAAACATGTTACTAATTAGATTATTTTCCACATATCTAAGAGTTCACAGTTTGGGGTTTTTCTTTCTTTCTTTTTTTTTCTTTTGCAGTTTTTGGCTGGGGTCAGGTTTGAACCCACCACCTCCGGTATATGGGGCCAGCACTCTACTCCTTTGAGCCACAGGTGGCTCCCCTGAGTTCATGGTTTTGAAATGAAAAACAGAAGTCAGCAGATACAATCCTTCACCTAAGTTGGTCACAACCTAGCAAGGGAAATCAGACGACACAAAAATAAACTATTAATGCAAAATAGGCAAGATCATTGCCTCAGGGAAAAAAGGGATTAATTATAACGGGGAAGCTCAGGAAAGGCCTGTGGCAGCTGGGATGAGACTTGAGTTGATTTTTAATGGAGTAGAGAGGGAAAGGAAGAAAGCCATTGTACAGGCTGAGAAGACCTTGAGCAAAGCAGACAAGAGTTAAAGAAAGTGCTATGAGATTCCAGGTCCCCATCTTCCTTCCTCTCCATGCTGTTAGAATGATTCCTACCAGACCTAGCATCTAGTCATTTTTTCCAGTGACATAGAAGGAATGCAGCTTCTGAGCATAGAGAAAGGTGGCTTTCATTTGCCACTCTGCCAGTCATTCACCGATTTTACGAGCATCAATCTCACCTCATTCTCCTCCTGTGCAAAATGGAGACGCCACAGTCACCCCCCAGTGTTATTTCCAGACACAAAGAATCGGGCAAATGTTTTCTCTCTCACCCTTATCACAGTCTATCAGAGGCTTGATTTTTATCTTGGGGGCGCTTGCTTGAAGTCCTGCGTAGAACCTAGCATTTCTAGCTTTCTTGAGCTCAGATAGAAAGTGACCTCAAGGTCAGCCCAGCCATGATGGGGGATGACTTTAGGGAAGTTGTTTAACCTCCCTGAGCCCCAGTGTTCTCGACTGTGAAGCCAAGAGGAGGAGTGACTCAAAAGTAGGTAAACGGGGGTCATATTGCTGGGCAGCTGTGGCTGCCTGAGCACATAACAGGGAAGATTTCTGAATCTGCGTTTAGCCTCCATGGGAGAGACGGTCCTGCCCAGTTCACCTGATCAGTGTGCCAAGAGCGAGGGTGTCAGCGTTGATCCCCTTCCAAATCCCTGTGAAGTCAGAGGCGAGGTGAAACAGCAGGTCAGCTGTTCAGGCAGCCTAAATAACCAAAGCTGTGATGAACTCCCTGCTCACCTGGCATTTTCTATAATTTAAGTAAACAAGTCAGTTGATGGCTTAGGTGGATTTTAAGCTTACCGTGAATGTCACAAAAGGGCTAAGTGTACTTTTAGGAAACGTCCCCTTTTGAGTTCTTATCTAGGGTGACATCATGCAGAGACTTCCAGAAGGAGAGGAATCTTTTCTGGAGGAAAGTTTTGACCTTTCGAGAGGAGGGTTAAACAACCTCTCCTCATTTCAACCAGAACGTTGGGCCCCAACTTCGCTAATCAATGCCCATCATAATTAGATGTGAAACTCTGATTTGGTGTATGAGTCACCCCATCTACTAGAGGCCAACCTCCCTGGGAGGGGGAAAAGAAGGCGGTGAGTCAGACCATAAATACCCTAGCGTCTGTGCTGAAAACTCCCCCCACTTAACTCAAGCAACCAAGGGGCTTTTTCCTTTGTTTAAAAAAAAAAAAAAAAAGAAAGAAAAGAAAAGAAAACAAAAACCCCACCAACACACCAGTGGGATTTCAGAAGCTAATTTCTAAATTGGCACCTCCAGAATTCCTTTGGAGGAAACTTTCAGGTGTTCATTGGTTTTCACTTTTTATTTGGGGAATTTCAAAAGCACAGAAGCAGAATAAGAGAAGGAACTGGCGTACCCTAACCAGTGTGCTTCTGCAGCAGTGAGTTCATGGACAATCTCATTTCATCCAGACCCTCTTCTCTCACACCCCACCCCGCAGGTGATACTGAGCTATATCTCATGCATCATATAATTTTGTCAGTAAATTCAATAGGGTTGGTAAGCTTGTGTTTTGCAAGTTAAGCCAAGGCCAAGCAAGTTGGTTTTGTCAACATTAATAACCCACCTTGGATCACTTTTCTGTCGCAGACCTTCACTTGTCTTAGGTCATACTAGGAGTTAGTGACAGAGTTGGGGCCTCAATCTAGGCAATCTTGTTCAACCCAGAAGATAAGCTAACTCCACATGGCACCCTTGACAAATGACAGTAATACTGAATGTGCAAGGTAAGTGTGAGCTTTTATAATAAACTCAACAGATAGTTTATTAAGCACCTGGCTTTGCTCAGAATACCCAATTACACATGAATGTTTTGCAATGTACGAAAGCCCTTTAAGCTTTCTGATAGCCCTCTACGAGGTATTACTGTGCATACTTTATAAAGGAAGAAGCTAATATTCCGATCAGCCAAATAAATTTCTCAGGTATTGAATAGCAAGCGGGCAAAGTCTCAAACTCTGACTTCAAGACCAATGTTCCTTCCAATAGATTATAGATGTTTCTATCAGTAAAAGTGCTTGGGCTCGGTGCTCATAGAGCCGTGGTTATTGTGCCAGCCACATACACCGAGGGTGGCAGGTTCAAACCCAGCCCGGGCTAGCTAAACAACAATGGCAACTGCAACAAAAAAGAGCCAGCTGTTGTGACAGATGCCTGTAGTCCCAGCTATCTGGGAGGCTGAGGCAAGAGAATTGCTTAAGCCCAAGAGTTGGAGGTTGCTGTGAGTTGTGATGCCACGGCACTCTACCGAGGGCAACAGAATGAGACTCTGTCATAAATAAATAAATAAACATATAAATAAATAAATAAAAGTGCTTAGAAGGAGAGAGTATTGTATAAATGGAAGTTAATACATTCTCCTTGTCTATCAAAAACAAAGAGACAGTTTAGGGGATTCTCTTGCCGCAGCCTCCTGAATAGTTGGGACTACAGGCGCCCGCCACAATGCTCAGCTATTTTTTTATTACAGTTTGGCGGGGGCCAGGTTTGAACCTGCCACCCTCAGTATATGGAGCCGGTGCCCTACTCACTGAGCCACAGGCACTACCCAACATTTTTTTCTCATGCAAACTTAGTAAACAATTGCTTACTATAGAGTTCTGGTTTATCAGAGCTTTAGGACCAGCCCAGGACAACTTCTTATCTAGTGGATATCTTAAGGACCAATACGTATTTAATACGAGTTTAGGATTTAAATTCTATCCTGAAGTTTAGATGATGCTGACCACAAATTTATTTTAAAAGTATACTCTTCATTGAGAGTCCAGATCTTGTTTATTTTGAAGAGCAAAGCTCTAATGACTAAACAAAAACATATGGGCGGCACCTGTGGTTCCAAGGAGTAGGGCACCGGCCGTATATATGGGAGGTAGTGGGTTCAAATTCAGCCCCAGCCAAAAACTGCAAAAAAAAAAAAAAAAGGAAAAAACAAAAAACATATGTACCAGAATACCTCTGCTCCAAAGGAACCAGAATAAAATTTCCAACCACCAATTTAAACCTCCAAAGAAGGAAATGAATGAATGAACTGGGGAGAGTTCACCTTGTAGATATTGGTAACTAATTCTTGGTAAGATCTGGCATAATCCCAAAGTATCCCGTGTATCACCTCATTTAATCCTTAGGACAAGGTTTTGAGGCAGCAGTATTATAATTCCCATTTTATAGATGAATAAAACCAAGTCAGTCACAGAGCCATGAATGGTACAGCCAGGATTCTAAGCCAGGCTGTCGATCCAGGGTCTGTGTTAACTGCTCTTCTATGACAGCTGGCATGGCGCAGGACTTCCCTGCTCAGCCACCCGCTGAGCTCTTGACAGGTGTCACATCACCGAATCCCCTCGGCAGTCTGACTCCACAGCAGCGTCATCCCTATTTTGCATGTGAAATTCTGATGATCTAAGTTTGTTCCATCACCTAAGTCAACTTGTGAAACTTCAGCTATCCTTCTCTAATCCCCAGCTCTTTTTCTTTTCTTTTTCTTTTTCTTTTTTTTTTTTTCTTGAGACAAGAGTTTCATTTTGTCACCCTTGGTAGAGTGCTGTGGTGTCATAGCTCACAGCAACCTCACACTCTTGGACTTAAGAGATCCTCTTGCCTCAAGCTCCTGAGTAGCTAGAACTACAGGCGCCTGCCACAACACCCTGCTAGTTTTAGAGAGGGGGTGTCACTCTAGCTCAGGCTGGTCTGGAACTCCTGAGCTCAATAAACCTGCCTGCCTTGGCCTCCCAGAGTGCTATAATTATAGGCACTCTAGCCTAGGCAACAGAATGAGACTCTTTCTTAAAGAAACAAACAAACAAAAAACCAAGAAGGATTACAGGCTGAAGATTAAATTGGTATGGGCTGGGCACAGCGGCTCATGCCTGTAATTCCCCTAACTCTGGGAGGCCAAGGTGCTTGAGGCCAGGAGTTTGAGACCAGCTTGGGCAACATAGTGAGATTCTGTCTCTATAAAAAAAATCAAAAATTAGCCAGGTTTGATAGCATGTGCCTATAGTCCCAGTTACTTGGTAAGTTGAGGTGGAAGGATGGCTGGAGACCCGGAATTTGAGGCTGAGGTGAGCTATGATCACTGCACTCTAGCCTAAGGGATAGAGCAAGACCCTATCTCTAAAAACAAACAAACAGAAAATATTAAGCTGTCATTAATAACTTGCTGAATCAACTGTGTGTTGCTTAGCATAAGGAGTAAACATTTACTAGCAGAGGCTAGATAATAAACCCGCATATTCTACAGACACAGTGCAGCGGTTCCAACCTTATACCAAATGCCTCCTTGACTATCCTGAAATGAAATCGATAAAAAATAAAACTCACATGCATGCCAATTTTTTAAGGTGTCATAATTTGTTTTGAATTTAAGAGAAATCATAAGCAGAGTCCTCAAGAGCAATACCAGAAGACAGAAGAAAGTAGAACATCTGTAAAATTTTGAAGGAAAATTATTTCTTACCTAGACTTCTATACTCTGCCAAATATCAATTAAGCAGGAGAGTACAATAAACACATTTTCTGAGATGCAAGTTCTTAAAAATTTTTTTTAAAGGGGCCTCCCCTTCATTCTTTCCTGAGAAGCTTCCTTTCTCCAAAAGGAACAAAATCAATAGATTTCTTAAGAAAGAAGCGTGGAAACCAAGCTGTAATAGAAAAAGGTGTTCTAGAGATCGCCAGCCTGCTTTTGTGACTCTATGGGGCAGAAGTCAGAAAGCTGAGCAGAAGGCCTGGAGGTCACCAGCCTGTGGCGACAGGGGCACTCCACTCAGCTCCTCCTCCGAGGGGAAACCCTGTTCAGAGGAGAGGAATTAGTGCCAGCCTCCATAGCTCCTAAAATCACCGAGCTTTCACTTCCTCTCAAGGGGCTGCTCCCAGGCAACCCTTGAACTTGGCAGGGTTCCTGGAGCTGGACCACTCTGCCCAATGAGGTTCGCGCTAATGAGGCTCTTGACTGGCTGTGCCAAGGCCACACTGCCGCCTGAAGTTGCTCTTCCCCAGACCTCCCTCCTTCTCCTTTCATTTTGCAGGGTCAGACCTGCGTTCCCTGTGAAAACTCTCCCTGCCCTTCTTGCTCCTTGCCTCTCTGCCTTTCTGCGGATGTTTCCTCCAACAACTCTTTTTTTTTTTTGGCCGGGGCTGGGTTTGAACCCGCCACCTCCGGCATATGGGGCCTGCGCCCTACTCCTTTGAGCCACAGGTGCCGCCCCTTCCAACAACTCTTTTGCCCTTCAAATTCCATCTCAGTGTCTGCTTCCCAGAGCACCCAAATGGACAAATCCAAACTAGATGGGAAGTTTTCTCAAAAAGTTTCTTTGAACCCTGGTGTGATGGCTCATACCTGTAATCCTAGCACTTTGAGAAATTGGGGAAGGAGGATTGCTTGAAGCCAGGAGTTCCAGACCAACCTAAGCAAGAGTGAGACAACCCCCGCCCCCACTTCTGTACAAAAAAATAAAATAAAATGGAAAAATTAGCCAGGCAGGGTGGTGCACACCTGTAGTCTTAGCTACTGGGGAGGATGAGGCAGGAGGATCACTTGAGCCCAGGAACTTAAGATTGCAGTGAGCTATAGTGACATCACTGCCCTCTAGTCCAAGTGACAGAGTGCGACTCTGTCTCAAAAAACAAAAATTTCTTCAAGAAGACAAAATTATTAGCATGCCCAGTGTGCTTGATTTCATTAAGTAATATTAACACAGGCGGAAGAGAGTTGGGGATAATTAGTGATAAATGAGTAGACAATTAGCCCCCTCCAAAAGGCCATTGTTAACTCGAAGGAGGGGGAAAAATAGATTCAGTACATCACTCAGCTCTAAATAGCCTGACAATAATGCACACACGAGGCTCGGCGCCTATAGCTCAGCCGGCTAAGGCGCCAGCCACGTACACCTAGGGTGGCGGGTTCGAGTCCCCAGCCCGGACCCGCCAAAACAACAATGACGGCTGCAACCAAAAAATGGCCGGGCGTTGTGGCGGGTGCCTGTGGTCCCAGCTACTTGGGAGGCGGAGGCAGGAGACTCGCTTGAGCCCAGGAGTTGGAGGTGGTTGTGAGCGTGATGCCACGGCACTCTACCCAGGGGGACAGCTTGAGGCTCTGTCTCAAAAAAAAAAAAAAATAATGCACACACGAACATTAATTTAACTCAAGCTGTGACTTATGTTGGAATATTAGGAGGCAGGAATATCCGTTCAGGAAGTATTCGTTCATCTTTCATCTCCAGACACTGATAGATAATGCCTCAGACAGTGCAATAAAGAGGTGGCAATATAAACATGCCATAGGAATTGACACCGTTAGAAGCAGTCACCTCTGGGGTCCAGAAAATAGAGGAGAGGGGGTGGCTCAGGGAATTGCTGTTCTCTGTTTCCAACCAAAAGAAAAATTTAATTATTGAACTATGAAATATTGGAGTGACTGATGCATGGTCCGTGCTGGAGAGTCACAAAGAAAGGTAGGGCACGGCATGGACAGACAAAGGGGACAGGGATGGCCTTGTCAGCCACATTACCCTGGGACCTTCCCTTTGGAAGCCTGGGACAATCCTTTGAGCGGTTGTCCCTGGGAGGATGTCTCAGACTGTCGTTGATGGAGACTTCTGTCCAGGCTGCTGACAGCATGCTGAGTTAGACAGGCAGGATCAGGGAGAACAGGTTATCTGGGGTGATGATGGAGGTCATCTTCCTAAAGGGCCTGGATGATGGTTGTACAGTGCTGATAATCAAGCTTATAGAACATTTACTGAGGAGCAGCCGATTGGAGAACAAAACCACGTATATGTTCAGTTTTTGTGAAGATGAGTTTGAGTTGTCTGAAGGCCATTTGGGTAAAAATGACAAGTAGGCAGTTGGGATTACAGGCTCTAGGCTTTAAGATTTGCCTAGATGTGCAAATGTCCGGGTCATTATCACACAGACCAGTGGCCATGAAATCCCAGTAAAATTCACTCCATTCCGAATGAATGAAAAGAGCAAGGCTGAGCCCTGTGGTACAGTGGTGCAGAGCCCACAGCAGCCAATAGGAAGAGAAGGAAGAGCCAGCCGGGTAGGGAAGAACCACTGGAGTGTGCGTGGGAGGCATACCAAGCCACTAGCTTCCACTTTGATGTTTAATTCAGACATTCAAATGAAAATGTCTCAGGAAGGAGTTCTAACTCACAGAGCTGTGAGCCCATGTTAGGAACTACTAAAGGGACAGACAGGGCTACAAAGAGAGTGCTCGAATGATGCAGAAAAAATGAAAGAGAATGAGGGGAAAATGAACTCATGTAACAAACAAGAAATTCACTAAGCTTCTGGAGTTTTGAGACCTGCTTTACCCAGCTGAAAAACTGTTAGAACTCATGGCTTTGTAAGAAGTGGTTTGATGCCTCAAGACCAAATCGTGTGACGTCTTTGGCTTTTCGTCATTCATTTGGACCGACTGATGTAAATTCTCACAGGGCTTAAGCTTAGCCCCGAGATGTGTCATTTCTGAGTGATTCCTCCTATCAGTTGGTGGTGTTGGGCGTGTGTTGTCAGAAGCCCCGGTTATGCCGTAGGCCTATCACACACCATGACTGAGCTCTTTCCAACTGCAGAAACCACTTCCTAAGTACAAGAAATGTGATGTTTTTCTACTCAGGTAAAAAGCGAAATATGAACGCAAGCCCTCTCTGAGGGGTAACTGAACAAAGTTATGCCAAATTGGAACGCCTACTTTTATAGGTCTGAAAATCATAACATCTTTGTTGAAAAGACCTTATTGATGGCTATGTTTTCCTTAATATCAAAAAACACAACAAAGTGGGCCATTTGAAAAACCACAGAATGACTACACCGGCTATGGTTTAGAGGGTTACCTGCTGCATTTAAAGGAAATATTTCTTTTACTTTTCCTGGCCCCAAAACAATGTTTGCTACGCCATGCTTTGGGGAGGAGGGAAGAACTTATGGGAACTTTTTTTTCTCTTTTTCCTTTTTTTTTTTTTTTTCACTTCTTTATTTGTATCACTGCATTTTGATTGCCTGAGAATTTAGGATAGGAGGGTGGTTGAGTCCCCCCCGAAATTCCGCTGCTCAAGAAAATACATACACTTTGGTCTGGGTCCTTATGTTGCAGGCGGTAAAAGTGACTCCAGCAAACTTCTGCAAGTAAGCAATTAGCTGGAGAAGTATGAAATGACTCAGGGCATCAGAAAACAGGTAATGAGCAACGGAGGCCAAGCAGCTGAGCAGGTGTGTTCTGCCGAGAAGGCTGCCACTGGCCTTAGTTGTCACACGCTTGTCACTTTGTACGTTCGGTGGTCTTTGCCTGGCAACACCAGCTGGCCACAATGAGTCATCTCTAACTGCCCCGAATCTCTGCTTCACCCTTTGAAGTGTTAAAGTTCTTGGTGAGAACATCCCATCGACCCTCCTCCTGGAAGAGGGGAAACAGAATCTATTTTTCCCACACTGCGGTCAGTAGAGGAAGGCAGGACCCTGCCTCCATCAAGACTGTCGCAGCTGGGTATTCCCCTGCACCAGAAAGGGAGTTGCAATGCCGAGCAGCCAAGGAACAGAAAAAAAAGTTATGTAAGATAACCATAGCAGTGTGTTTGAGTCCTAGTAAGAAATGCATGTTACAGTACACGCACTCACATACACACATTCAGACACACGTATAAGTTGTTTCCACACGAAAATACATATCATTACTAATAAGACCCACCACCTCCTATGCTGTGGGTGACGCATGAAAAGCACCAGGGGTGCTGGGCACGTAGCTGTGAAGCCAGTGACATCCCTTGAGTGTACAGCGGGCACCACCTGCACAACCATCCCTGGCAGCCCCGCTTGCCACTGATTCGCTTCTATTTTCTTTGATTTAATTGTTTGTAAACCACTAAATGCACATTTATAACCCCCCAGTAGGCTTCCACTCCACAGTTTGAAAAACACTCCCTTACAGTACGCTTAGGGCAATGAGTTAGAAAGATCTGAACCTGTTTAGAAGTCCATTTCTAGTTTAATACATTAACTGCCCTGTGAGTTATATTTAGCTAGGCTGTGTGCCTTGTGAATCATATATAACTCACACACATATACAGCTCTTGCCCTATTGACCCAATAAAACACTGTGGCCCTAAGGGGGAAAAAGTTGTTTTCTAGTGTGGCAATCAATGTGTTCTCTCTCTGCATGAGGCTCTTTCCTTTCATTTATCTCCCATGTGGCCACTTCATTAGCTCTACATTGGGGAAAATAAACAAATCAATATTTCCGTCCTTCCTTCCCTCCCTTCACTCCCTCCCTCCCTTCCTTCCTTCTTTCTCACCTTCTTACCTTGGTTCCTTTCTTCTTTCTTTGATAAACAGATTAAGCCTTCAAGATCTCACAGCTTTCTCCAGCAACAATATCTGTTGAAAATATATTCATTAACTTAAAAATGGATCTCAAGGCTCAGTGCCTGTGGCTCAAACAGCTAAGGCACCAGCCACATACACATGAGCTGGTGGGTTCGAATCCAGCCCAGGCCCGCCAAACAACAATGACAGCTGCAACCAAAAAATAGCCGGGCATTGCAGCAGGTGCCTATAGTCCCAGCTACTTGGGAGGCAGAGGCAGGAGAATCGCTTGAGCCCAGGAGTTGGAGGTTGCTGTGAGCTGTGATGCCATGGCACTCTACCCAGGGGGATAGCTTGAGGCTCTGTCTAAAAAAAAAAAAAACTGGATCTCAAATGTGTGTTCTTACTCTCTTACTCTGATGAACAAAATTATAGCTTTTAAAAATAAAGGAATAGACCCAATTATTTTGAATATGAAGCCCATTTTCCCCTATCTTGGCCACATAGGTTAGGTTTCATCTAAAACCTAATATAGTGTGGTCTAGATTAGGACATAACCAAGACTAATTTCTTGGTCTTGGGGAATAAATTATGGAAAATTATCTTTAAAATGGTGTTCTTATCTCCTTCATGCCCAGTCCTGCTTATTTTATTTCATCTCCTGTTAGCTCTTCCTCTGGCTTGCATTCCACATAACTAGGTATTCTCGGCTTCTTCCTTTCAATTTTTCCTTTGATTCAATACCTTAAAATGTTTTTTTTGTTTGTTTCTTTTGGTTTTTTTTGAGACGGAGCCTCAAGCTATCCCCCTGGGTAGAGTGCCATGGCATCACAGCTCACAGCAACCTCCAACTCCTGGGCTCAAGCGAGTCTCCTGCCTCAGCCTCCCAAGTAGCTGGGACTACAGGCGCCCGCCACAACGCCTGGCCATTTTTTGGTTGCAGCCATCATTGTTGTTTGGCGGGCCCCAGCTGGGGATTTGAACCTGCCACCTTAGGTGTATGTGGCAGGCGCCTTAGCCGCTTGAGCCACAGGCGCCGAGCCAATACCTTAAAATGTTAAATTAATTGTCTCATTTTATCTCAAGGCCCAGAAAGTAAATACTCTAACCTTTCTATAAGTGAGAAATCTAAGATTCAAGCAGTTTAAGCTCTACTCCAGGAAGTCCTGGATTCCCTATGTGTCGGATTCCAAAGTCTCCGACTCTTTATTCTGTACTACATACTCTTCCAATCATGTCATTGCACTCAAATCCATCCAGAGTCCTCTCTCTGTGAGAAACTTTGTACTTGACCATCAGAGTGTTCTAGACAAGACAGGACCTTGGCCTACTGCTCCCTAGGCACCACACTCGAGTCCCCCGAATGATGCAGTGTTTGCCTCATATTCTCTGGCCAAATGGGTTTTCAATGAAGTATTTGTTGAATTTTGGAGATAAATCCACCAGGTTAAAAGCTTCCCGGTTTCTCTATTACTTGCTAACCAATCTTAAACATCTTACATCTTGCTTTCAAAAATACCTATATGTTTTTCTTTTTTATTTTTGAGACAGAGTCTCACTCTGTCACCTTAGCTGAAGTGCAGTGGCATCATCATAGCTCACTGCAACCTCAAAATCCTGGGCTCAAGTGATCTGCCTTCCTCAACCTCTGGAGTAAATAGACCACAGGTATGTGTCATTGTGTCCAGCTAATTTTTTAATTTTTTATAGCTATGGGGTCTCACTCTTGCTCAGGCTGGTTTTGAACTCCTGGCCTCAAAAGATCCTCCTACCATGACCTCCCCATAAGCCACTGTGCTCAGCCTAAATACCTATAATTTAAATCCATTCATTCTCATCCTCCCCTTCTATTCTGTGACTTAATAGGCTTTTCTTCAGATTCTTTTGAGCAATGATGTAGTAGAAATAGGTCTGTGCTAGTAGTCGGAAGAATTTACATACAGAACCTATATCCTTGTTCCAGTTTTGAGTCTTGGAAGTCTACTTTCTTCAAAGACTGTTTCTACAGCTCTGAATTCACAGATTTCTACTAGATCCCCTCTAAAGTTTCCTTCTGCTTGAAAATGTAGTGATCCTTTCACCTTACAGCATATTCTTAATTCATTGTTCAAGGTCTTGTTGCCATTATACTCAAAACATGGTATTAAACCATTCTCTTTAGGTCTAAATGGCTATTAGCTCGAAATAGCTAATCATAAATGCAGTAGGTTAGAATTAGCACTTTTTTTTTTAGCTTAAGATATCTCATTTCTCCAAAGGCTTAGGTGTTAATACCGTAATGTTTCAAGATTGGCAGAGAAAACGAGGGAAGGAGTGGGAAGGAAGTGGTTAGGGCAAAGCGCTTTCAGTGCATTCCCACAGTAAGCAGTGGTCAGTGCAGGTGTGGGGAAATTTCTGCTTCTGCTGCTCTGAAAAGAATTGCACGCTAGAGTGATTCCCCTGGACGCTCATCCCAAAGGTGCCCTGTGGTGTCCTCTGGCTGGGACCCAACGGTGGTCTTTGGCCAACTAAATAATTGACATCAGGTGGCCAGTAAGCTGGTCTCCCTCTCTCTTTTCCTCTTTCTATTTCAAATGGAATTTGTGATCTTCAAGTAGTTAAACTCTGAACAAGATTCAGTTTAAAAAAAAAAAAAGTCCAGAAGCTCATTCTTCATATAAACTTTCAATGTTCAAATATGCAAACAAATATTTCAAAGCAAGACTATGATGAACTTGCATTCTTGGCAAAATGGGGCTCAGAGCATCTTCCTTCACTCAGCCTCCAGAGTTCAATGATTTCAGGGACCTTTTTATGTATCTTGGCTAACCAAGCAAAACTTCCCAAGATATATCATATCTTAGTCTGTCTGGACTGCAATAACAAAATACCACGGGTTGGGTGGCTTATAAACAACAAGTATTTATTTTTCGCTGTTATAAAGGCTGGGAAATCCAAGGTCAAGTTCCCAGCAGATTTAATGTCTGGTAAGGGCCTGTTTCCTGGATCCATTTTCTTCTTAGAACTTCACCTTCTCATGACCTAATCACTTTCCCAAAACCCCACCTCCAAATACCCTGACGTGAGGGATTAGTTTTCAACACATAGATTTGGTTGGGAGAGAGATAGAAGCCTTCAGCCTATAGAAACTCAAGTTCGGCTCGGCGCCTATAGCTCAACCGGCTAAGGCGCCAGCCACGTACACCTAAGGTGGCGGGTTCGAATCCCCAGCCCGGACCTGCCAAACAACAATGACGGCTGCAACCAAAAAATAGCTGGGCGTTGTGGCGGGCGCCTGTGGTCCCAGCTACTTGGGAGGTGGAGGCAGGAGACTCGCTTGAGCCCAGGAGTTGGAGGTTGCTGTGAGCTGTAATGCCATGGCACTCTACCCAGGGGGACAGCTTGAGGCTCTTTCTCAAAAAAAAAAAAAAAAGAAACTCAAGTTCAATACTGTATACTCTGGGAAAATTGGAGAACACAGATTAGTAAGGAAAATGGAAAAAAGTGAAATACATAGAATTCATGTAAGCAACACAGGACCAGCCAAGTACTAGACCACCAGAGGAGCCCAGAGATCTTCTAGAGGCATAGAAACTGCTTTTTGTTTTGAGACAGAGCTTCACCATGTCGCCCTCAGTAGAATGCTGTGCCATCATAGCTCACGGCAACCTCAAACTCTTGGGCTTAAGTGATTCTCTTGCCTCAGCCTCCCAAGTAGCTGGGACTACAGGCGCCCGCCACAATGCCTGGCTATTTTTTTATTGCAGTTGTTTAGCTGGCCCATGACCGGGTTCGAACCCACCACCCTCAGTGTATGTGGCTGGTGCCATAACTACTGTGCTACAGGTGCCAAGTCAGGAAACTGCTTTTAACTCATGCATATTAAGGCTGATGACGGTCTGAAATGCAAAAAGACAGCAACATCTCCTTTAGCCTGGTCTAAGTACACAGATTAGGTGAAGTGTGCATTTACCTACAAAGTGTGCTCTGAAGGGCTTGCGTAGGATAAGCATCTTTTCATTCTTGCTAGAGAAAAACTCTTCTCTGCTATTCCTAGAATTTTACTGGCCACCATTTTTCCTCCTAGGTAAGCCTTATCCTTGCTCCAGTTTTCACTCAAATGATACATATTCTTAGGAAATGTATCACATCACACTCACTCCCTGGTACTTTACTACGAATGAGTCAACGAAATAGTACCAAGAATCAGGATAAGCCAATGAGAATGGGGAGGAGATAGGAGGTGAGACGGTGTCTCAAAGGGAAAAACCTTGTTTTTCATTACAGATTTTCCTGGGAACAGCATCATCTTAATGACACATAGTTACCCTCTCTCTCCAAAAAAGGAAAATCTGAGATCCTGGATGTGTTTTCTTAAATCATGAATGCAACTTCCCAAGATGGCCTAGATTCACAGGGTGCCGTGGAGCAGAGCATGGGGGGAATATGATTAAAAAAAGAGAGAGAGAGAGAGAGATCCAATGAGAAAAACCATGTGGAGAATGGTAATCACTTTGGAGGTGTTCAATAAATATTCTCTTCCTTTCTTTTCTAATGCTGAAGTGTTTCTATTGTATTAATTCCTCCTCACTTCATTTCCTTCCCTGAAAGTGTAGCATTCATGTCTGAAATGAGCAGAAATTCCCAGGGAAGTTCATTAAAAAACCTATCTTCAAGAAGGGACTTTGGCCCATGGATCATAAGCAGATTGTCACACCTGCTCAATACAGCCATGGCTGGTTTCAGCTTATACTTTCCTTGCAGGTGGGAGTTCAGGAAAGTCAGCAAAACAGCGAACTTCAAAAATACAGTATTTTGAAGACGCTAGAATATAGGTCACTTCCCCGGGTGTTATTTTCTATTGCAAATATTTCTGGGCCATTTCATCTGGAGGTGCGTGGACAGCACAGCTTCGATCGTGTAATAAAACAAAAACGCAGCACCCTTTCACACGGTGGTTTGTACTTTCAGAGGAAATTGACCTTTCTGATTTCCTCTTTGACTTTTCAACCTTCTCGATCCATGTGGAATGAGCATGCTGTCTCCCCTGATCCCACCAAACCAAAAAGTTCTCACCAACAGATTGCATTCAAATTCCCATGACCCAATCGGCTGTAATTTTCATCCTTTTCTTCGTATTCGGTTTCAAAAGTTCTCCAGCCCTGCGGGCTGTGCCTTTAGTGTCACGGCACATACATGGTCTACGGGGTCCTGTTTTCAGTTCCTTTCTTTCACCACTTCCTGGGGTCTCTATTTTTGCAATTCTTGGCTTTGCTTTTTCTGCCCTTTCTACATTTCCCTGCCTTGGCGTTCAGTTTCTATTTCTTTACCGTTCTTTTTCCTCCCTTCATTTTCTGAGATGATCAGAAGATGATTATCTATCAATGTGTTGCCCAACATCACATCACGTGTGCTTGGTACAGTCCCACGTGCAGGGGAGCCAGAAATGAGGGGCATGGCCTTTCCTGAAGGGAGTCCCCGCCGAGGGCCACAGACACATAAAGAACCCTTGTCTAACAGTGGTTCGGAAGTTCTAACTGAAGGTGTCAGAAGTTGGCACTTGGGCTGATTCCTACAGGGCCAAAGTTCATGGTGGTTAACTAAGCCAAGGAGGGGGCTGGAAAGAGGGAAGGATATTCCAGGCAGAGGAAATGGGACTTTGTAAAGACATATATACTAGGTTGGATACTTTAAGGATTGATGGCAAGAATAGGGCTTAAGGGTGCAAAGTGTTAGGAAACAGGCCAAAGGCAAGGTCAGTGTGGACTTTGTGTGCAGGGTTAAGGAACTTGGATTTCACGAGATGTGACAATTAAGTTCATGAACTTGTCCTAGACAAAGGGCTGTGTACCTCATTGCTGAAGATCACTATGGTCATCTTCAAAGTCCTCCCCTTGGGAAGCTATGCACTGATGCCAGCACCTAATCCACCTTTCAAAGCAATTTTGGAACTCTTTCTGCAATGACCATCAGAGCTGTTATTGTTTGAGGTCTGACAATTAAGATTGAGAACTGGCTTGGCGCCTGTGGCTCCGCTGGCTAAGGCACCAGCCACATACACCTAAGGTGGCAGGTTCGAATCCAGCCCGGGCCCACCAAAACAACAATGACGATTGCAACCAAAAAATAGCTGGGCGTTGTGGCAGGAGCCTGTGGTCCCAGCTACTTGGGAGGCTGAGGCAGAAGACTCGCTTGAGCCCACGAGTTGGAGGTTGCTGTGAGCTGTGATGCCACAGCACTCTACCCAGGGGGATAGCTTGAGGCTCTGTCTCAAAAAAAAAAAAAAAAAGATTGAGAGCTGGCTACCACATGCTGATGTCAGCAGCTCTGTACCAACATCTCAGTAAGGTTTCATAACCTTGGTAAATCAGTGTTCTCATCAACATGTGACGGTGTCTTGCTAAGTATTGTTGCATGTTTTCATGTGCCATATGACAACAGCTCTGATGGTCCATTCCAGAAAAAGAGTTCCCAAATTGCTTTGAAGAGAACTAGGCATTGGTGCATGACTTCCCAAAGGGACTACTTCAAAGGTGACTGTAGTGCTATTCAGCAATGTGAAATGTAGCACTTTTTCCAGGATGAGTTCTCGGACTTAATTGTCACACCTGTTAAAAGGATGCAGAGTCATTGGTTTAAGTAGTGGAAAGATGTGCTCAGAAAGGCCACATTGGCAAGGCATGCTCGGGGGCCTGGGCAGTGAGAAGGGAGGCAGGAGGGCAAAAACTCCCAGGCAAGGTGCAAGTGGGGTGGATGCCTTTCCAAGCTAGCATAGGATTTGGTGAGAAAGTGAAAGATCCAGAAGAGGCCAGAGTCTAGGATGGCCCTCAGAATTTTAGTCTAGGGCCCTCCACCGTAGAGGCCCTGGGTGGACTGTTAGTAGGTACCCTGAGATTGGGAAGAGGAGCCTGCTTGGGAGAAAAGACAAGAAGTGTCCTTTGGACCCATCTGCTCACAAGGGAAGGACGGAGGGAAGTCCAGGCTGCAGATGTGGATTTAGGGGTCCCTAGCAGAAGAGCATAGCAGGGGGGTGGGGCTGAGGTGGTACAGTGCTCATCTCCCAGGAGCCTCTGTCCTCTGTTGCTTCTCCTCCGTTCAAACAACCTTCTAGTTAACTATGCAGAGATCCTTGTGATTTGTCTTCTTACTTCTTGTCATATGTTAACGAAGTTGAGTAAAAACCATTAACAAGATGATTTGTCTTTATTAAAGTCATTTTCCAATTATACTATAAGACCGAAATTATATCTTTTGTTTATGCTATTTCCCCATATTGTCTATGCTACTTCCCCCTGGACAACCTTGTACAGATCTATAAAATAAAGCTAGTTTTGTGCTTTGGTGTTGGCAGCAGCCATCAGCTCAGTCAGTTCTCCTGGTCCCATCTTTGTCTCTGTGTCTTCTCTTGTACTGTATTTTCCTCATTCCCCACCCAGCCCACTCTGGTTCGCTCCCCTTCCCCATGCTGGTTCTTGTCACTCTGTGACCTCAGCTCACCTGCCCTAATATCCACCTCCCCTCCCGCCATTTTCTCACACATGCCACCCTCCTTCCCACCCCAGGGCCCAGTGCTTCATATTTTTCCTGTCTGGAAAATTCTCCTTTTGTTTTTCCAACTTCTCATCCTTTAGGTCTCCTTTAAAGCAGCACCTCTTCAGACGGGTCTTCCTGGACTTCCCTGGCTAGCTAGGGACACCTGTCCAGAACATAAGCAAGGCAACAGACTGTGCTTCTTTCCCTCCAAGACTTGAGGTAGCATGTGGCTTCTTCACTTCCTGCATTCTTTTTTTGTTTGTTTGTTTTTGTTTTGTTGTTGTTGTTGTAGTTTGGCCAGGGCTGGGTTCGAACTCACCACCCTAAATATATGGGGCTGGCACCCTACTCACTGAGCCACAGGCACCGCCCACTTCCTGCATTCTTTATTTTCTGTCTCTCACACTAATTTCACAGTGGCTGGGACCCAGTCTGCTTTTGCTCACTGGAGTACCCCCATGCCCCTTAAGTGCCTTGGCACACTGCAGACACACAATCAATATTTGTAGAAGAGAAAGAAAGATGAAGGTTGATTCCAGAGTCTTCTCTAAAAAAAGACCTATAGGTTCAGGCCCATATTACAAAAGCTCCCGCAGTAGTAAAGAGGCTCCTCAGCCTCAAGCAGCCCAGAACCATATGAGTCTCATTTAAAAACTATGTTCTTAGATGTACCTCTGAAAAAGAAATTTTGCGTTACCTGAAAAAATGGCTACCGTAGCCACATAATTTCAGAAAATCTTGGGAAAATTGATTTGTCACTATAAGGTTTCTCAAGTCTTTTTCTGCTCTACTCCTCCCCAAAGGAGGGTTGACCAGAGTGCATTTTAAGTGTGTTCTTTACACCACACCTTGATGGATCTGAGAGTTGCCCTGAGAACAGGCTGCTGGAGCTGTTGATCAGCTCCTGTCACTCCAGATCAGCTCCTGTGCAGTTGTGTGGCTGCTGCAAGCCACTAAAATCACTTGGCTCTCAGTTTTCTTGTCTGCTTGAGCTAAGGGGTTGATCTAAGGTGCTCATAATTTTAGGATTCAACATCTACAGTCAGGGTTAACCAATGACCTTCAATTTCTCAGGGTAAAAAGGCATGAATCCTTTGGAGAATCTCAGCGTGACAGCTTTCTTGGAGAACTGGCTGGTCCCCAAACCTTGCAGGTCTGAACTCATTTGTTATCAGCTCCGCACAGCCCAGGTCCCTGGCCATGACACATGCTGACCAACTGCCTGCAATGAGTTACTCAGCCCTGGATTCTGCCCAGTCTGGTTCTACCCCTGTGACTCACTCTGTGTCTCTCTCTGCAGACACTTCAGTATCCTCCAAAGTTATCCTCATTTTTTGTGCAAGGGGACACACATTCCTGTGGTTCTGAGCTCATCAGATCTCATGAGCAAGTCTGCCCGTTCTGTCCCCAGAATGTTTTCTTATGCTGCTGCTCTGTTTCCATACTATTTCATTGATCCCTGATGACTTCCTTTCCTTTTCCTACCAATGCTGATAGTAGCTTTCATCTTTTTCTTTCTTCCCAAAGCCACCCCTTGCCTCTTTCCCTCCTCTGCCTGTTGTTCCCTGTGGCTTCTCTGAATTCCTCTGAGCAGAAGTTACCAATCTATTTTTATATGGAGACCTTGAAACCCACCTGTTCCCCCCAACTATGACATGCATTAAGTTAGCTGTCCACTAGGGGAACCACAGAATTTACCTTTCAAACCAGATACTTCTGAGTGTGAAAGTGGGTGCTATTAATAATTATGCCAAAATAGTAGGTGTAAACCACAGCTGTCCCAAATGGAGACTGTGGGTCACCCCACTTTATGCAGACTCTGTTCTTTTATGAGATGCATTTATATCCTAAAGCTGCAGAACTGCAGCGATATTCCTGACCGCAAATCACGCTCAGATAGTCTCTTGAGCCACATGTATTGACTGTCCCAACTATCCCCTAAATCAGCTAAAGTCCTCCTTTAAGTGACAAGTCCCTAAATGGGTGGTTAAACCTGCCGTCATATTTATTGGAGTTGAATTTCAAATAGCACCCGCCTGTCCCCCAGGACTCCTGCCTGAGGTTCTCTGACGCCTCCCTTACCCACCTTGTGCCAACTGTCCAGCTTAACCTCATTGTCTTCCTTTTAGATTTCCCACTGGGTGCTCATGGCTGCAGTCACCAGGGCATTCCCAAGACCAAGAGCAAGAATTTGTGGGTCATCAACATCCAGGACCTTACTAGCCCACTTCTCTCCTGCATGGGACCTGCCCCTGCCAGGTGGATTCTTTTTTGCCAAATGTCCACATTGTGATCTCATTAGCCTGCATATATTGACTTGATGAAAAGAGACAGAATCCCAATTCAAACAAGCTTAGCCCAAAAGGGGAATTCATCAACTCACAGCCCCAAGAAAAGGTTTGACAATGAGAGAGATAGGGATGCAGCTCAGTTGGAGAAAAGACGGGAACTAGAGATCTGAACACCACCCAAACTCTCTCTGCATTATCGTGCCTTGTTTCTGGGTATATGTCTGATTTCCCTCCTTGATAACCAGCTTTCCCACATGGCAAGACGTGTGGTCCTTAAGCTCCTAACTGTTGCCCTTAGTGGGGTGTGTGTGTGTGTGTGTGATTGCAGCCTATGGGGGAATTTCCATCATTGCCTACGTGTGAATTTCAGGCATGATAACTGAGAGTCCTTGAGGTCACATTTGGCTGGGAGGAATGGCAGGTCCTGACTTTGTCCTGTCTAGATCACTATGAGATGCATTGCTTGGGTATAAGGGAGAGATCTCCCAACTGCTTGGCCACTAAGGCCTCTGCAGGAAGCAGGTGTATGGGTGGCATACACACATGACCACAGATGCTTCTGGCAGTTAATGTGGATGCCTGGGGAAAGAGGAACATTTTTTTTTTTTTTGAGACAAAGTCTTACTATGTCACCCTGGGTAGAGTGCCATGGCATCACAGCTCGCAGCAACCTCAAACTCTTGGGCCTAAGCAATTCTTTTGCCTCAGCCTCCCAAGTAGCTGGGACTATAGGCGACCATCACAATGCCCAGCTATTTTCTTGTTGTAGTTGTCATTGTTGTTTGGCAGGCCCAGGCTGGGTTCAAACCCGTGAGCCCTGGTGTATGTGGCTGGCTCCCTAGCTGCTGAGCTACAGGCGCCGAGCCAAAACTTATTTTGTTTAACTGATGTATTTGAACATCTGGCACAACTTAGGGCATTTACACAAAGATGATTGACTTCATGGCATAGGGTCTTCAGCCCCAAAATCCGAGAAGGAACCAGCCTGAGGCTGACCTGACAGATACCTAAGCCAAGCAATCAGAGCCTGCATTAGAAGTACAGGGGTAGTTTCCAGAAGAATGGAGTTGCTGGGTCAAGAGTTCTATAGATTCCTCAACACTGATCTCATCCAGCATCTTAGCCATCTTCCATCCCTTACCCCTCCTCCTCCTCCCACCTGGCATGCAGCACGCTTTAGTAAACTCACCCCAGCTCCTTTTTTTGCTGGTGTTATTATTGTTATTTTAAGATAGTCCTGACAAGTTGTCATGACATAATTGCCCCAGCCTACCACTGAACGAGCCAGTAAGGGCCCCTGGTGCTGAGCTCCACCCAGATGATTCCAGGACAACAAACAAGTGCTCACTCCCGCCCCCTCGGCCCGCCTGGTTCTCCAGTTCCTCCCTGGGCTGGGCTGTGTCCCTTGCTCTCTGGGTTAGTCATATGCATGTCAACTTTCAGTTGAGTTTCGCCATTTGGGTAGATTTCTTCATCTTCGTTGAACTCCCAGGTTTCCTTCACCTTTGACATAGTTCCTTCTGACACCTCCAACTTCTTTTGCAGATAAACTGTGACGTTCCTTTCCACCAAGCTGCATGCATTTTTCTTTGAATTTCTCTTGGGGTCTTCTTCTGGAGCCCAGTTACCCATGTACGCTTTGATTCACACACCCGCATCCCCCATCACTGCCCTTGCTGGATTTCCTGGGAATCCCCTCTGCTACCTCCCTCTTTCACTTTACTGATGTAAACCAGTGATTTTCAACTGGTGTGCTGGGAAATTTCTTAAAGATCATTAATTACATTATTTTCAAAAGAAGTTCAAAACACAGTTAAGTATGTTCTTTTCTTTCTTTCTCTTTTTTTTTAAAGACAGAGTTTCACCCTCAGTAGAGTGCTGTAGCATCACAGCTCACAGCAACATCAAACTCTTGGGCTTAAGTGATTCTCTTGCTTCAGCCTCCCGAGTAGCTGGGATTACAGGTGCCGGTTACAATGCCCAGCTAAGTATGTTCTTTTCTTAACTTTATTTTTTTCTGAGACTGAGTCTCACTCTGTCATCCTGGGTAAAATGCTGTGGCATCGTCAAAGCTCACAGCAATGTACTTAATTCTAATATGAAGCCGGTAGACAATCTAATACACCCCAACATAAGAGGAAAACTCAAATCAATTCAAGGTAGGGGGTGGAGGAATGAGGGAGAGGGGAAAAGGGAGAGAGATGGGGGGTTCTCCCACTTAAGGGGCACAACAGTTAGGGTGTGGCACACCACTTGGAGGTGGGAAACAATTATAATAGGAACTTTACCTAACAAATGCAAACAATGTAACCTAACTCTTGACACCCTCAATTAACCTGACACAATTAAAAAAAAAAAAAAAAAAGCTCACAGCAACCTCAAACTCACGGGTTAAAGCAATCCTCTTGCCTCAGCCTCCTGAGTAGCTAGGACTATAGGCATGCCCAGCTAGCTTTTTCTATTTTTAGTAGAGACCGAGTCTCACTCTTGCTCAGGCTGGTCGTTTTTGATCAACATAATTTAAGTGTGCCATAGAAGTTCAACTACAAGTTCAAGTGTGATATGAGTTTTAAAAAAAAGTGGGAAAACACTGATGTAAACCAAGTCAGGCATCCAAGGCAGGCAACCTGCTCCTGTCTTTTTCCCCTCTCCCCTTCTGCCCCACACCTTTGTTTCCAGCTATGACCTCTGCATTTCTTCCCATTTCTTCAGCATCCACTGATCTATCTTCTCCCCCTCTAACTTCCTTCCTGCCTTAAGCCTCTCTTGCAGGCTTTTTGCCCTTTTCAAGGGGTGGCCCAAGCCTGCCCACGGAACAGGTGTCACCAGCCCTGTGTTATTTCCCCTCTCACTCTGAGCCTGCCTTCTCCGCTGTGGCCTGCATGTGGGTTGTTTATAGAAATGTCACTTCCCTCCACCCAGAGATTACCCCAGCCTTTTATTTTTATTTTTATTATTTTACTCAGAGCGCTGAGATAGGCACTATGGCTGCAAGGCCAGTCTCAACCGCATGCTGAATTCGGATAGTTTCCTCTTTTTTGTAGCATTTTGGCAATAATGAAATGATTTTTTGTCCTTGTTAAAACAATACATGATTGCAAGAGAAATTTGGCAAGAGAAACATTAACATTTTGTTGTATAGTATTATCTTTCTGTTATCTAAAAGGCATGGTCTTTAAAAACATCTGTGAT
The DNA here is from genome assembly GCF_000181295.1 of Otolemur garnettii. Classification (NCBI taxonomy): domain Eukaryota; kingdom Metazoa; phylum Chordata; class Mammalia; order Primates; family Galagidae; genus Otolemur; species Otolemur garnettii. The sequence continues at coordinate 6,346,973 of NW_003852414.1, read as the reverse complement.
TAGATCACACATATGTTTGTTAATTCTTCCATTTTCACTCAATATTAAAACTCATTTACCAAATATCCACTGGGCATTTTTACGTGGGAAGGATTGCATTAGGCCCTGGGGGGGATGATATTCTCCTGTCTCCTTGAACTAACCGTCTAGCATCAAAACTAATCAGGTAGTTACGATCTTGTGCAGAAAGCACCAAGTCCCAGAGCCTCTGATCTGGTCTTGAGGACAGGGGAGGTGGTCAGGGAAAGCTTTTCCTAGTGACATAAGGGCAAACCCAACATCTGAAGATTTAGCAGGCATTACTTGGGCAGGAAGGAAGGACTGTTCTAGGAAGAGTTTGTGCATGGCAGAGGGCAAGATGGCAAGGGAAGTTTATAGTTTCAAAGCTGCAGTGAAGTACAGGTAAGCTAGATGCTAAGTTTGTATTTAGTCATAACAACAATGGAGATTTCCTCCTGAGCATCTTCAGATTTGCTGATCAGAAGACACTAGCTATCGTGATGGTGCATGAATCAATTCCTTTGTATAATTATGAACTCTTCATGATTTCTTTTGTCGATAACCTAAAACCCATAAGTGGATACACCAGAATTTATTTTTTTTTTTTTTTTTTTTTTTTTGAGACAGAGCCTCAAGCTGTCCCCCTGGGTAGAGTACCGTGGCATTACAGCTCACAGCAACCTCCAAC
>NW_003852414.1:6341381-6346187 GCF_000181295.1 Otolemur garnettii | reverse complement strand
GTTTGGCGGGTCCGGGCTGGGGATTCGAACCCGCCACCTTAGGTGTACGTGGCTGGCGCCTTAGCCGGTTGAGCTATAGGCGCCGAGCCGATACACCAGAATTTACTTAATCATTTCCCTGCTGTCACTAATATTTCGTAATTGTTATTATTATTATTATTATTAGAGACAGAGCCTCAAGTTGTTCCCCTGGGTACAGTGCCATGGCATCACAGCTCACAGCAACCTCCAACTCCTGGGCTCAAGCGAGTCTCCTGCCTCCACCTCCCAAGTAGCTGGGACCACCGGCATCCGCCACAATGCCCGGCTATTTTTTGGTTGCAGCCATCATTGTTGTTTGGCAGACCTGGGCTAGATTCGAACCTGCCACCTTAAGTGTATGTGGCTGGCACCTTAGCCACTTGAGCCACAGGTGCCGAGCCATATTTCATAATTATAAGTAATGTTGCAGTAATCATGGTTCTCTTTGGTGGCCCTCTGTACAAATTAAAACCTTTGTTGGATGCTAATTGAATGGCCTGTTCCATGTAATAAATCCTATTTTTTGTTTGTTCCAGTTCTGGTGTGTATTTCATGCCTCCACTCCAAGTCCCAAACTCATCTACTTAGCAGGATGCATTAGGAACAGCCTCAAAACACGAGGCCCCTCCTGGACATGACCACATCTCCTACCAAACTTCCCCTGGAGTATTGTATAGCACGAGAAATATTCAGTGCATTTCAAACTGTAAAGAGAAGCCCCATGGGCTGCACTGCATGTGCCTCCAAAAGGAGCTGGAGGTCCTACTGGAAAAAACCACAGTAAGAGACAGACCGTGCACACACTTACCGAAAATGCACTGAAAACTCACACCAAGCACTTTCAAACACTTCCTCTTTTTCTCAGACCTTTTTTTAGTGAACCCAGCTTAGTTGTTAATTACCATCAGTGAGTAGAGAAGAGGAAGGAAGAAAATACCACCCTCCTTGAGTCGCTTGGCCATTTTAGGTCAGATGTGATAGATCCGCAATTAGAAATTTGCACTAAAAGTTCAATGAAGCTTCACATGGGTGTCATAAATTACTAAAGTTCATGTCTGCAGCCAAAGCATGGGTTGGGCACCCTGTAACTACTTAGGTAAGGTGGTATCACTCTTTTTTGTGTTGTTTTCTGTTCGTTGTGACTCTTCTTGTTATTTTGCCATTTTCTTAAGCACTTAGCTTCCTTCCTCTCAAATTAAATTTTATTCATTAAGGCAACACCCTGTTCTCGTGGTTCATAATTTCTTGCTAAGTAGGCTGTGTACAACCAAGATACTAAAACTCATGCCAAAGTATACAAATCTTCCGGGACTCTTACACTAATAGTTGATCTTATCCTTGCTACATTTTAAGAGAATTTTTAAATCCTTTCTAAGTTCTATTAAGAATCCATACCCTCCTTCACGGTGAAAGAAACAACCAGATAATTCAGTCTTCCATTCACGTATGTATTTTTTCATTTGTTCAATAAATATTTATTAAAGCACCCACTAAGCTTGAGCTTTGTGATACACACTCTAATCCCGTGCTCCCCAACCCATGAGCTACAGACAAATACTGGTCTATAGCCTGTAGAACTGGGCCACAGAGCAGGAGGTAAGCAGGAGGCTATGGAGAGAAGCTTCATCTGTATTTACAGCCACCCCCCATCACTCACATCACCACCTGACCTCCACATCCTGTCAGTTCAGAGGCAGCATTACATTCTCAGAAGAGCACAAACCCTACTATGAACCGTCCATGGGAGGGATCTAGGTTGCATGCTCCTTATAAGAATCTAATGCCTGAGATCTGAGATGGAGATGTAACGTGCTTGAATCATCCCGAAATCATCCCCCAAGCTCATGGAAAAATTGTTTCCTGTGAAAGCACACTCTGGTGCCAAAAAGGTTGGGAATCTCTGCTCTGATCTACCAGGATTTGTATAAAATGAATTAGGGGGAAAGTCCTAGCCCAAGGCTCAAACTTTGGTTAAGAATTAAGAAGTTATTTAATTTTCCAAATACCTTAACCAAAAAAGACCTCTTTGTACAACTAACAAAGAAGACTCTGTCACAGTGGTACGCCTAATGTAATTAACCCCAAAGCAGATCATTTTTAACACCCCTTTCCTCTACGTGACAAAATTATTTTCAGTCATAATCATGAAATGGAATAAACAATACTCATGGCCAGAAAAAAAACACAGAAAAAAAAATGTTCTTTTATCAAACTTTAGTGCATAATTATGCCAGTAAAAAAAAACCCAAACTAAGGTAAATATTATAGTACAAGAAAGAAAGTGTTACATGATTCACATTTTAATTATATGAAGTATTCTTTAAAAGGGGGAAACTATCCACATGTATTTATCTTTTGTAGTAAAGAATAACAAATTAATTTCTGTTTTCCAGGTGTAATTCCTGCAAACCTGTGAATGGCTTTTTGGAAATTTGTTTTTGCATATTCCTGTGTACTGGGCACTTTGCTCCAATTTGTCTATCTTTACTCATAGTTGACTGAAAAGCACCTTTTCTTAATTTTAACTTCAAAAGTTTTTCCCATGCACCGACAGATGCACAAATAGGAAAGGGGTAGAGTTTAGTAGGGATTCACACAAATTTTACTTTTCACAATACATTTCAAATTTCTTGGAGAAAATGTATTGAAACTTATTCAAGAAATTGCAATACTGTTCATGTTTTTGTTTCATTGAGATTGATCCCAGCAGCTTTCAAAAGGCTTCCCTTTCAAAATCTTTTGTTATCTTCCAAATATCTCTTCTAGAAAATTCATCATGGATATTTTTTCTATGCTTATATAAACTTCTAAAGTTTTTTTTTTCTTTGTCAAAAAGCAGGTAAAACAATGGGAGGATGAGAGTAAACAGTGATGTTACTTCCTCCCCACATTGACCACCTCCTTAAGTTGACCTAATTTTCATAGACCAGACATGCACCACTTGTACATATCAGTACAATAGGCCCAGTTCCTTATGTTGACCACCTCTGTATGTTGGCCAGTCGGTTACAGTCCTCGGGTGGTCAACTTATAGAGGTTCTACTGTGTTTGCTCCATTCTTTTAGAACAAGTGTCCACATGTGGCTTCTGGGTCCTTGAGTATAGCCTTTTGACTGAATCTAAATTTTATAAAACAAATCCTTTTTTATTTTATTTTATTTTTTTATTTATTTATTTTGAGACAGAGTTTCACTATGTCACCCTCGGCAGAGTGTGGTGGCATCACAGCTCACAGTAACCTCAAACTCTTGGGCTTAAATGATTCTTTTGCCTCAGCCTCCCAAATAGCTGGGACTACAGGTGTCTTCCACAATGGCTGGCTATTTTGTTGCTGTAGTTGTCATTGCTGTTTGGCAGGCCCGGGCTGGGTTCAAACCGGCCATCTCCGGTGTATGTGGCTGGTGCCCTAGCTGCTAAGCTACAGGCCCTGAGCCAACAAATCCTTTTAATAAAGGAATTTGTTCTGTGAAGTTTGGATTTTTTCAAGGGGCCTTAGTTGGGGATCTGGAGAGCTAGACGTGGCCTTGAGGTCTTAGGTTCCTCACCCCTGATATTCAAACATCACCCTTTAAATTTCTTCTGGTCATATAAGTCCACATTTTTTATCATTTCTCTACATTGTTTTTCTAAATTTAGTTTTATCTTCTCTGTAAATCCCACTAAACAAGTAACATAGTTTACAGGAGCAGAGTTAAAGGTTGTCTTCATGATTTCTGTGCACCAGTTTTAGAGGAAAAATGTCAAATCTCAGTGCTTCCTATATCTTGTTTAAGGCTAATTCCAGATGCCTCCAGATGTTTTGTGCTGGATAAACCTCGTCTGAAACTTCATCCAAAAAAACAAAAATATAACTTGGAAAACGAAAAGAACAGAGAGCAAAATCTAAACTGATCCTCTAACCTCAAAGTTTAGGATTGATTTCTCAACGTTAGTCTTTGTGGCATACACAACTTCATCCCGGCTACTCCCTCTAGTCTGGGAATGGTCATTTTATTTGTTATCTGCACTCTGCAGCATTTTTTAATGATGAGGTGAGACTACAAAAAATGAGTAAAATTTTTCCATAGTTCCAAAAGTATCACATATAAAGAAGCACATCTAAAAAACTTGGCAAAAGTTCTGAGAATGATTTTTAGAAGGCATGAAGGTGGACTTGGATCAATTCCTTCGGTCTTTGTTAAAAAACCACCTTGCACACTGGTCATAGTTGTGGTGTTGTCATTTTCTTGACTATAACAGAGGGTAATGTTCGTCCCATCCATACCCAATTGTTCCAACACATATTTGGTGTATTCAGCACCCATCTCCCCAGAAATAGAAAGGATGCCTCCAAAAGATTGTTTTAACTTGACTGTCTTTAATAGGGGCATATCAGATTACTTCAAATATTTAATGACTGTTTGGAATATTAAGACTTTCATCAAAAAGATTTTCAGTGTATTTTACTTTTTTTAACATTTACCACCTTTTTTTTTTTTGAGACTCATTATGTTGCCCTCGGTAGAGTGCTGTACCATCACAGCTCACAGCAACCTCCAACTCTTGGGCTTTAGTGATTCTCTTGCCTCAGCCTCCCAAGTAGCTAGGACTACAGGTGTCCGCCACCATGCCCAGCTATTTTCTTGTTGCAGTTGTCGTTGTTGTTTTGAACCCACCGGCCTTGGTGCATGTGACTGGTGCTGTAACCACTGTGCTACAGGTGCCAAGCCCACTATTTCTAATTCAATGCAATTTCCCAGAAGATGAATGAATGAATTTTCTTTTTCTTTTTCTTTTTTTTTTTTT
>NW_003852414.1:6322545-6341270 GCF_000181295.1 Otolemur garnettii | reverse complement strand
CCTGCCACAACGCCCGGCTATTTTTTGGTTGCAGCCGTCATTGTTGTTTGGCGGGTCGGGCTGGGGATTTGAACCCGCCACCTTAGGTGTACGTGGCTGACGCCTTATCCGGTTGAGCTATAGGTGCCGAGCCAATGAATGAATTTTTAATTTAGGGGGAATATGTATGAAAAAAAAACTATCTTCTAAAGATGTTTAATTTTTACAAAATGTCCCTTCAAAACTAGATGGCAATTTATGTCTGTTTCTGCCAGCACCCAAACATTTCTTTTGTTTGCTGATGATATATCCCCACTATAACCACAGCAAGAAGAAACGTCTCTAAAACCATAATTAAGTCAAAATGATATTATAAAATTTTTCACTTTTTTCTTTTTAATCTATTTTTATTTAATAGACCTTATCAACCCTTTTTAGTAGTTTATATTTCATTGCCAAACTTTTTGATCTTTCTATTTTTTTTTTGATCTTTCTAAATAGGAGAGATGTGATTCAGCTATCTCATGTTTAGGGATCTTTAAGATTTAATTTCTGCTAAATTTGAAAGCCAGTTATCAAGTTGGATGTTCCATTTCTTAAATCTCACCTGCAAATAGTTTCTAACAAAAACAAAACAGATTAATTCTTTTAGTAAACAATCTATTTCCTCTGTACTTCATCGGTACTTGGTAGATATTTATGAAACCATGAAGTTGTTAAATAAAACCTTATTTCATTCTTCTTTCTGTTGAGCAACAGTGAAGGGTCCGTCTTTATAATGAGAAACTTATTTTCCCTTTTCACCAGGTGCCTGCTCAAGTCTTTCACAACTGGTACTGACAAAAAAAATAAATAAATAAATAAAGGTTTGAGTTTCTTGATTCACTTTTCAGTTTTAAAGCCAATTAGCTGGCCAGGCACGGTGACTCACACCTGTAATCTCAGTACCCTGGAGGCCAAGGCTGGAGGATCCCTTTAGCTGAAAAGTTCCAGACCAGCCTGAACAGAAGCCAGACATTGTGTCTATTAAAAATAGAAAAATTAGCTGGGAGATATAGGGGGTACCTGTAGTTCCAGTTAGTTAGGAGGCTGAGGTAGAGGAATCCCTTGAATCCAGGAGTCTGAAGTCGCTGTGTGCTAGGCTGAGGCCATGACACTTTAGCTCAGGCAGTAGAGTAAAACTCTGTCTCAAAAGAAAAGGAAATTAGCAATTAAAATTTGAAAAGTAAATTTTAATTTTAAAGGTGTATCTCAAGTAAAACCTATTTCATATAGGAACTAGGTTTGCGCTTACCAAACAAAAATATTTCAACTCATAGTTTGTTCTCTCATTTACTGTTTTAAATTTTAAATATAAATTAAAATTTCAAGTGGTAATGTTGAGTGACAAAATTAAAGTGACTCAGATTCTGTGTCTTCTCTATAACCACTGTGCTGTCATCATTTGTTTTGAAACTCCTGTCCAAGCATAAGGATATGCAAGACCATAGAGGGTGAAGATTCCCAGGCCCCCAAGTGAACTTCAACAATTATGTGCCATAAAGAACTTACATAGGAGGCGTGACGCCTGTGGCTCAAGCGGCAAAGGCGCCAGCCACATACAATTGAGCTGGCGGGTTGGAATCCAGCCTGGGCCCACCAAACAACAATGAGGGCTGCAACCAAAAAATAGCCGGGCGTTGTGGCGGGCGCCTGTGGTCCCAGCTACTTGGGAGGCGGAGGCAGGAGACTCGCTTGAGCCCAGGAGTTAGAGGTTGCTGTGAGCTGTGATGCCACACACTTTACCCAGGGTGACAGCTTGAGGCTCTGTCTCAAAAAAAAAAAAAGAAAGAAAGAAAGAAAGAACTTACATAGGCACCTGTGGCTCAGTGGGTAGGGCAGCGGCCCCATATATGGAGGGTGGCGGGTTCTAACCAGGCCCTGGCCAAACTGCAACAAAAAATAGCTGGGTGCTGTGGTGGGCACCTGTAGCCCTAGCTACTTGGGAGGCTGAGGCAAGAGAATCGCCTAAGCCCAGTGATATGGGACAAGTGACGCCCCAGCCAGCTCAGTTATGCATTTTGTTCAACTGTGACACCTCAGAATGCTGACATTGGAGAGAACTCACCTGCAATGGAAATGTGTGTTCCCTTCTCCACATTCTAGACTGGGTTCCTAATGAAACAGGACACACTTCCTCCTGAACTTCCATACACTGGGATAGACGATTTCACAAGAACCAGGCCATTTTCATTTGTTGTCATTGTCTCAGGATCTGCTGCCTCGTTCTTGGCGGTGTTGGCGGCAGCCGGCAGAGGAGCCAGCAAGCTGGAGTGTAGGCAAGCGGAAGGAGCTTCCCTCCCCCAACAGAGGCTCCGGCAGCCAAAAGAACCTGACAGGAGCGGGAAGATACTGGCGCTGTGTTGTCTCCTCACTCGGACTTCTGGAGATTCCTCCCGCGCATCCCTGATTGGTCTGTTTTCAAAACCTACTCATGATTGGTCTATTTTCAAGACCCAAAAGCTCATTGGACAACTGCCTCTATAATAAGCCAGGTCTCAGGCGCCATAGCAGAAGAGCAAAGAGGTTTGGCACTGTAACACTTGTATCCTGCTCTATGAGATTTGCCCCTTTGAAAGCGCCGTAAACACTTGCAAGGAGGTTTGCCCCTTTGTAAGAGCTGTAACGCTTATATTACTACTGGTCCTGCTCTGCAAGGAGGTTTGGTTCCTTATGAGAGCTATAACACTCGGTGTTATAAAACCTATCTTACTGCTAATCCTACTCTACAAGGAGGTTTGGTTCCTTGTGAGAGCTGTAACACTTATGTTATAAGACCTATCTTACTGCTGATCCTGCTCCACAAAGAAGCTTGGTTCTTTGTAAGACCTATAACATTTATACCTGCTGAATAAAACCTATCCTATGGTCCGTCGCTTCATTCTTCAAACTGCTGAGACCGAGAGCCTGAAAAATTCAGTATCAAAAATCTGGTATCATCAGGAGTTGGAGGTTGCTATGAGCTGTGATGACATGGCACTCTACCGAGGGCAATAAAGTGAGACTTTGTCTCAAAAAAAAGAACTTACATGAATGGTTTAATAAGCTGGGGTGTACATATATCATGGAGACTTTGCTCCTTTTGTATTTATCTGGATGGATTTGGAGAACATTCTCCTTAGTAAAGTATCTCAGGAATGAAAAAGCAAGCATCCTATGTACTTAATACTAATTTGAAACCAGTAGAGGAACTACAGGCCCACAGGCAAGAAAAACAATCAAATTCAAGAAGGGGGGGGTGGAGAAGGGATTTGCATACAAGGTAGGGATATATGGCTCACCTCCTGGGTGAAGGATTCATCTACAACTCAGAATTTACCTTACAAATGCGAACAATGTAACCTAATTGTATACACCCTCCTGTGAATTCGAAATTAAAAAAAGAAAAGAAAAAGAATTTACTCTCCAAACAAATCCATCTGGCTGAGTTCTCTGTTGGGATAACTTTACAACTAATTCTCCAGATTACCCGCTATGCAATATTTACTAAAGGCTAAGTAATTGAAATGTGCTAACTTGAATCCAAAATATATTATTAAAACTCAGCAGTAGGGCAGTGCCTGTGGCTCAAAGGAGTAGGGCCCCACCTCCATATATTGGAGGTGGTAGGTTCAAACCTGCCCCCGGCCAAAAAAAAAAAAAAAAAAGTCTCGGCAGTAATCACAGCAAGTGTTTAAAACTTAGACCAAGAAATGATTAAAGAAAGGAATATTTTGTCACAGACCAGAGCCTGATAGAAATCAAAAGGAGGCTGGTTTTTAGGTGGTTTCAATATTGGTTTTGAATTGTCCATTGACAACACCCCTTTATTTCTTGCACCCAGGACAACTCCCACCACCAGGATGCTTTGAACATTCTTTTATAGACCTTGGTGGCACAGGTCAAGATTAGCCAGGGTGACTAAGTACTGGGTCTCCCAGTCTCAACAGGTCCCAACCAAAACCCCTCATAACCCCAGACCCCACCTCTGCCCTGATCACTGCCCATCTCACCTTTCTCCCTCTGTCAAAGTCATTGCTATTCTTTCACTCACCAAGATCTGAAAGTTTATGTTTACCATCAGCTTTTTCTTCTCTTTCATCCCCACATCCAGGAATATGCAACTCCTACCAGTTTTTACTTTGAAATCATCTTATAATGTTCAAAATCCAAGCATGTAGCGCTCCATCTCTGTGTTTATTTAAGAGCTTCCCAGGTGGACTCCTAGAATCCAATTTTCCTTTTTTCTAAAGTTAATTTATTATTCTACTGAGGCTGATCTTGCTTAATGCTGCTTTTATCTCAAAACATTCAATAGCAAACTTTTTCCTGCCACACCAAGTGGGAAACTGACCTGTTTTATTTCAAGGTCCTTCAAAGTAAGACTCCACCCACTTACTGGTATTGCTGACAATCCTTCAACTTTTACTGGGCCAAGTCAATGTTCCAATTCAAACTTGTTTTCCTCATTCCTGCCCTCAGGCATTTCTCACCCTTCTTCCCTTGCCTAGGACACTCTTCCCTCACCCAGACACCCCCTTCCCTTTGCAAGGATCTCTCCTGGTGCTTCAACCTAGAACAAGCTACATCATCTCTCATTTAGTTTAAAAAAAAAAATGGCAGCAGTAAGGCAGAACTTCTAGACTCCATGCTGTCTTGAGCTTCTATGCTAGTCTTCCATACACCCTTCCAGATCCACTGTCCTCACTTCCCCACCCAGCTCTGAGCCCCAGGAGCCTGACATGTAGGAACCAGCACCTCAGTAGATGCTTAGTCTCTGGCTTCTGGTTGGAGATCTTTACCCCCAACTCCTTTTCTTCGTGATTGCCCTGGGCTGGGTGGTATCTCTTAACCGAAGGTCAGCATTCTTTTCGAGGTGGCCTTTTCTACGTGAATGTTCTTCTGAACCTAGAGATCACTCCCTTCCAAAATCTTTCCAGCCTGGAGTTGGCAACAGTTCTGTTGCCACTAGCCCAGAGGGATCAGATTATTCCCTGTGCTTCCCCTACCATGCACTCTCTAGATAGAATGGCTTTGCGAATAGGTTTTTCCAAAATTGCCCTACTTTGAATGCCCCGTATCTTTTCTCTTGGAATTCTGTATCATTTACTATTTACTCATCTCCTCAGACACACCTGATCCCACCTGTCTCCTGTCTCTCCTGGTTTCTTACTCACAGAGACCCCCTGCCTACCTCCACCCATGGTCACAGTGGTCACCACATCCCCGGGGGGTACTGTCAGCCCCCTGGTCTCCACTAAAGGGAATGGCTGATCAAAACATGGCCTCTATTACTTCTGCTCCAGTGGGAGTCACAGCACCTCTGATGGCCAGGCGGTGGCCAGGAAGCTCTAGTCCCTGCTCACTTGTGGCTTTGCATGGAGTGCAAAGTGTAGCTTATGCAAACTGCCTCCAAGGTGTCTGGAAACACCACCCAGAAGGGCAGGAAGGTGAACACTCATTGGCTAAGCTTGACCAATGACAAGCATGCGATGGGAGGGGCAGAAAGGATACGTCCCTCTTAGTCTTCCCTTCGATGGGCTGTTTTGGAACACTGTGTTCTGTGCAGCCTCTCCAAAGACACCCCACGTGACAAAGCAAGCAGCCCTGTGGTTCCCCGAAGCCAGTTCTGCAGCACCTCTGCTTTTGCTTTTCCAGAGCTCTCTCCCTTCTCCTTCCTTCTCTCTCCCGTCACTCTCAGGACTCTGAACCCTATCTTCCATAAAACACTGACCTCAGTTTTCTAGGGAGCCCAGAAAGGCCCTAACTGTTGCAGATTCCTTCCAGATCCAAGAGTTATGTCAGCTCTTACTGCTTCACGGATACTCCTCTGTATTATATCCATACAGCAGCCTGAGCCACACAGTTCTATCCTAAATCACACCAGACGTGCTGGTTGCCCTTTTTGTAAGTCTTCATCTTATTGTCCAGCCAGATTGTTATATCTCCATGAGTGAAGACCACATTCTATGCAGTTCTGTTTGTATTAAAGAAGATATTCTCCAGTAGCAAATGTTATAATAATTCAAGTGACTTCATTTCTAGGAATAATGAAAGAGTCATAGAATTCGGATTCTCACCTCAAGAAGCTTTGGTAGGAAATTTCTTTCTCCTCTCCCTTCCAGCGATGGAGCGAAATGGTAGAACCCTAATGGGAGGGGCATGAGTTCTGGAATCAGATGGAGCTGGGTTCAATTCTCAGGTCCACTGGGTGCTAGTGCCATGTCCTCAGATCACTCCCCCAAGCTCTCAGGGTCTCAGTGCCCTCGTTTGCTAATTTAGGCAAGAGGGACTGCTATAACATCAGTCACAAGAAGGAATGCAATAAATATCAGCCTCTGTTTGCTGTGTGGTGGTTCTCTTGCTTGACAGTAGGAGAACTTGACACTGGCCCCAGCCATGATTTGACTGCTTCTGGTTGAACAGACTTTGTGAGTCCTGAGTACAGTCTGCAGGAGACAGGTCTGACCACGCAGACCTCTTCCTTCTGAGCCCCAATCTCCAAAGCAAAAGACAAAAGAGACCAACACCCCCTCCAGAGTGAGGTTAATTTGAAAGAACTTTGCGCTTCGTATGTTCAGCTTCACTTTTCTAAATTCACAGTTTACTATGATTTTATCCACCCTAAACTGACATAGTGATGCCAGCATACAGTGTGATTTACATTAAGAGGGGTTTGTGGCTCGGCGCCTATAGCTCAACCGGCTAAGGCGCCAGCCACGTACACCTAAGGTGGCAGGTTCGAATCCCCAGCCCGGACCCGCCAAACAACAATGACGGCTGCAACCAAAAAATAGCCCGGCGTTGTGGCGGGCGCCTGTGGTCCCAGCTACTTGGGAGGCGGAGGCAGGAGACTCGCTTGAGCCCAGGAGTTGGAGGTTGCTGTGAGCTGTAATGCCACGGCACTCTACCCAGGGGGACAGCTTGCTCCTCTGTCTCAAAAAAAAAAAAAAAAAGAGGGGTGTGTGTCCCATAAAGTGAGCTCCCTGGAATATGACTCTGTATCTACCCATAACTGTGCCCAACGGTTCTGGAGCACATGGCTGGCATAGCAACGTTCTATCTCATCGTTAACTTAAACGAGCAACTCATAACTTTATTTTTTTGCAGCCAACACCATCAATTCTTTACTATCACCTTGAGTTTGTCTCCATGCAGAGAATCTCTCCTTCCCTCCATCCTTTCCCCCAGAGCTTATTATTATCCACCGATAGCGTAACTCACGGCATCAACTTAAGTCAGGTTCCCATCTTTTGCTATCAATGGAAAGAAAACTTGATCAGTCTAGCCAGATAACGTCTATCAATTTTCCACACTCAAAAGCTAATGTAAGGATAAACTTTGGCTCTGGGATGTCCCAGGCCATCGAGACTCCAAAAGGAAATAGTAAACAGCAAACAGTAGTTTGATCTAGGGGCCAAATCCTGAGGTTAGAAGTCAAGGGCTTTGGTTCACATCCCTCTTCTGGAAACGGTTCAGTGTGGACCCTTGGCACATGGACAAATTTATTGCCATTCTATTTCTCCTCCTGAACAATGAATCAGTATCTAGAAGAAAGCAGAAAGGCCATCATGTTCCGCCACCTCTCAATTTCTGCAGGAAGAAAGAAATACCAAATGAGAACCTCCCGTCTCGGGGCAGAAATGGTTTTCTCTACAAAGCAGGGCTCGTGCTAAGGGATTGCTCTTATGAAAGGCAGTTTCTTCCTGTAGTCCTTAGGAAATATTCTGTCAAAAAAAAAAAAAGAGATGTTTTGGTTTAATCTATACATGTTTAAAACCATGTATAGATTAGGCTACCATGTGTACTTTGTTGTTGTTTAAAGAAGGGTGTTATGTAATCACATATGTTTGTGTGTATACCAACTATCTTGGCTCGCAGCAACTGCTCCTGGAGCGTGGTACTGGGGAATAAGGGGTGGGTGTCCAGAGGGAGAGGAAGAGGATGAGGAGCCGAACAAGAATGGCACGTGCCAGATCTTTTCTGTCCTCGCTGGCTGGCAGCCCCCAAAATGGAACTCTTGATTTCGGTGAGAAAATCTGAGTTAATGATCTTGTTCTTGCTCTTTCTTTTCTAAGTAATTTAATTAAGATAGAAACAATTGGTGCTTTCTTGCTCGCTGGGCCTGGCAAGGACTCAGAAATAAGTCCACACAAGGAAAGCTGTGAGAGATAGGGGGAGCCTTTTAGGCTGTGAGGAAGCTCTTAGCTCTCTGCCCTATTAGGGGCAAAACTTCGGCGACATGCAAATTTCTGATCGGAAGAAACACCTAAGCAGGTAGGTAGAGGGGAGTCGTGCGTGTCGGTGGAGGTTAAGCCATTTCCTTTTCACGGAAGCCCAGGAGTTGGCAAACCACCTCCCTGCTGCCAGCTGTTGTCATCCTGAGGCTCTCTCCATTCACCCTGTGGATTTGCCACCCCACACATCCTCAAAAAGCAGGATTGAACCAGAAGTCAGCTTCACACCTAGCTCTAAATTTTCTTGAGTTCCATTTTGGAATTGTAGAAAATATCCTTTTGCTGAAAACATCCTTTTTCCTTCTCATCTCCCTTGATCCCTTGCAAGCCTGTGAATTAGGCTGAAAAGGGTCAAGTCTATTAGAATTTATAAGTGGACCCCTATGGAGATGTGTTCCAATAAAATGCTCTGGAATTCTCCATTCACATGGGAAAGATGAAGCTGAATTATATTAAGCTCCATAGAGAGAACATTTAACATTAATGAATTGAAGAAAATGATCATAAGAGCCACATGGTAGAGGCCAATGCCATATCTCTTCCGATCTTGAGTGCTATTTGTATAATGATACGATTACTAGGCCTACTCAGGGCATCTCCACGTAGAGTGGACGCTGTGCTCTTAGCCGATGACTCATTGATTGTAATTTCCAGTTGGCCTCGCTCGTACAGTCCGGGAGAATGAACAGGATCTCATTAAACCAGCTGTTGCACTCCAGGCAGCCAAAGAGCAAGCTCTTATCACCTCTGGTTCTATAATAGATGGTGAAGCAGATGTCTCAGAATTGGCCAAGTCCTCACAAGTGATTCCCGTACTGAAAATAAAGGCAGCACACCCTCTGATTTTATGTGTTCTAGCTATGAATGGTCATCTCTCAGACTGTGACACGACAAACTTCCCCTATCAAGGCCAAACATGGGCAATGTGGGAGGAAATCTGTAGTTCAAGTTTCAGCTCTTGAAGGTGCAGCTCTTGGGGCTTTGGACCTTTGCTCAGCAGAGTAGAAACATGATTCTCTCTCCACTCACATCTGCACAAACTCCCCAGAGAGAGCTGAGCACAAACTCCAATAAGGGTGTGTACAGATTAGTATAAAAGTGCTTGGTAAGTGGTGGCTACTTTGCATCGCTCCTCTCTCCAGCCAAAGCAAGTTTTTGAAACCTGATGTTGGTGCCCAAACCATATTATTGTAATCAATGTTTTCTTAGGTATTGGAGATCCGATAGACATTTAAAAGCCAGCTCATACACAAAAGGTATGCTTTGGGCCGTGTAAACGCTGGTTCAAAAATCTTTCTGGAGACACATGGGGATGCCAATTAAAGCAAAGAAACTTTTCACAATTCCAACAATTCCAAAATGGAACATCCTTCCTTTCAGCCAGGACTAGAAAAGTAAGGGGGCTAGGACCTTCTCTTACTTGTGTCCCTGTAGGGCCTCGCACGATTCTGTGCCCAGAGTTGGTACCATAAGTCTTCAACTCTCCATTAATAGGCCTCCTCTCCTGGCTGGGCACAAGCCCTCCTGGCTTTACTCCTAACCATACTGCAGACCTATGGGGAAAAAAATCCTCTGGGTCATCCAGAAAGCACGAACTTTCATATTGAGCTACGCACCATAGAAATCTACTGTCAATAACAGACAGTGAGCTCCCGTCAGGGAGAACCCCTGGGGGACTGACGGAGTCAATTTTAAGTCCCACTGTGGCACTCATTGACGGGGCAGACATCACCTGGAGGTGCAGAGAGGCACTGGCTAGTCCCCAGGTGGGAGCCATCTCTCCAAGGGTGGGGAAATTCCCACTAGAACCAGCGGATTCCTGATAGTCAGTCTTCATCCTCTGTTTCTGGTTATTCTACAAACCTCAAAGCAAATAATACAGGGGAAAAGTGAAGATTAGAAGGTGAGGCCTCCTGACCTCCAGCAAACAGGTTCATTCTTCTTCCCATTATCTAATGTGGAGCTTAGGCAAGTTCACCTCTAAGGCTTGAGCAGAAAAGACTCTGTCTATCATCCACAACGCATCCCATCGCCCCCGCACCACCAGCGGCTGGGGTGGGCTGGGGGGGGGGTTCTACCTGCAGTGGGAATTATGAAGGTTGGTGGCAGCTCCCTTTAGGATGTGAGAATTCTGTACCAGCTACCCTCAAGCCTAACAGTCTTTTCAGCAGGAAGCACGCAATACATTCCCTAGAAACCCACTTGAGGCTTTCTTGCTCCTCTGCAGATGACTCTGTCTCCAGGTGCAACTCTTGGCCTCCCAGGTGGACAGCTCTTCAAGTCCTTAGGGCACAGGTCTCGGCCATGAACTTCCCCTCATACCTCTCTCTCATGACCGCTTCCCTCTGTGGCCTCATGACCACCAGCACTGCAGACCAGCTCTTAGCAAAGATCCCCAGATCTCTCCATGAGAGTTGTAATTTATTTTAAAGGAACACTTTTCTCCAGTTCCAAACTGGAATTCAACTCACATTGACTAGATGCATTTTTCATGAAAATCATCAAACTGCCGTGTCCCTTTACCAGAGCTGGGCCAAGTTTGGTTGCACCTAAGGTGGGGCGATATGAGATCAGACACAAAGCCGGGCCGTGGCTGATAGAAGCGAGGACCCCTGTGGCTGAAGCTTCATGAAATGCACTTCTGCCCTCACCTGGGGGCCTGAAGCCCAGAGGAGCATGGACGCTCACTCCCTTAGGACGGACTCTGACTTACAAGCTGCATCATTTGAGGTAGAGCATCAGTGTTGGAGTCAGAAGAGCCCAGGCCCAAACACCACTCTCTTTGATTGCTTTGTGACCTTGACCATGAAGTTATCTGCTCTCCTTATGCCTGAGTTTCCCTCTCCAAAGACAAAAGGGGGAAATGACAAGGCCTACTTCATGTGTCTAAGGGCTGTCCAGAAAATACCCAGCCACCCGTGGCTCTATTTTTCCATATTGCGTGGCTGGATATTTTCTGGACCACCCCCACAGTTTACAAGGATTACAAGGGCTGCTGCTGTAACTCGGGTAGAAGTGTTAAATGCTGTGCGCTAAGTGGATGACCGACGATGCTTCCATACGGCAGCTTTCACTAGATTGGGTGCCTGTGATTAATTAATTTATTTTTTTGTACGAAAGGTCTTTATTGGTGGGAGAGGGAGGCTGCAGAGCAGCATGAAGGAGGAGAGAAAAAGAAAAGAGAAAAGAGGAGAGAGAGAGGGAGAGAGAGAAGGAGAGAGGAGGGGAGAGGGGAGAGAGGGTGTGTGTGATTTAAACCTACCTTACACAAAGGCAAGTTAGGGGTCAGTTTGCCAAATAGTAGTAGACAAAGAACATCCAAGCATAGATTCAAGGGAAGTAGAAATGCATAAAACAAGATGCAAAAAAACCCCACACTTACCCCAAACCAGTAGCTCACAATTATTCTTCAATGTCAATGTCCCAAGCCATTCCAGCTGACAAAAATGGCTTTATACAACAGCAAGAGGAACATGCAATTTACAAAACTCCTGGTATTTGTAGCCTGCTAGTTGGTGCAACCTACACATCACCCCCTATAACCCACCCCTGGTCCCATTTGGAAATCACACTCTTTCCAAGAATTAAGACAAAATACAGAATTTATTCAGTTGATTCGGCCCATCGCGTTGGACAAAAGTGTTGCGTTTCATTAGCAAAATGTAAAATCATACTTTCCACAGGACTACTCACGTATTTTACAATGTTAAATATCTATATGTAAGAAAGAGTCTTGGAGGCATTTGATATGCAACATACACAGTATGCTATTTTGATATACAAATGCTTAAAAGAAAATAGAATCATGAGAATTATGAAAGTCGCATCGCTGGTAATTTACAAAATTTTTATTTTTCTGAAAAGTCACATTATCATCCTTAGGGATGTACAGAAATGATGTGGTTTACACAGTTTTATCCACATTCAAAGACACGGCTTGAATGTTTTAAGCATAGCATGTACAGTACAAAATGTTTCCATAGGAACATAAACCAAAACTGTCACTAGTGGCCTGCTGACAGATGACGCCTAATTCATCAGTTAGCCATTCTGAAGGCACTAGTCCAGCATGTTGGTACAATATTGAAGTTGTTCTAGTCACCCAAAACATAATGAATTCAATTATACAAGGATCTATCAACAAAGGCTCAAAGGATTATATAATACACTGGATAATATACACCAATATATACAAAACTAGTCTGAGTTAAATGAAGACCTTATACTTAAATAAGAACCAAGAACAGTAATTTCGGCTATTATCCTCATGATTGGCATTTTTTGAATTTTGAGGAAAGTGCATAGTGAACGGAATCAGTCAGCAGAAATGGTCCTTCTGTGAACGTTCAGTGTCTTTCCTTGGAGTCCTACCACCTGAGAAATGAGAACTTTGAGACCTGGTGAATTCCATTAAAGTAGCTTCACAAATCAAAGACCCGGGGGCCATCTGGAGTAGTCACATTCATGAGTCATCGGAGCCCACACTGTCCCCCAATAAACATCCTCATTCACTGTACAGCTCCACCGTATAGAGTCGGAGGAGGAAGACAGATGCTGTCCTAATTTAGAGCAATCGTATCATCGGTCAGCCATATTCAAGCGTTGGTGGGCCCCGAACGAGATTGAAATAGCCAGCCAGGGCTCCAAGGTCTATGTAGAGAGAGCGTTGTCTCTTCAGCATCTCAGATTCCTCTGTGCTTCCCGTGCATGAAGAATCTGAAAAGAGAAACATTGAAAAGATAAGAAACGAAGTTGCAGGAACATGTCAAATAACTGTCCTGTCTGCAAAGAAATAGTCTTTAAGTTCTAAAGCTTCATCTTTGAGCACCATGGGCCAGTTCACGCAATATGACATCTAAGCCAAAGACTTCAAACCAGGAGTCAGTGAAGGTAAGAAATTAGTTAGAAATCCTGACATATTTTCCAACAGCCCAGATGGTTCTCTTTAAATACAGAAAGGCCAGAGAAGAAGTGGAAACAAGTGTTCCAGGCTGGACATTTGGCTTTGGAGCTAAATGGATTAAGAATGCCACAGATTTTTAATAAAAATGGAAACCCCTCTCCATGTATAGTCAATGCTCCTGGAATGCGTGCTGAGTTTCCTAAGTGGGAAAGATTCATAGCTGGCAAAGGGATTTTTTAAGCTGAGGAGGACAGACATGCAAGTTGACTTTTCAAAATCAGAATTTTATCTGTGCAGGGCAGTGCCATGACGTTTCCAGCCAACGACTGGAGTTTCCTACCATAAGTGAATTCAGCAAAAACCTCATACTTTACCGACAGCAAAAACAGTCATGCTCAATTTGCTTTTACAACCAAATGTTGCAATAGAGCAAGTTTTCAAAAGGCACGTCAGAGGCAATTTCTGATGACTACGGTGCCTAAACTTGGACTGAAAATCTCTTATCATTTGGTGGCAAATGAGCCACTTTTTTTTTTTTTTGGTTGAGGGGAGTTAAAATACTTCAAAAAAAATTTTTACAACTATCTTACACATTTTTTGCAAATATTTTAAAACTACTTTTACAAATATTCTTGCTAAAATTTCTCCAACAACATATGGTACTCAAGAAATCATATCCTCTTTTCCCAAGTGATTTGATGGACTCCATCAGAGGCGTGATGAGAAAAGAAAATGAAAGAAAAAGGCACTGAGCACGGCAGGGCGTTGTTCCTACCAGCAATGTTCTCAGGAAGCTCCAGTTCCTTCCGACTCTGCAGCCTCTTGCGCTCAAAGAGGGCAGAGTCCAGGCTCTGACAGCGTGGCTGGTCCTCCCTGGGGGGGTTCAGGGCCTCGTGTTTCAGTAAATCTGCTGCTCTCGGGCGGTGGTTGGGGTTCCTCTCCAGGGCAGCCTCTATCAGCTCCCTCATGCCTGGGCTGCAGTCTTCTGCTATGTCTTCCAGTGGAGGCGCTTGTTTGTGGATCTGTCAATAAACCAGGTCTCTTAGCAGCTGCAGTACACACGGCAGCATAACAGACACCTGGAAAGTGATTTGCTTCCCACCACTTGCCCTGTGGCCAATAAGGCTCATCCCCCTACACAAGCTTCCCTCTGATTTCCTGAAGACACCGAGTTAAACCCATCTTTTGGTTTAGTGCTGTCAAAGGCATAGGCTAGGTCTGAATATCAGGGACAGCTTCCTATCCGTGGCCGAAAGGTCACTAGGCAGTAATGGTAGAGTGTCTGCTCCTGAATCTGTCCATGATGAAATGGAAGTTGCATGTTCTACTACAAGCTACGCTGGTATGGAGAGCAGTAATTTAACATCTTTAAAAAAAAAAAAAAAAAAAAAAGTGTTCCGGCAGGGCACAGTGGCTCGTGCCTGTAATCCTAGCATTCTGGGAGGCTGAGGAAGGTGGATTGCCTGAGCTCGCGAGTTGAGACCGGCCTGAGCAAGAGTGGGACACCTCTCCCCCATCCCTACTAAAAATTAAAAAAAAAAAAAATCTAGCCAGGAATTATGGTGGGCACCTATGGTCATAGCTACTTAGAAGGCTGAGGTAAGAGGATCACTTGAGTCCCCCAGAGTTTGAGGTTGCTATGGACTATGATGACGCCACAGCACTCTACCCAGGGTAACAGAGTCAGACTCCATCTTAAAAAATAATAATAATGGCTTGGCGCCTGTGGCTCAAGTGGCTAAGGTGCCAGCCACATACACCTAAGGTGGCAGGTTGGAATCCAGCTCAGGCCTGCCAAACAACAATGATGGCTGCAACCAAAAAATAGCCAGGCATTGTGGCTGGTGCCTGTGGTCCCAGCTACTTGGGAGGCAGAGGCAGGAGACTCGCTTGAGCCCAGGAGTTGGAGGTTGCTGTGAGCTATGATGCCATGGCACTCTACCCAGGGGGACAACTTGAGTCTCTGTCTCAAAAAAAAAAATAGTAATAATAATAAACAATAAGTATTCGAAGAACATATATAATTTCATCGGCTGAAAGATTTATGCTACTGAGTGGTCTTTTATTATTACGTATATAAAGGAATGTGATACAACCCATGCTTAATGTAGTGAGTTCCCATTAGAATAGCAGTATTTTCTTTGTAAGAAAGGAGCTTCCCTCCATGGGGGAAGAACATGCAGCGGCCTCTCATGGGTCACTATTTCACCACCATGTGCATCAGTGCAGTGGTCTCCAAACTTTTTGGCACCAGGGGCCAGTTTCATGGAAGACAATTTTCCCAAGGGGTTGGGAGGGGGATTAGATTCTCATGAGGAGTGCATGACCCAGATCCCTCTCATGTGCCCTTTACAGCAGGGTTTGAGCTCCTCTGAGAATCTAACGCTGCAGCTGATCTGACAGGAGGTGGAGCTCAGACAGTGATGCGAGTGATGGAGAGCGGCTGTAAATACAGACGCAGCCTTGCGGGCTCACCCACTGCTCACCTCCTTCTGTGTGACCTCATTCCTAACAGGTCCATGGCCTGGGGCTTGGGGAACAAAGTGTTTCAGACAAAGGACAGCCCCCTCCCCCTCCCACAGCAGGTGGAAGTCACCCCCCAGCCCCAGCCCAGGTTGAGCCCACTTACTATGTACAGGTAGGAGGGGTAGGCTGAGCGAGGGTAGCGCTTCACCCAGGGTGGGGTACCCGTCTGCATGTGGATGAGTGTGGCCCCCAGGCTGTAGATATCTGCTTTGGTTGAATGGCCCCTGCATAGGATTACCTCTGGGCTCATGTAAATCTGAAAAAGATGTGGGAGACATCAGTCAGATTCCCCTCATTGGTCTGGGTTTCCATTTCCCTAACCCAGTTCCAGAAATTGGCTTGTTCTTCTTGATCGTATTTATTGCACGCTGCGTCCCTTTGGAAGAGAAAGTCATTGCTTCGTTCCTTTAAACTAAAGAGAATAATGCAGGCATTCTCTGGGAACCAAGGCAGCTTGGGCTGGAGGTGTCCCAGTCAGCTGACAAAGAACACATTTTCCCACAGACCAAACACATGGTTGATATGGCAGCAAACTGGCCTGGAACCAAGAACCAGCCTGGAACCTCCTCTCCTCAAAGGACTGCAAAGCACTGATCAGGTGCAGCTTATTTTTCTATTAAAACACAATTCCTTTGGCCTTTAAGTGAACACTGCAAACATATTTCCTCCCTTGTCTGTCATTAAATTGCTAAACCTCTATCATCTATGGTGACACAAGGAGACAGACACCTATATTATTAACACCAATTGCTTGGAAGGAAAGAACTTAAAAACTAAAGTGTATGGCTCCGCAGCTGTAGCCTAAGTGGCTAGAGTGCCAGCCACATATGCTGGAGCTGGTGGGTTCAAATCCTGCCTGGGCCTGCCAAAATAACAATGACAACAACAACAAAAAACCTAGCCAGGCATTGTGGCACCTGTAGTCCCAGCTACTTGGGGAGGCTGAGGCAAGAGAATCGCTTAGGCCCAAGAGTTGGAGGTTGCTGTGAGCTGTGACGCCACAGCACTCTACCTTGGGTGACAGCTTGAGATTCTGTCTCAAAAAAAAAAAAAAAAAGAAAGAAAGAAAACAAAACAAAACTAAAGTGTAATGTTGTATTAATAAAAATGATCTTGCAGAGCCATTTTTATAAGCTACCTCTTCTTTCTACCTATCACATAGTCCAGTGGTGAAATATCAAATGCATGCATATTGACACTGTATATGTTCTCTTTGGTTTCATGAATCTACGCTGAATAAGTAGGGCTGGTTGTATAAGTGGGTTCTCTAGGATGTGTTTGTTTCTAAAAAGAAAGTGAAAGAGAGCAAACACTGGTGACCAACAGTCAGTATTCATGGCTTTTGCAGACACTCGGCAGCTAATAATCTAATTATCAATATCTGGCTTTAACCAGTTTGTATAGTGTGTCATGTGAATTTGGGGAAGGGGTTAGGGTTCCCAGAATATTTCAGGGTGAGAAGGTAGAGGACTGGCTTACAAAACCTGGGGAAACTGCCCTGTTTCTCCACCCTTGCCCTGCTTGACTTCCCACAACAGACTTCCGGGCTGGCTTCCTTTTGCTCTCAGCAAACAGGCTACACTGAGCTCCTTGTTCTCAAACTTTCCCTGCAGCTGAGACAGAGAGGATTTGGATCCTGCAGACTTTCTTTCTTATTTTTTTTGTTGAGACAGAGTCTGTCTATGTCGCCCTCGGTAGAGTGATGTGACATCACAGCTCACAGCAACTCCAAACTCTTGGGCTTAAGCGATTCTCCTGCCTCAGCCTCCCAAGTAGTTGGGACTACAGGCGCCCGCCACAATGGCCGGATATTTTTTGGTTGTAGCTGTCACTGTTGCTTGGTAGGCCCAGGCTGGGTCTGAACCCCCCAGCTCCAGTGTATGTGGCTGGCACCCTAGCCACTGAGCTACAGGTGCCGAGCCAATCCTGCAGCCTTTCTTACTAAATACAATCTTAAAGTGATAAAATAAATGCACAAATTGTACCTAAAGTCAACAACAGTGTATGCTTAAAAATGTAGGCGCATAGATCTCATGTTCAGTATTGTTACAATAATTGATTAAAAGGAAAAAGAAAGAAATGCAGTGGGTATTTGCTAACTGCCAATAGAAGAGCAGCAGTCCCCAACCTTTTCAGCAGCAGGAATCAGTTTCATGGGAGGTGCAGGGCAGGGGGCTGGGGAATAGGGCTTAGATTCTCATAAGGAGCACCCGACCTAGATCCCTCACATGTGCAATTTACGGTAAGGTCCGCATCCCTATGAGAATCTAACGCTGCCACTGATGTGATGGGAGGCGGAGCTCCGATGGTGATGTAAGCAATAGGGAGGGGTCGTAAATACAGAAGAGGCTTCGCTCCACCTGCCACTCATCTCCTGCTGTGTGGTCCAGTTCCTACAGGCCATGGACCAGTACTGGTCTGGGAGTCAGGGATCAAAGCAGTAGAGTACATTTCCTCCTTCTACTCGCCCTTTCTAGCAAAGATTAAGCAGAGCATTTTCTGTTGGCATAACTGGCAGTAGCTGAGTGCAGGTGGCCATGCAGGTTCTATGTGATTGCACACCTGGGCAGCATCTGGGGACAGCAGTGTCTTGTCCAGCCTGTTGGCTGGGTGCTGCCCCTCTGGCAGAGCCCCCTGAGCTTCATGGCTCAGAGCTCCTGCTTCCTTAAGCTCTGTAACACCCAGAACAGCCAGAACAGGGGGCCTATTTGGGCTGGTTGGCTAGGAGGCACGAAACCACCCTGATAGGATCAATGTGAGGCTCTCTGAGAGTTCTGCTCCCCTGGGCATGGGCATTCAAGCAACCTAACCTTGATTTGAGATTCCTTGATGTCAGGGAGTGAGCCCTTCACCTCTCAACATTTTTATTAGAAAGAGACTGACCATGTGTGTATGTGATCATTCCATGTTAACTGACAAAGGCCAAACCAAGCACAGTCAGAATAAGAACTTTTTATTTATTTATTTATTTATTTATTTATTTTTTTGAGACAGAGCCTCAAGCTGTCCCCCTGGGCAGAGTGCCGTGGCATTACAGCTCACAGCAACCTCCAACTCCTGGG
>NW_003852414.1:6319321-6322428 GCF_000181295.1 Otolemur garnettii | reverse complement strand
CGGGCTGGGGATTCGAACCCGCCACCTTAGGTGTAGGTGGCTGGCGCCTTAGCCGGTTGAGCTATAGGCGCCGAGCCAAGAACTTTATAAAAAAGAGCACACGGCTCAGCACCCACACTTAGTGGTTAGGGTGCCAGCCACATACCCCAGAGCTAGCAGGTTTGAACCCAGCCCAGGACTGCTAAACAATAATGACAACTGCAACCAATACAGCCAGGCGTTGTGGCGGGCGCCTATAGTCCCAGCTACTTGGGAGGCTGAGGCAAGAGAATCACTTAAGCCCAAGAGTTAGAGGTTGCTGTGAGCTGTGTCGCCACAGCACTCTATTGAGGGTGACATGGTGAGACTCTGTCTCCAAAACAAAAATAATAATAATAAAAATAAAATAAAAAGGAGCACACTCTTAAAAGCAATTCTAATTCATTATTTGCATCCACTGTTTACCCTTTCTCTGTACCTTGTAGCTGAAAAACAACTGATTCAATATATGCCGTGTTCTCCCTGTACATGTATCACATGATGACAATAGAATGCTCTGGATAGAAATGTTTAGGGGGAGAATAGGAAAGAGAGATCACACAGGGGTGACCAGTGTCTGCATGAGTAAGCATCACTGCAGGGATTGGAAATCATCTTTGGTTATGCAGTAGCCACGTGATCAAGGTCTAATGTCAAGGAGATCTGCCCAGGTGACTTTGACTAATTCTATCTTACTGTCTCTTTAAGCAGGAGAAGCTGGGCAAGCTTGTCAAAAGATTACACAGGTGACTTCACAGCCATGTTCATTATCAAACCTCACCTTGCAAAACTGTACAGAATGGTACATGCAGGTTGATCAGAAGGGAGTTTATAACTATAAACACCAAAGCCAGTTTTGCACTTTGCCAAAAAAAAAAAAAAAAAAAAAATTTGCACTTGCTAAAAATCACGTAATCCAAATACTATTCTGGCGTGAAATAGGTTATTATTTCATATTCAAGCATTCTGCTAGAGGATCCCAGGAAAAAACCAAAAAACCCACATCTTTCTCCAGCATTGCAAAATGAAATGTTCAGTTTGACCATACTGCCAGGAAGAGAAAGGTATTTCCCACTTTTAATGCCATAAATACTTTGTTTCTCAAACTGGCTCCAGGAAAAAGGGTGGTGGAATGTCACATATCTGAACTCGTGACTAATGCCAAAATACGCAGAAGCGTTTTCCAAAGAAAACATGTTGTAAGCGTTAAGTCTTATTAGGTCTTGCGCTTTGGTGAAGTTGTCTTAGGATCTTAGAACTAAGCATGCACAAAAAAAGAAGAAAAAAAAGCCTACAGTTTTTTTCTTATGAATATCGTTCTGCTTGATGACGACAATCAAGAGTCTTTCTCAAGTATTTTCCGGTAATGACTTCAGCAGTATCAACCAGTGCAAGGACTCCTACTGCCCAAGAGTCTTCACTTTGAGAGAGCTAAGAAAAGGTTTACAGAATCTTGACTGAAAAGGGAAATAGGGCCGGTATGGGGGCTCATGCCCTGTAATCCTAGCACCAGAGGCTGAGGCAGAAGGATTCCTTGAGCTCAGGAGCTCCAGACCAACCTGAGCAAGAGGAGAGACCCTGTCTCTACTAAAAATAGAAAAATTAGCCAGGCATTGTGGTGGGCCCCTACAGACCCGGTACTTAGGAGACAGAGGCAGGAGGATCACTTGAGCCCAGGAATTTAAGGTTGCTGTGAGGTAGGTTGATGCCACTGCACTCTAGCCTGGGTAACAAAGTGAGACTCTGTCTCAAAATGGAAGGAAAGAAGAGAGGGAAGGAGGGAGAGAGGAAGGGAAGGAGTGAGGGAGGGAGGAAAGGAAGACAAGTTCAGTGCAACACCTGCACTAGCCAGACTGTCATCTGGTTGAATAGCAAGGCTGGCCTGGTAACCTTCAGGCACAAGTGCAGCCTCAGACTCTCACTCTTATCCCTATGGGCACTGCCAGTGAAGTGAAAGGCTGTGGAGCTTGCCCCAGTGGGCTGGGGAGCCAGAGAATCAGCTTTATACCCATTTTCCTTCCCAGTTCCATCTAACCTCAACTAATAATCTATTTGTTTTATTAAAAATACTACATTGCCATTAAACTTAGACTCACAAAAAACTGGGTTTAAGTCTGTGCCCATCACACCTTACTGTGAATTAAATTGTCCCTCTTTCAGTACTTCAGGTACATTTATAATAGGTCCTCTCACCAAAAGAGTGGGGAGCCCTGAAGTACCACTGAGGCACAATCCTCATTGCCCTCATCCCATGCGTCCTCCCTGGTCCCCGCAACAGCCTGCCACATGGCCATTGCTCAATGAGTTCTTGCTAAATCAACCAACCAGCCAGCCTAATAATGTGACTGCTAATTTAAATATATATTTTTGGAAGCCCATGCATGCATTTTGCAACATCTCATTTAGATTCGGGAAAGAATTTTTTGGTTTGGGTTTTGGTTTATTTGTTGGCTGCACAGCTGAGTTAAATATTATAGCTATTTTATATCTTTAAATAAGTTTTCTTTCTTCTTTTCTGCTCACAAAATGAGGTTTATTATAGAATCCCTGGGATTAGAGACTGGCCTTTGTGGTCAGTGGTCAATGAATATAATTAAAACTGTAATTGAGCCAACATTCAGTGGTATTAATTATATCAGTAAGATAGATGCATAATATGTTAGTTCTGTTAAAAAGTTACATTGCAATTAGACCTTAGGCTTAGACTCAGAAAGAACTGGGGCCTGTCACTAGCTCAGGAACTTTGGGTACTTTCTTTTAATTTCTTCAAGCTCCTTTATTATAAAATGGGAATAATAAAGAGTATCTACCTACAATAATAATACTTAGCAATCATAATGTTGTTGTTAGATTAAATAATATCATTCATTTAAAGTACTGGCATGGCGCCCACAACTCAGCAGTTAGGGTTCCGGCCAAGGCAGGCAGGTTTGAACCCAGCCAGGGACTACTAAACAGCAATGACAACTACAACCAAAAAATAGCCGGGCGTCGTGGCAGGTGCCTGTAGTCCCAGCTACTTGGGAGGCTGAGGCAAGAGAATCGCTTAAGCCCAAGAGTTAGAGGTTGCTGTGAGCTGTGACATCACA
>NW_003852414.1:6287823-6318399 GCF_000181295.1 Otolemur garnettii | reverse complement strand
AAAAAAAAAAAAAAATCATCCAAAACAATAATGAATCTCAAATCAGAAAAGATTAAAATTCTTTCCCTCGTGAGAGGGGCGTGTTATAATCAAAAGAGGAGGATGAATTTTGGTGAGAGTTTAGAAGAAATCACTCCACATTGGGCAGTGCCCGTGGCTCAAGGAGTAGGGCGCCAGCCCCATATGCCGAGAGTGGTGGGTTCGAGCCCAGCCCTGCCCTCCCAGAAAATAAACTGCAAAAAGAAAAAAAAGAAAGAAAAAGAAAATCACTCCACATTTGTCAAGGATTTAGTCAATGTGGGTATAAATGATCATATCCATTAACAATGCTCCAAGGGCCTGAGTTTTAAATTCTAAGATATAAGCGTACTATAATGAAGCTGCTTTACTAAAACGTTAAAATAAAATATCCATTTTTTTTTTCTCCCAGTAAAAGTTGCACTAGTCCAATTTAGCCCTAGCTATTAAAGGTCACAGTAGGTTTCTTGCCTATGTCTTCACTGTATCTGACTTCCAGAAAGCCGACTTTGAAGGTTTGCATAAATGACATGTCTCAGGTTGCATTTCAGAGAGGGAAGCTGGACGGTGCTCTAAGGGAACTCTCCTCTCTGCCCCCGAGGGTCTGCAGGTTGCAGGGAGGAGCCCATTGTGTTCTGCCTGACCAGTCTCTTTAAGCCAAAAAGGGATCTATCCAAAGATACTCACGTTTAATGTCATGGTGAATCACTTTCTTTGAGTGTAGAAAATCCAGTCCTTTGAGAACATGCTTTGTCACCCAAATAATTTCAAATTCTCTCATTGGTCCACAGCTCTCCAGTTTCTCCAAAACAGACCCCCCCTCGCCTGCTTCCATAAAGAGATGGACAGTTTCACCCCAGAGGACCGCACCGTATAATTCAGCGATGTTTTCGTGACGGAAGCAAGCCTGGATTTCTACATCAGATGGCTTGAATTGATCTACTGGGATCTACAACACAAAAATATGAATAAGAATCTAAGTAATCTTAAAAACAGATGACCTAGCTCAACACACAAACCAGAAGGCAAATAAACGCCCTCCAGGATACTATGACCTGTATGAAACTGGACCTCCCAAATTCTAATAATGTTCATCTCAGACCTACCTTCCTATGATATCAGCCATAGGTAAAAAATTCAGAACAACAAAATTTTAGAAAATACACAGTGAAGTATCATTTTTATTTAGAATCTAGAAATCCAGCCAAAATTTTAAAATCATGAATGAATCAAAAGAGGAGGAATGTCCCGCCTATTAGACACAAAATTTCCAAAGCACCTAGATTTGGGGGCGTATTTTGAAAATTTTAACGTGTTGTGAGACAAGATGACGTCTCTGGCCCCACAGTTCATGCTTTAGCAATGCACTTAAAATAAGCACCTGTAAGCCCTTCATTCCCCGAAAACCCAGACAGTTATTAATAAAGACAGAAGTCGCACTTTCAGGACCAGCAAACTTGGAGAGGTCTCCAAAATATAGCGCGAGGTGAGAAGAGCAGGCTGCAGAAGTACACGTTTTGTGTTTCCATTTGTAAAAACTTTTCAAACTGAACACACACATTTGCAAAGAAATGTCTGTGATAAATACATAAGAACCCATTTACGGTAGTTGCCTCAAGGCCAGGGAATCTTATTCTTCAGCCTCCATCCTTTTGAATGTGTTTGAGGGTTTTGACACCTATATAATTTTCTTTTCTTTCTTTTTTTTTGAGACAGAGCCTCAAGCTGTCCCCCTGGGTAGAGTGCTGTGGCATCATAGCTCACAGCAACCTCTAACTCCTGGGCTCAAGCGAGTCTCCTGCCTCAGCCTCCCAAGTAGCTGGGACCACAGGCGCCTGCCACAATGCCTGGCTATTTTTTGGTTGCAGCCGTCATTGTTGTTTTGGCAGATTGGAACTGGATTGGGCTGGATTCGAACCTGCCACCTTAGGTATAAGTGGCTGGCACCTTAGCCACTTGAGCCACAGGCGCCGAGCCTGATTTTCTTCTTTTAAGAAAAAAATTGAATACAGGACAAGGAAAACAAACCCACCAAGCTATGTTCTCTGGCTCTGGGGGATGAGACTGAAAAACAGGACACTGTGGTTCTGAATCTTTGCACAATGTCCCCAGATATTTTTTAAACAATTTGAACACATATCTTCTAGATCAGGGATTCTACCCTTTTGTTTGCCCCCCTCTGCTGAAAATCAGAAGCATTAGAGTTGTCTCAGACTACACATGAAATACACAAGCACTAATGGTAGCTGGTGAGCAAAACTGTTCACGTATAGTTTTCAAGATATCTGACACCACAGATGAGAGAAACAGTCCTCCAAAAATCCACAAGTGGACCACAGGCACAAGTTGGACACCCCTGCTAAATATCAGCTTCAAAAGGTTTCCTACAACTCTCCTTGTATCTTCCCTTATAAGAACAGATACTCAGGCAAATCTTTATGAAAGAATAAGTGAGGCTGACATATTGTTGGTCTTTTAATTATGATGAAAGAATGAGACATCCTATTCAGCAATTATTTCTTATTTTTGTTAAGTGGAAAGTGGGTGTATTTTAGTTGGTTGTTCTTTTAATAGATTTAATTAAAGGCAGGGCGTGGTGGCTCACACCTGTAATCTTAGCACTCTGGGAGGCTAAGGCAGGTAGATTGCTTAAGCTCAGGAGTTTGAGACCAACCTGAACAAGAGCAAAACCCTATCTCTACTAAAAAAGTAAAAACACTTTGCAGCCCCTGTAGCTCAGTGGGTAGGGTGCCAGCCATATACACCAAGGCTGGTGGGTTCGGACCAAGGCTGGTGGGTTCGGACCCAGCCTGGGCCAGCTAAAACAACAATGACAATTTCAACAACAACAAAAAATTGCTTGAAGTTGTAGCAGGCGCCTATAGTCCCAGCTACTTGGGAGGCTGAGGCAAGAGAATCGCTTAAGCCCGAGAGTCTGGAGGTTGCTATGAGCTGTGATGCCACAGCACTCTACCCAGGGTGACAGCTTAAGACTCTGTCTCAAAAAAAAGAAAGTAGAAACACTAGCTGGGCTTCGTGGTGGGTGCCTGTAGTCCCAGCTATTGGAAAGGCTGAGGCAAGAAGATCACATGAGCCCAAGAGAACGAGGTTGCTGCGAGCTATGATGCCGCCACTGGACTTTACCCAGGGTGAAAGAGTGAGACTCTATCTCAAAAAATAAATAAATAAATAAACAAACAAATTGAATTAAAGAAAAATAGACATACATAAAAATATAATGAGGGTGTCAAACTCAATGAATTATCAACTGAATGGACAAATAATTCGCTTTGCCTGTTTTCATCCTTTACATAAAAGGACTCTCATACAATAGGTCTTATTTTGTGTCTGACTGCTCTGGATCAACAATGTAAGGGTTATAAGATTCACCTACACTATTCTAGCTGGAAATCACGTATCCGATATTCTACTGGGTAAATACATCCTATTCTAGCATCTGGGAATTTTCAAGTTACAAATAGTGCTGACATGAACATGCCAGTATGTAAGTCCACGGCTTCTAGTTTTGGGTGACCACGTAGCCATGCCTCTGTTGTGTACATGTGCAGGAGGCGAACTTTTGGGTCACAGGGTGTATAAAGGCTCAGTGCAGGTAGACACAGTTTTCCAAAGTGGCAGCACCTCAGGAGTTATTGTTTACTAAGAAAGAATGGGCTCTTTTTGATAATTGGTGTTATTTCAGTTCAGCTCTTTCAATCTGCAGCCCTAAGAAGCTGTCCTCCTTCCCAGTTCCAGCTTCTCTGCCAGGCCCCCTTCCCCAGTGAGTGGAATTTGCTCTTACATTACAGGATCACTCCCCTCCACATTCCAAGTCAGTGCTATATAAGCACTTTCCTTTTAATCCTCTGGATTAAAGTCAACCACGCTCCTTTTAAAGTAGAGATTTAGGAGCTGAATGGCCCCCAGGTACCATACAAATCCAGAGAAACAAATGCTTTGGGGCAAAGCACCCTCAGATAAGATCCCGTTGAAGGGTGAGGACCTTTGGTTAACGGAGATGAACCAACACACACAAATCAGAATGGAAAAACGCGGTGCAGGTTGCCTGGTTAGAGAACACATACCAGCTTACAAGCCATCCTTTTCTTGGTCTTTATATCTTGCGCTAAGTATACTTTTCCAAAGGCCCCTCGAGGAATGAAATCGGAGCCAATATTCCTGTAGGTCAGTTTCCAAGGGATCAGGAGAACATCAGAGTCTATTTGGTAGCGCCCATTCTGGGGAGTGATGACCTATGACAAAATAAAAACGCAAGAGGGTCAGAATTTCAGTGAAGTGAGCTTTTTCTAAAACCCTCCCCTCTATTTGGAAACCGGTTGTTTTAGAAACATTTTTATACACGGCGCTTGAAATTCATGTCACTGCATAATTGTAACATGGTACGGAGACTATATTTAGACCTTGAGCAAGTCAGAGAAAGTATGTAACAGATACACACATCCCTGGGCAGACCTGATCGCATTTCCATCTACTCATGAGTAATTCATTGCCAAATAGAACTTTAAAAACTATTTATCTAAGGGAGCATGACTACAGCGACCAAAGGGCTGAAAATAAAGATTGCATAAATACAAACCGTGCCTGCTGGTTGACTTGCTTCTATTAAAATGTGCTAACCTGTCAGTCTGCATAGCTGTTACTCACCTATGATGCATCCAGAGAGAGCATGGAAATTAACCAAGGATCACGAAAGATTTTGGAAAACAATGTGTTATGCCAGACCTATGAGTTGACAATGCTATGTAAATAAAGTAAAGGCAGAATTGTTTCTCATCTAATATCCATTGCGTGCATAACAGGAGCCAGGCGCTGTGCATGGTGGAGGAGCCTGCCATGAACATGAGACAGGCGACCTTGACCTCCAAGAGTTCACAAGCAAGAAGACACTTAGAGGTTCAAAACCAGTCAACTCAAAATAAGAGATCTGCTACATTCTAATAGCAATATGGATTATAGGGGTGTATGCATCTGTGAAAACTCATCAAATTGCACACTTAAGATCTGTGTATTTTACTGTATATAAAGCACACCTTGATTTTTAAGGAGAGAAAAAATTAAAAGGTAAAATATATATAATTAAGTTTACAACAAATTAATACGGGAGTCCACAGAAAATATAATCTGAAATATGTGCCTACAGACTGTCTAAAGTCTTCTTTCAAGGGATAAAAAATCTCAGGAATATCAGCTTTTCCTAATTGTGATTAGTACAACTTCAGATTATGAATTCAGAAATTATAAAACTATCAAAGGGGCAAGCTTGGTGGCTCATGCCTGTAATCCCAGCACGTAGGGAAGATGAGTTTGGGAGGGGGATAAATTAAGGTCAGGAATTTAAGACTAGCAACACAGGCTGGGCAAGGTGGCTGACGCCTGTAATCCCAGCACTTGGGAGGCCAGGGAGGGTGGACTGCCTGAGCTCACAGGTGAGACCAGCCTAAGCCAGAGTGAGACCCTGTCTCTAAAAAATAGGGGTGGGATTGTGGCGGGTTCCTATAGTCCCAGCTACTTGGGAGGCTGAGGCAAGAGGATCACTGAACCCAGGAGTTTGAGGTTGCTGT
The DNA here is from genome assembly GCF_000181295.1 of Otolemur garnettii. NCBI lineage: Eukaryota > Metazoa > Chordata > Mammalia > Primates > Galagidae > Otolemur > Otolemur garnettii. Next base: position 6,312,799 of record NW_003852414.1, on the reverse strand, counting down.
GAGCTAAGATGCCACAGGACTGTACCAAGGGTTACTGAGTGACACTCTGCCTCAAAAAAAAAAAAAAAGACTAGCAACACAGTTGAGACTCATTTCTGCCAAAAATAAATAAGTAAATAAATAGCCAGGTATGGTGGCATGTGACTATAGTCCCAGCTACTTAGGAGACTGAGACCAGAGATTCCCTTGAGCCCAGGAGTTTGAGGTTACAGTGAGCTGTGATGACACCACTGCACTCCAGCCTGGATGAAGGAGTGGAGAACTTGATTTATTTCAAGTACAGAAGAAGCTGCAGGGGAATGTGACAAATTCCCAGATCCACCACACGGGAAAAGAATGAACTCCTGATTCCCGTGCAGAGGCACGAAACTCCTCACTTGGGCTGTGGCTACGGGAATAGTTCTAGCAACCGTAAGGCCCATTCATTCAGCTCACGGCTAATTTTAGCCACACATCTCACGAACAGATGTGTTCAGTATTAGTCAGGGAATGAAGCAGAGAATAACTTCAGTGCTTAGAAATGTGAAGTCACTCAGTTTAACAATTAAATATTTACAGAGTGCTTCTGCAGTGTGGGACCCAGAGAGAACATGAATAAATACAGATCCCAGTTTTGCTTTGTTTGAAATACAACCTTCTTTCAAAAAGTGTGTCACCTCTGATGGCTGGAGGCCTCTTTTGCAGCAGCTGAAGGAGTAGTGAATTTGGTCCCTGTTCATGTTGGGACAGAATCTTTCTCATGACACTCAATAATCACTCTAGTTTTCTACCCCTTTCTTGGTAGTAAAGATTTATAGACCCAACTTCAGCACACGATCTTGTTAACTGTCTCGGTGTTTACATCTCTTTCACCAAAGTTTTACCCAACCTAAATTTGTTACAACCCCACTTGACCCAGTATGCTCCTACTCTATCCAAGAGGACCAAGGTTAATAATAGTGGCCATATGTTGAAAGCTAATCACCACACTGTGTTCAGAATCTTAATACGTCATCTTATCGAAACGTACAACAAACCTCCAGAGCTAAGTATTATGCTTATCTCCATTTCATAGACAAAGAAACTGACACAAGAGGTTAAGTAACTTGCTGGTTGGTGTCAGAGCTAGGATTCGAACTCAGGTGTGTCTGACCCCAGAGCTCCTAGTCCTGGGATAAGAGCCTTTTATCTTCTGTTAGGCTACAATTAAAGTCAAGCTAGGATGAAAACCCAGTATTAAAAGCAAGGTTACTATAACCCAGGTGTTTATATGTTTACCTATTTAGATGAAATTCTGCAAGTTGCCTCCCCCCCGCTGTACAACTTTGCATTCTGGGGACCCTCCTCTGAATGCCCCATGATTTTTCCATGGCTCCTTTGATAGGACCTGAACTTCCAGTGTGATGGGCCACTCCTGATGGCTTGCAGTTCTGCAAAGTCCCTGGTTCTTCCTTTAGCCACAGACCATTCCTATTTGGATTTGAGATTCTTCTTTCTCTATCTCCTTCTCCTTCCTCCTCTTCTTCTTTGTAGGAGCCCTAGCAAACAATCTAGGGGATTCTATGTTCGTATCTGCCATTTTTTCAACTTAACCAAAGTCATCTTTAAATGCAAATATTATAAACACACTTCCTATTTCCTCACCCAGAGCACTGTCATCTGTACTAAATGGGGCCCAGGAGCAGCCATGAAGAAAAATTCTTAGATATTAGTAAGGATAAATTCCGCAAGAGACCTGCTACCAAACAGATGTGATCCAGGGTACCATTAACATATACATACTATCCAGAACAAATGCAAAGCTAGCTCTTTCCTGCTCTGCTAGTCACAACGAATGTATCCCCATTCAAATTCTGGGCTTGCAGACAGCCACTGCTACAGGCTTGAGTTCAGAGGGCTCTACCACCGGGCTGAGGAATGATCGCAACGCATGAGGAGTAGCAGCCATGGTTAGAAATGTTCGTGAATGGAGAGAGAAGATCTAGGGAACATGCAATTTAAAAAAAAATATTGGAAGGACTGTTGTAATGAAAAGAAAGAACACTTGTATACAACAACAACTACACAATGGCTCATATTCATTAAACACTTGTGTGAGCAGGGCACACACTGCAAATGTGTTTACTTTTTGTTTCCCACCCTACAGAGTAAGGTGGTTGTTGGAAACAAATATGACCCATTTCATTGAAGAGTAAACTGAGGCCAACAGGAGAGAAATAACCAGCCTAACATGACACAGCTAATCCATTTCAGAGTGAGCCACATACCAAGGCAGGCACTTCCAGCCACAGCCTGCATTCTTCATCTCTTTTCATTAGATACACCATTTTTATAGCCAAAAAAGTAGGTCAGAGATGGATTTTAGTTCCATATAAGGAGGAATTTTCGTAGGATCAGAATTGAACCAGTTTGGAACTCAATGCTCCAGTATGTGATGAGCTCCTGATCCCAGACTCTCAAGCAGAAACCAAACTCCTCCACCAGTTACTGGACAAGATGAATGGGGTGAATGGAGTAGCAGACAGAGGGTTGGCCTCAAGTATCTTTGAGGGTTTTTTTCAACCTTAAAAGAAGATGGTGGAGAATCCATGACTCCGTGACTAACCCCCCAAAACAAATCTTCAGCATCTCACACCCACCGCTGTTGAGTAAATCCTTCAAGGGGCTTTCAGTTCTCCATAAAACCACTGAAGAGTTGAGCGTTAGGAACCAAGTTTAGCTTATTCATCCCCAGATCAGGTCATGAAATGGCACAGATTATAAATTGCTTGTAGCACGCTTACACAAGGCCATTCCTCCTAAAGTTTCTCTGCCCCTCCCCAGCCCCCTTGCTGGATGACAGCAGGATCTTTAACAAACGTTACTTTTAGGGAAATAACATACACTCACACACACAAACACTTCCATCCACCATCCCTCTGCTTCAGGATATTTTTGTAACTCCTGGTTCTCCACCCTGTCTAATTAACTCTATGGTGTTGTGGCTGTTGGCCGCCTGAACACAACAGGTCTCTATGCCTCCAGGCCCCAGCACACGCTGTTCTCTTCCTTTGGAACGCTCCTTATTTCATCTGGCTGAGTCCAAGTCAATGTTTCACACCTCAGCTTAGGCATCAAACCCTTCCTGGAGGCCTGTGCTGACATCCTCCCTTCCTTCTACCCATGCTGTTGGCTGTACGATGCAGTCCTCAGCATCCTCAAAGCAATAGTAGCAGGCTGAATTACAATTGCCTTTTCTTCTTTTTTTTCTCTTCCTTCCTTCCTTCCTTCCTACCTTTCTTTCATGAGACAGAGTCACACTCTGTTATCTAGGCTAGAGCACCATGGTGTCACCCTAGCTCACCGCAACCTCAAACTCTTGGGTTCAAGCAATCCTTCGGTCTCAGCTTCCCGAGTAGCTGGGACTACAAGTGCCCTCCATGACAGCCAACTAATTTTTCTATTTTTAGTAGAAACTGGCCTGGCTTTTGATCAGGGTGGTCTTGAACTTCTCAGCTCAAGGAATCTTTCCACCTGGGCCTCCCGGAGTGCTAGGATTACAGGTGTAAGCCACTTGTCCAGCCTATAATTGTCTTCCACTTCCCTCCCACATGCACCAGGCAGTAAGCTCACCAAGGCACAGACTGTCCACCACTGTGTCACGAGCACCTGGAAAATGACTTGATATGCTGTAAATGTGCTATCAAATGAGCCGGTGGACACTCCAATGAAAGGTTTTCCTCCTCGTATAGATACATTGTACAAATGGATTTTACCTTGGAATCAATCTGTCTGGGATCATCAACTGTTATATCCAAAGGCAAGAGACAGACAGGGACTAATGAAACCCAGAAAAGTTACGTGTTTTAGGGCAGCAGGTGGAGGATGATGGGAAGAGAAAGGTCTTGAGCCCAGGACGATGGTCCCAAGAGCATCACTGAGGAGAAACAGAAGTCAAAAGCAAGCCTTGCCTCCTTCACCGTCTTGTCTCAGATTGGCTATGATTACAGATGACAATCCCAATTCCTCGGCCATAATTTATGCTATGATGGGTTACTAGAGGTTGTAGGGATGTGTCTGCTCTTCAATGTCAGTGACAGGAAAGTCAACCCTAGAGCTGAGCCGCATGCCCAGGCACCTTAGAGCCATCGACCACTAGGTTGATTTGCCTAGAGACGCCAGGTCTATCTTCCTGGGGATTGTAAGGCCCTCCTCTTATTCCATCGTTTTTTAGTTTTCTTGTTTTATATTTTATATTCCTGATGATTTTAAAGTAAAATTTTTTTTACATTTTCAAGAGCCCTGATCTTATGATATATCTTATTCTTAAATTTTCTCCTTAATTCTACACTTGTTCATGTTCATTTACAGACCATAGGCTTTGTGGAGAGTAATGACAACATTTACTCTTACCCTTTGCTGATAAAATTTCCTCTACCTTTTTTTTTCTTTTTTTCTTTTTTTTTTTTTTTTGCAGTTTTTGGCTGGGACCGGTTTTGAACCCACCACCTCCGGTATAGGCAGCTGGCGCCCTACTCCTTGAGCCACAGGTGGCCCTTCGTTTCTCTCTCTTTCTTCATTAGCTTTTCTGATCCTATTTCTTAAAAACTGCAAGAAGCTATTTCTTTGTATTTCTTATAATTGCCCGGAATTTCTTTCTGTACTCAGCCTTACTACTACAGGACTGATCTTAACTCCTCTGGGATTACTGAGTGATTTGGTGGCTTGCCTTCCAAGTCACAAGAGATTTCAAGGCTTGCCAGGAAATTGTCTTGTTCTCAGCAAGTCCTCAGATGAGCTCTGAAACTGGTGACTGTTATATGATGTTCAATCCTCTATACTATACATCGTCAGCGTGGTTCTACAGCCCACGTCTCATCAACTCCACGGGATTGGCCAAATATCCTTAAATAAATATTCACAAGTAACAATCATTTGTTTCTTTGGTAATTTTTCACGTCAGATACTCAATCAAACAAATAAATTATGTAGAAAATGAGAGGAATGTAAAATTACATTTCTCACTGTAGACACATACATTACTTTGAACCAGCCTTTTCCAGCTACCCTTTAGCTAAGACAACCAAAATTTGCTCCTTATTCAAATTACTATTTCCCATTTATAAAAGGAAGTAATATTCTGCATGTGAAGTACTTAGGCAACTATTAAATACAGCCTGGCCTATCCATACCAGAGCAGATCACACAACAATACAAAAGGTAATCTTGTTTCATACCGAGCTATAGTTGAAGGCAACTGGCTTCTACCAAAACAATTCACCACATAGCTGACCTACATTACTGTGTTGTTTCTAATTAAAAGAATGTGGTATGCAGAAACAAAACATAATCAAGTACTGTGTTTCAACTCTTTACTCATTTAACCCTGAGTTTCAATAGTAGCCATTTTGCCCTTCAGATACATGATACTGAAGAAAAGGGTGTCACTTTCATCCATAAATACATTTTGTAACCTACCACTTACTCTTTTGCAAGCGTTCTTCTTAAAAAAAAAATTAGATTACCAGCTCTGCACCTGTAGCGCAGCAGCTAGGGCACCAGCCACATTCACTGGAGCTGGCGGGTTCAAACCCAGCCTGGGCCTTCCAAACAACAATGACAACTACAGCCAAAACAATGGCTGGGCATTGTGGTGGGTGCCTGTAGTCCCAGCTACTTGGGGGACTGGGGCAGGAGAATCACTTGGGCCCTGGAGTTTGAGGTTGCTATGAGCTGTGACACCACAGCACTCTACTAAGGGTGATATAGTGAGACTCTACCTCAAAAAAAAAAAAAAAAAAAAATTAGACTGCCTTTACCTAGCTCCTGTATTCACCTATGACATACTAAAATCTGACCGAATTGCAGACACACCTAAAAACATCACCTGATCTACTATTGTGGCAACTAAGTGTTGCCACAATGTTTTGGATTATTTGCATACTTGGGATGACTAAGCAAATGTTCATTTGTCATTCATACCTTGCCAATTAAAGAGAGAGAATTTGTGGATAGCTATTTACTCCCTACAAACTGCATTTTTTAAAGAACTTTATAATAGCCAGCATTAATGTTAGGACATTTCAAGATGCAACAAGAAAAGAACAAATAATTCATGAACATTAATTAGAGACAAAGTGTTTATTCCCCTCTCAGATGAAGTATTTTCATTAAGCCTTTCTCTTCTGCACAACTGATGAATGAGCTTTTAAGGGAATTATTAAAATACATTTCTCAAGGCTGGGCACAGTGGCTCATGCCTGTAATCCTAGCACTCTGGGAGGCAGAGGAGTGGGTGGATCTCCTGAACTCATGAGTTCAAGATCAGCCTGAGCCAGAGTAAAACTTCATCTCTAAAAAAAAATAGCCGGGCATTGTGATGGGCACCTGTAGTCCCAGCTATTCAGGAAGCTGAAGCAAAAGAATTACTTGAGCCCAAGAATTTGAGGTTGCTGTGAGCTGTGATGCCACAACACTCTACCAAGGGTGACAAAGTAAGACTCTATCTTAAAACAATAAAAATTAAAACAAATTTTTTTAAAATAAGTAAATAAAATACATTTCTCTTAATTACCTATTTATAGAACTACTACTGGCAGAATTCTTTGAATGGAACTTTTGATGAGGACTTTGTATCTTTAACATGGAGGTGATTCTTACGGATAATTATGTGTTTTAACCTCATACCTGGCAGCCAATCTAAACCAAGTTCAAATGCCATTCTGCATTAAATGAAGCTGAGTTAGTAAAGCTGGGCACCTAGCACTCAGTTGGGCAGGAAAAACATACCATATTTAATAAAATCCCAGATTCTTGTGGTCGGTGTCCATAAAAATGCTTTGCAGTATTGGATATATGGTTTGCAAAGGCAAGCAAATCCTCCACGGTTCCGTATCTGACCGATGACAAGCAAGGCACCTCTTGGCCACTAAGCAGCAGAGACTCCGACCGCTCCTCATTTTGGTTACTGTCTTGACATAAGGTCATCAGACCAGGTTCGTAAACTGCTGGCTCTTCACTTGCATAAAGATTTTCCATAATGTCTATCACATCGGACATGTTGAGATGATTAAGCAGTAAATCAATTTCTTCTTTATTGTCACTGCCAGTGCTCATGTACTCCATCACTGTTGCAATTTCTGCAGAGTCTACAAAAGAAAACACAAATGCTTAGTTTAGGATGTTTGTATTGGCTTTCAAGACCAATGGGAAACTGACATACAAGGATTCAGGCTAGGTTTCTGCCCCCCCTGGAGGTAGGAAATGAGGGCTCTGTGTTAACTGTGTGTGTGAATTCAAGTTGACAGTGCAGAGTTGAAAGGGACCTGAGATAACCTTCAGTCCAGCTCACTTTGCAGAGGGGAAATCTGAGTCGCAGAGAGCTTGCTCTTACTCACAGAGTGGTGGCACCAGCTACAGCCTCTGAAAACAAACTTTCACTAAACACAAATAGGAAGAAAGACCAGCTCAGGAATCTGCGAAGAGCTCGGGCTTCTGACTCTTCACCGCTTTCAACCTTGCACAACCCAGCTGTTCTCTGCAAGAATCACTCTGGCTTTCTTGGTCTTTGGTGACTTTAAGAGAAAAAGAACCACTTTACTAAATTCCAGAGCTAATCTGGCAAATAAAATTCAAGCTCTGAAAGACAGAAAACACGCAAAAGGGGTTTCAATCTAAGCAATTACGATGAGGAGGAGGGGCACAGGAGTTCAAGTGGTTCCGGATCAAGTGTCACGAATAATTGTGATGTAAATGAGTTAAACAGCTCATTGGGAGGAAGCCAGAGAGCCTCAGATCCCAGTTCGGCCACTGACAAGTATGATTTAACCTATGATTCAGCTGTCCCCTCCTGAGACCAAAATTCTTTAATAGTATAAACTAACATCTTGAAGGGCCAGAAGATTAATATCTATATACAAATGATTCTCTAGAATAGTAGTTCTCCACCTTCCTAATGCCGCCATGTATTTTCATTGTTAAAAAGGGGTGGCGACCCACAGGTTGAGAACCTCTGCTCTAGAAGCTGTGAGTAGTAGAAAAAGAGCAAGAGAGCCGAATATGCCGTAAGCAAGATGTGGGTAGGACCACTGAATATATTAGCAAAAACTACACTTCAGTTCTTACATGCAAACCAAGTCTCTATGCCACACTTGGGGACCTGTAGGTGAGAGAAAGAAAGTAATGCAAAAAATAAAAAGTGCCACTCAGGGCTTTAGAACAACTCCGTTCCAGAGCAGAAAATATAAAACATCTAAGAGATGTAAGAGAATTCTGAAGCACAGCTTATCTACGTAAACCCTTGTACTCCTGAAAGCACGGCCTCTCTCCACAAAGCTATTTTAGGTCCTTAAAATCACAAGCCTTGAACACACGCAAAACTCAGCGCTAAAGCCACACACCTCTGATCAAGTTGGAGCTTGGGCTCAGAGTTCCAGGAAATGTCCGACCACAGGACCACCTGCACGCAAGACCCAGCCTTCCCCCTCAGAGTCAAATTCACTTGGCAAAGAACCATGCCATGTAGTTCCATCACTAACTTACTAGATGGTCATTTGCTGATGTGCAAATTGCTTCTGAGCAAAACAGTCTAGCATCCATCCTGCACTTCAACATTCCTCTAGTCTCAAGATTGGAATCAAATCTCAGCCTCCTCATTCACTGGCTGCATGATGTTGAGCAAGTAACCTCTCTATACCTCAATGTCCTTGTCTCTGAAACGGAGGTGTTCTCGGGGTGGTCCTGAGGATCAGACTAGTTCAAGCACAGTGCCTGGGGCAGTGTCTGGTGCACAGTGAATAAGCTGTGTCATTTGCAGTTGGTTTATGTGCAGGAAAGGGAGAAGTACTGAGTCAGATCCCTGGTTTTGCATATACTGAATTAGCCTCTTTTCTTATCTGCAAATGGGATGTGGCTACCTATTCCCCGCCTCCTGCTTCACAGCAAACTTAAAGATTGTATCTAAAATAAGATACAAAGAGTCGAGGGAGGCAGAAACCTATGAAATGCTTTGATGACTGTTATCACCACCCTTAAATCTACAGTGGGAGCTGCAGCTCCCCACAGAGAGATCTCACACATCTTTCAAGGAGATTGTGATTTGGGTTCTTGGTGTCTTGAGTTAGGAAAGGAACTTCTTAGGTTAATGGAGGAACCTTTGACTCTGGTTTCACTGAGCTAGTTAGTGGCAGTTTCTGCTTGTAAAACTTACGGGGAAAACAGAAGTTAAAAGCAGCCCACTTTGGGAGCCCACTGGCTGAACGGATCCAGGTTATTTATCAAATGGATGACTTCACAGAAAATAAAGGTCCTGGTACTAACATGACTCAAAGAGAGGGAAATAGTCCGCACAGTTCAAATTTACAAAGCTGATTCAGACAGAAAGACTGATTTGGGTTTTTAAATTCTGCAGAAAGTCTCAAAGCATTTATATGTAGAATCTAAGAGCAGGCGCATGTGCACACGCACACACACACACACACACACACACCCCTAAACTGCCAGTTGCTGGGAAAGAGGGAAGGGAGGGAAGAACAACAACAGGGGAGGTGGAGGAGTGTTTGACACTAACACTTTCCTCAGGGCCCACATTAATTCCTTAGCAACACTGGGCTCCTATCACACCAATCTGTTCTCCCCGGCAACCTCCCTGACCAATCTGCCTGCTAAATGCTCCTACAGAAAGCTGGAGCACTATCCGGGGTCTTAATTAAGGAGACAGCATGCTAATGGTGTCTAAGTGATCCATGACCCGTACCTATACAGAAAAAGTGAGGCTGGTGAAGAAGGTATTCTTATTTAGCAATAAAGCAAATATAGAACCCCCAGGGATTGTCCCTAAAGTTAACAGGGGGAGGCCGCTGGCTGTCTAACAGAACAGAAAATGACACCAATTTTAGAAATAGATGTGCAAATCAGTCAAAATTGTTTACCTCAAATTATTTCAGAAACCAGTAATAAAATCACAAGATAATTCTAATCCTAAACATGAACTGAATACTTTTGGCTACATGAGATTTGAGTGTTCCCTGGTGTATGGAAGCGGCTTCATAGCACAGGCTTACACTTCAGCTGACCAAAGGATGCTTATACCTCTCGTTACTGCCCATTTAAAAGATTTTTTTTTTCCAACATAGTATATTAACTCTCAGGACACAACTCTTGTTATATTTTTGGTCTCAAAAAGCCCATGTATGATGCATGGCAGCCACACGGAAGCGTTGCCATTCTGCTTCAATATCTTTAGATGCCTCAATTATTTAATTCTCAGTACCAGACAAAGTCCCCAAAGGCCATCTCCCGGAAAAGAAAATGCACACAAACCTCAGTCCATCCAGAGAGTTGGATTGTTATACCTTAACTTGGCAAATGCGACTCAGGTGTGAGAAGCTGCTTTAGCGTGTCTCCCCCTGTTTTTATCAAGAGCAAGCTGACTTTTATCCCTCCCCAAAGCGAAACAGACCACATTGCAACATTTCAAGTAAAGACAGTTAGCGGCCTCCCCCTGTTAACCTTAGGGACAATCCCTGGGGGTTCTATATTTCTTTCTAATCTTAATTCTCTACCCAGAGTTAGAAACGTTCCGGAATCTCAACATCACATTATCACTGCAAAAAAAAAAATCTCTCTTCGACCAAAAGTCCCCTTTTCGTGTTCTGCTATGATCACCCTTTAATCACAGAATAGAGTCCGGGTTATAAACATGACATTAACTTTCAACTATTCAAAGGCTCTCTGCTCCAGCAATCCACAGCCCAACTCCCTCCCGGCCCCCAAAGCCAAGGGAACCTTAAAGGCTCCAATGTTATAAAAGCACCTATCGTTTGGGCGGGTCTTTCCAGCCTCCAAGCTGCACTCACCGAGGCTCGGCAGCGAGAATGCAGCCGTCCCGTGGCGTCTGCGGCGGGACGCCCGGTGACAGCAGCAGTGGGTCCCTGCTGACCCGCGCACTGCCCAGACTGACACTGCCCGGGCGCTGGGGATCCGGGAAGTACAAGGAAGAAGGAGGAGTCTGCAACCCGTGAGACCCTTGCGCAAGGTGCTTTCCAGCTGTGCCCGGCTGCAGCCAGCTACCAGCGCGACCGACACGAGCACCACTGCGCTGGCCCCAGGCACGCCCCCACCTCCCTTGGCCCGGGAGTTCTCCCCTCTGCTAGGGGCACCCTCCAGTTCTGGGTGGGAACCCCCAGGGCATCCATGTGGCGCACGATCCGAAAGATACTCCCGACCCCTGAAACTCTGGGTTACCTGTGGCCTCCGCGTTGCCCCGCAGGCCGAGAGCTCCAGCAGCGACCCCCCGACGACTCGGAGCGCAGCTGGTGGCTGGCCCTCGGGAGCCGGGCGCGCCGAGCCACCGGAGTCCGGCGGCGGCAGGAGCGGGAGCCAGGGCGACAGGCCCCAGAGCGTGGCGTGTCCTCCGTAGCCGAGCAGACAAGTGAGCCCCGGGCCGCCCGCGCGCATAGACCGCCCTGGTCGGCCCCTGACTCACGGCGTCTGAGCCAGCCCAGGGGCGGCGCAGCCGAGGCCAGCCGCCGCCTCCCCGCCTTTTCCATTTCCCCTTTCTCTCCGTAAACAGAAAGAGACTGGCCAGTGGCAGGGGAAGCCGGAGCCCCCCCCCCCACTGGGAAATTCCGCCCTCCCCCAGTTGCTCTCGGGGTGCCAGGCGGAGAAGGCGGGACCGGGAGGAGCCGAGCGTTGCGCCGGGAGGGTGCGAGAGTCTGGACCCGCACGGCGTGGGCGGGGGGCGGGCGGACTGGGGTGCAGGACAGCAGCCACAGCCGCAGTCGAGGGTCTGGGACACCGATGAGTTTCCCCCCCGGAACTGGTGACGGAGAACGTACTAATGGCGGAGTTGGAAACGGTGACCGTGCCCTTGCCCGGTCCCGTGGGAAGATCATGTATCCTAGTCTGCTCCCTCCCTCCGGCCTTACTCTGGTGTCCCAGGCTCTGGCGGGGATAGCACGTTCCAGGGCGTCTGCGAGAACTTTGTCCTTGGGCCCTACTCCCGGGGGGGGACAGAGGCGCCGCGTGCTCTCAGCTGAGCTACGGGAAGCACCGGCAGCTCCGGCTTCTCGGAACCGCGTCCATTCATCCAATTTCGGGTAGCGCGGCCGCGGCCCGCCCAGAGTTCGGTTCAGGTCCTTGCACAAATAGCGCGGTGACCCGTGATCCGCACACACCGGCTCGGGTTGAAAGATGTGGGTGGGAGAGGCTGGCGCCAGGTGGGCCTGGAGCCTGGAGGTTGAGCACCGGAGGGGACCTGTGCACTCTGCCAGCAGAACCTGGTTTTTTTCTTTACGGTCTTCATTGGAACTGGGCATTTTGTGACCCCGCCTCATTACCAAGTGTACCTGTTACCGATCTCTTCCGCCTAACCCTGAGCCCCATCCGCTAATCTGGGGTTTTCCTTCTGGAGTGGAAAGCGCTCGCTCCAGGTGAAACCGGAAGAGAGTTCTAGGGAGAAGCACCTCCCTCCCCACCCCGCGAAATCCTCTCTGGGGGGCATTCTCAATACCTGCGTAATTGCAACTCAACCCCCGCCCCCTCCCCGCATTCCTCTCCCGTTTCTAGCACCTCGGAAGAGCCAGGCGTTTTGCAAGACAGCCCAGACAGAGCATGAGAGCTAACTTACATCAGGTAGACATCCCCTCTGTTTTACTGACGGGGACCTTCGTTGGGCTTCCCAGGCCGAGCCCACATTCAAACTCAGCCTGACTCTGGGTGCGCGTTTTGCTCTCTCCAATACCCAGGCGCGTTCTTTCCCTTTCTGCAATTTCAAAACCGCCTCCGCCTGGCTCTGGAACTCTCCGCGGTTCTTTTGCGGAAAGTGAATTGCTATTCCCACCCAGAGAAGGAATAAGACCATTACAAGAGGACTTAGGCCAGCTCGGGTGACAAGTAAGGCCCTCGCTCTGGGTCCAGTTGGCAAATACAAAACAGCAAGGGCCACTGACTCACTCGGCGCTTTGCCTGAATCATTTTCAACGTGAGAGATAGGTGAGTGCTGTTGACTTAGATGAGGCGCGATATTTGCCAGCCCCTTGAAATCTCCAGGAGGTCCCAAGCACCTCCTTTGCGGAGGCTGGGCCCTTCTGGTATTGGAGGGAGGGAATGCAGCTCCCACCCACCCCGCAGCACTGACTCCCCAGAAGCAGCCCGCGCCGGGGCTGGGGAGAAGCCCAGCTGGTCCGCACGCGACCCACTGGAATTTGGCACCCGCTAAACCGGGTTATCACAGTCTCAGCTGAAACCCAAGTATTTCAAAGCACCCCTTTGGCCTTTTCGCTGGAAACTAGGTTAGCAGGTGGTTATTTCTAATTGTAACGTGAGAAGTCGCTCCCGTATTTGTTGTATTTAGGCAACAAAGGATGAACTTTATAAGCATTCTAAAAATAGAATCATGGCACCACGCCCCCCTCCCCTGAATGAGCTCATTATAACCACACCCAATCTGCTGGGAACTAAGTATTAGCCTTACTTCCTACATAGAGGTCTCCCATATATAGCTGAGTTTTAGGCAGCTGGTGAAATAGCTGATCTAGCAGGGTCTCTCTTGGGCCGCTCCTGACTTACGCAATAGCAGATTCCGTTCGTTGGGGTGAACTAGGAAGTTTTACTTTAAAATGTGTTTCAAGTCTAACAAAGATTGAAGTTGGAGTCCCCTAAGAGACCAAAAGCCAGAGAACAACTGGAAATTAGAAGGTTTTTGGACTCCTTGAATTCCTCCCCACCCCACCGTTTTTTGACATAGGCCTACAAAAACAATCTATCATGCTAGAGAGGTGAGTTTCAAGCCTGCCCATCAGAAGCCCGCTGAGCCAGAGTGTGCAGAAACATAGGGAGGTATTCTAGAAGTCACTCTGAAGTTCATTACAAAACAACTTTCTTAGAAGCTCTTTGCAGACAAAATGCAGATGGGGGTGCAGATGGGGGTGCAGCTGGTTCAGTTCACCTGGAAAAGGCTTTCTGCACTCACAAGTAGGGAAAACCCTGTGACTTGATAATCTGCAGTTTGAAAATCCCAACTGACCCATGAATACCTGTAACCAGAAATGGGGTTCTATGCTAGTCAATATAATATAGGGCACTGGCTTCCAGTCTTTGCATACTCACAAAATGTGGAATTTTATAGACTGGAATAAATTAGGAGCTGCTATATATCAGTGCAAAATATGTTTCTATTTTAAAATAATAATAAAGTACAAATTATAGAAGGAAAATAATACTGAATGTGAATAAAGCTTGAAATTGGATATTTTTAAGAGACACCTGAGCCTGATTTCATTAGTATGACTTTTTTTCTATATTGCTTTATGTTGAGATAGTTTTATACACACACACACACACACACACACACGCAATACTGCAATACTTTCTGGAAGGCTGGAAGTATTCAGCCATGTAATATAAAAAGTAGTATTAACAATGCCTGGATACTTTCCTGCAGGCCTCATGTGCACATTTGCTAATTAAGATGCTGGAGCAATGATCTCTTCCCACTTAAAAATTTTTCATTTTAGAGACAGGGTCTTGCTCTGTCACCCAGGTTGGAGTGCAGTGGTGCAATCCTAGCTCACTGCAGCCTCGACTCCCGGGCTCAATTAATACTCTTGCCTCAGTCTCCCAAGGAATCATACTTATAATCACCTTCAGACAAGAAGCTAAATAGATATGTCCATAATAAATATAAAATGTATTATCTTAAATTTTAAGCAGTTGAAGGCAGACTTTAAAAATGTAGTAGCTCTCTTTTTTTTCTTTCATTGACATAGGTCAGTTTCTTATAATAATAGGAGTGGATTTCAAAAATAACTGAACTTTTTCATAATGAAGATTTCAGGGTGACAAAGCTTTGATATGCAGGCATCATTAGAGCAGTTAGTGTGGGTACCACTAAGGGTGCAGCCAGAACGATGCAGTATCCAGCGGAGATGAAGAGGCAGGGCAGACTTTCTCAGTGTAGAACCAGCATCCCCACCTCATGCCCCAGCCCTGCCACTGACTTATCAGGTTTTGTCCACACTCCTCTAGTCCTGGATGCCCTGATGGTAAGCAGGGTCATTCTGCAGTTACTGGGGGATCTGCTTTAGCCTCACTCAGCCAGCATCTTAGGGGGGATCAGTGACGCCCATCAGACCAAGGTACATCATTAGATTCTACTCTGCCCTAGCTGCCCTCTAAAACATCTCAGAGGAGATTGCAAAGGCAACAGGCCCTGGAGCCTCAGGTCCCACCGGCCTGTCTTAAGGACTAAGGGGGTGAGTATCTATCATGCGTTCCTGGGACATCCATGTGCCAAGCTATGCCCTCAGCTCCTAGAAACCACTCTAGGACTACAGGGCAGGAGTGCAGACAAGGTTGAAAGGGACAGTCTTCTCTCTTCTTTCTTCTGCTTTCTCCTCCCCTTTGGAAACATTTCTGTACTCACTAACTTCAGCCCTCACTGTGCAAAGTAGGAAGAGGGACTGAACAAGGAAATGGGGCCCAGGGAAGAGATGGAGTCCTCACGTGGGGAAAGAAGAGAGAAGTCCCCCCGCGGCCCTGGGAAAGGAAGGGGAATTCCTGAATTCACTCAGCTATGGCTGTTTATATTGAAGACTGTGTATAAATTGAGAGTGTGTCTGAAAGAAGACCATCTACTCTCAGGTACAGAAAGTAAAATTTAGGTCTCTCCAATTGCCTAAATTGCACCATTCTGTATGGAATCTGTTACTTAGTGTTATGCTTCCTCTCAGGCTGAGGTTCATGAACCACACTCGGAAAACAGAAACCATGGCTCAGTGTTTCTCTGTTCCACCTCCCAAATGGAAACTCCTTATGCATTTCTTAACTGTGGCCTTCCAAAATGAGCACACAGCTTAGGACTGTTCCCGGGAACTGTACAAGGCTCTGACTTTGGGTCTGTGCAGGAGTTTTCATGTGTCATACTTTTGGGGGGGGGGGAAGGTTCAGCAAGGCTACTCTCTGAAACCCTCCTTTCAGAGAGTAACTGAACTGCTTGGGACCCCAAGCTTGGGACCAAATGCTATTATCAAGTAGCCCCAGTTAAATTTGTAGTGATTACCCATCTGTAATTTTATACACCTCCTGCCACTCCTTTATGTATTAACCTCATTTCCCTTCCCCCCTTAATATATGATGCAGTGCCAGCAAATGCTGCCTAGGAAGGGCACTACCTGTGTTGGGAGTAAACTGTTGTCAATATATTGCTTGGGCCGTAGGAGGAACTGGTTAAAAAAACACAGTCTCATCCTTACTCTGTACATGCACGTATAAATGCATACATTTAAAAAGCGCTAGAATGTTATGCCCTTTGAAAATAAATTTTTGGCCTCCTTTGAAATGACTTTCTTCACTTGCAACATGGTAAACTACTGAGATTATTTCAACAGACTTAAAGGGGTGTGGGTGTGGCATGCTTGCCGTCATGTGATGCTTTGTTTTTAACCAAGCGAGTTAAACAAATCTTGTTGTTGGCCCTTTGCTTTCTTGGTGTGTTTTGTGCTCCTATGACAAAATACTCAAAACTGGAGAATCGTGTATTTTCTCACAGCTCTAGAGGCTGGGAAGTTCAAGATCAAGGCACTGACAAGTTCAGCAGGTTTGGTTGTCTGGTGAGACTGCTCATCACATCAGATGGTGCCTTGTTGCTATACCTTTTGTCAGGAGGGCAGGAATGCTGCAGCCTCACACAGCAGAAGGCCAAAGAGCTAGGGAGCCTAACCCTGCCTGAAGTCTCTTTTTAAAGACCCTTAATCCCATTCATCAGAGAAGTATCCTTCTGGCCTAATTTTCTCTTAAAGGCCCCACCTCTTAATCCTATCACACTGGCAGCACCTGAATTTTGGAGAGGGACACATTTAAACCATAGCAGTTATATTCTAGTCCCGAAAGCAACTGCCAACAGATTCGATCTCTTTAGTGAGGGTAGAGGAGATTTCTTTCCTTTTTCAATTAAGTCTGTGGATTAATGGTTATCATGTTTCTTTAGTATCCAAATGCTCTTTTTCCTTTTAGAGACAGGGTCTTGCTCTGTGGCCCAGGTGGAGTGCAAGTAGCACCATCACAGCTCACTGCAACCTTGACCTCCTGGGCCCAAGTAATCCTCCTGCCTTAGCCTCCCTAGTAGCTAGGACTACAGCCACACGCCACCACACCTGGCTAATTTTTTAATTTTTTGTAGAGACGAGATCCCACCCCTTTGCCCAGGCTGATCTCAAATTCCTGGTCTCTATTGCTCCTGGTCTGAAATGCTTTGATTGATGAATTTTATAAGAACGACTCACCATCATACACTTCGACAATATCAAACATAACATCAATAGTGATTGCATTTTGAGCACTTAATGTGTCCCGGGCACTCTGCTAAGCCCTTCAGATGGATTTTCTCCTTGTCTGTCAGGACAGTCTTGAGGTGGGTACTGCTTTCTGCAATTTCATGTGGGATTTCATGAGTTTAAAGAGGTTAAGTAGGATGTCCAGGCAAACCAGGTTCTAATTCACATCTCTCTGACCCTAAAGCTAAACAAACAACTTCCTGCCCCCACAGGCACGTGCTCTGCCTTTGGTAGCAAAGGCATCTCTGTGCACAGCTGGTGTTTGTTGGTGCCCGTTGGAGGTAAACAGGGCTGCTGTCGGCCAATTGTGAAATGCCCCAGCTTGCTTTCCTGCCAAGCCTCTTTCCTATCCAAGCTCACCTCTGGGCCTCTTCCTCAAGATGTAGATGAGTTTCAGGAAGTTGGTAGGTCTTACATTTTAATCTTTGATCTCTGTGAGGGGAGGGGCTCTGAAGAAATTTCAGCTATCTCCTGGGGTAGGGATGTGAGGGAAAGCTGAATGCAGGAAGCCTCAGAAATAGAACACTAGCTTAGCCTTAATGTAGACCTGCTTTAATCCCCGTAGCTCTGCAGGAACCCAAAGAGAGGTCCTGCCCCCTCTCACCCTGAGACTCTGTGGAAGTTCCAGAGGTGGGACCAGATACTGCTGGGACTGCTGGCCTGTTCTTGAGGTGTTCCCTATGTGAACTAAAATGAAATCCTAAGTGCGCCCCCGAGAATGAATGAACCCCCTTTGGGCAAAGAAACCCTCCCAAGAACCTTAAAACTGAGTTCCCAGTCATTGAGGGAAAGGAGGTCAGAGGCACCTTATATTTATACCCACTCACTGTTGGAGTCCAGATACAACCATTGACCAGCATTCATGTTAAAACAGAAATGGGAAGACTGACCAAACAGAGTCTTTGCCACAATAAGATACTAAATTATCAGTAGGACCTAAAGCCATGCAGGGCAAAGGTTAGATAACCTGAAGGTCATCAACTTACTTAACAGATCATTTGAAGCTGTACAGTGTGGCTTGTCTTCCTTTAACAGACTTTCTTGTCTTTATTCTTTCTTTCCCTTTTTTTTTTTTTTTTTGTAAGAGACAGAGTCTCATCTTATTGCCCTTGGTAGAGTGCCATGGCGTCACAGCTCACAGCAACCTCCAACCCCTGGGTGTAGGTGATTCTCTTGCCTCAGCCTCCTGAGTAGCTGGGACTACAGGTGCCTGCCACAACGCCTGGCTATTTTTTGTTGCAATTTGGCCGGGGCCGGGTTTGAACCTGCCACCCTTGGTATATGGGGCCAGTGCCATACCCACTGAGCCACAGGTGCTGCCCAGATTTCCTTGTCTTAACTGAAAGCATTTCAAGCCTTTAGATAAAGCTTTATTTCTTTAAATCAATTACAAATCAAGGACTCTTCAAACCCACCTATAACCCGTAAGCCTAAACTCTGAGATGCCTCTTTGGGCCAAACCAATGTACACCTTCCACTTATGGATTTATGATTTTACCTGCAATTCCTGTCTCCCTACAATGTATACAACCAAACTGTAACCTGACCACCTGTGATCACCTGCTCTAGACTCCTTGGGTGTGACTTGAGGATCACAAATACTCAGCTCAGAATAAGCTTCCTTAAATTATTTTACAGAGTTTAGATTTTTCTTTTTCTGTTAACACCAAGAATGTTCATGAGAGGAGGAAGGCATCTTTTCCCAGTCTAGAAAAAGGATTAGCATGGATCCCCATTCTTTAGGTCAATGCTCCCTCTAAACAGTACTTCTCTGCGCAGACCCCTACAGGCTGGGGCATGCTGGAGCCCATTCTTACCAGCCTATAGGAACCCATGGTAGTTTTCAGGAGCTGTGACAGCAAGTTGCTAAACATTATTTTAATAATGCTAGCCATCATTAAAAATAAAATTACATTATATGTCTTTAGACAATGGTAAAAATACTAAAAACTCACCACTTCCTGATGACTTAATTACATGTTACTCTTACTAAGGCTTTCGTGGTTGCTATGCCTCCTACAACTGTGTGGTGGATACACACATAACGATGTGCGCTACTATGTAACTCCTTCCAGTTTTGCACTCTGGACCTCACATTGGTAGCTTGAAAACAGGCCATTTTGGTGGGAGTTTACATCACAGACATCAGCCAATGCTACTTATTAGGGCAGGGTTTTCAGAAAGCTGGTTGTTACCCCTTTATCAGCACACCACTGCCAACTGGCATAGTTTATGTGTTCTGATACTTTGGACATACTTTAAGTTGTATGTTTGTACCATAGTCTCTTTTTTCTAATGTTTAGGGATGTATCTATTTTATTTCTATCTAGGCAGCAAAAGCTCATGCAATCAATGACAATAGCATCCCTCAACCTGATAGTTGAATGGGTGACTATAGCTTCATTCTTTTTTTTTTTTTTTTTTAGATAGAGCCTCAAGCTATCCCCCGGGTAGAGTGCTGTGGCATCACAGCTCACAGCAATCTCCAACTCCCGGGCTTACTCGAGTCTTCTGCCTCAGCCTCCCAAGTAGCTGGGACCAACCACAGGCACCCACCACAATGCCCGGCCACCTTTTGGTTGCAGCTGTCGTTGTTTTGATGGGCCTGGGCTGGATTCGAACCCGCCACCTAAGGTGTATGTGGTTGGCACCTTAGCCACTTGAGCCACAGATGCTGAGCCTGTAGCTTCATTCTTATTCAACCAGCAGAACCAAGGGACAGAGTCAGTCATTGGTAACCTGTCTTAACAGGTGAGGTACAACCTTAGGATGGTCTCACATGTGCCACATACATAGTGCGTGTGTCCCAGTGCAGCGGGAGAGGGGGGCCTTCACTTGGAAAATTAACTTTATGCCTTGGTTTTAGAATGGATTACAAACCATTTGCCCCCTAAGAATCACCTCAGAAATTCTCAGTTGGTAAGGGTGAGCTTGGGTCCGTGAAATCTGAATTTCAGAAAGCAAGAGAGGAACATTACTGGGAATGTACTAACTCAGGGCAAAGACCGCGTTTTGGATTCAAATCTCTGCTTCCCCATTTTCTGTCCATGTGACCTTGGGCAAGTCACTTAAACTCAGGGGAGCTTTGGTTTCTTTTTTTATTTGAAGGGAAAAAAAAATTCCTTGTTTTCATTTTACTTCTTATAATATCAAATAGCTGACAACCTATAGCTCAAATAGTAAGTGAGAAGTAAAATCAATTACTGCATGGATTTACACTGTGCTCAAGTATTTCTGAAAACCGTAATACTTTTTTTTTTTTTTTTTTTTTGAGACAGAGCCTCAAGCTGTCCCCCTGGGTAGAGTGCCGTGGCATTACAGCTCACAGCAACCTCCAACTCCTGGGCTCAAGCGAGTCTTCTGCCTCCACCTCCCAAGCAGCTGGGACCACAGGCGCCCGCCACAACGCCCGGCTATTTTTTGGTTGCAGCCGTCATTGTTGTTTGGCGGGTCCGGGCTGGGGATTCGAACCCGCCACCTTAGGTGTATGTGGCTGGCGCCTTAGCCGGTTGAGCTATAGGCACCGAGCCAACCGTAATACTTTTATCTGCTCAGTTATTATCACGGATTCAATGGCCCTAAAGCAGTGGGTTGTGACACCTTTGTAACAATGAAAATACATCCTGCATGTCAGCTATTTACATTACAATTCATAACAGTAGCAAAATTACAGTTATGAAGTAGCAACGAAAATAATTTTATGGTTAGGGGTCACCACAACATGAGGAACTGTATTAAAGGGTCGCGGCACTAGGAGGCATTGGGAAGGTTGAGAACCACTGCCCTAAAGGGTGCTATAACTAACTCTGTTTTGTATTTGAGGAAACTTAATGTAAAGCTAAGGTACTTGTCCAAGATCATCCAGATAATACCCAAAGCCAAAGTTGCTTTCAAAATGATGTAGTCTTTGGGTTATTACATTCCTGGGTTTAGCAGGGGCTAAGTCTCTAACTCATTCAAGAGACACATATATATCAGTAGGCTCCAGGGATTGCCATAGCTTAGGGAGGTACAACCCATATTACTCACCAGCTACTGTTTGTCCTGAAGCCACTGGCCAGCTCTCCTTACTTCTGCCTCCAGCCCTGTTTCCCAGTTGACACCAGGTCACTCCCACATCCTGGCTTGCTTGAAACCCACCACTGTGGGTGGTCCTAGCTAAGTGACCTGCTGCTCAGTCTGAGAGCTTTCCCAGTTTCACCTGTCAGATTCAAGATTCACAAAGCATCGTCTGGATGCACAGAGCTCCTGGCAGGGTCGTGGGCAGGAGCCTGGTATAATAAGATGCATCTTCTCCGTCCCAGTTAATTAAAGTTCAGGAAGCTTCAGATGCTGTCATCCCAAAGCAGAGATGATAGCCTTAACTGCTTCCCGAAGAACACCAAATTAGAGAACATGCCAAGTGTTTATACATTTTAAAAACTTAGACGATTGCAAAACAAGTCGTGTTTAGTAAAGTCATTCTGGCAAATAGTGATAATGAAATTTACCCTCATCTCAAAACTCCAATCAACGATAACTGCTGTCAGTGTCTTAGTGAATCTCATTCTGAGGTTCTTTGTAACGCACACACATTAAGATTCTGTTACCTTTATCTCTGGTACCTGCTTCTACTATTAACTTTGCCAGTGAGAAGAAAGAATAGCCAGTATACTAGCTTGTAGACAATTTTCTCACTCATTTATTCATTCAACAAACACTGGAGTGTGTACTATAGGCCAGTCACAGTTCCAGGTGCTGGGAAACAGCAGTGCACAAAACTTGTGACGCCCTTAGCCTAGTCGGGGGGGAGAGAGAGAGAGAGAGACACTGGGCAATAAACAAATACGTGTAAGTGTACGGCTTGTGGCGGGTGCCAAGAAGGAAATGAATGAGGTAAAGGAAGGAAGGGGGTGAAGAGACACTCTTACATCAGAGAGGACCTTTCTGAGAATGTGACGCTCACGTAAAATTAATGCTATCAATGATAGCAACCTGGTACAAGCCAAAAGTCCCCAGGGATGACTAGCCGTTTTTCTCTTAAACCATGTTTCAATTCTGTTATTCGTTGATGTCTACAGATTCTCAAAGCAAGCCAAAGGTTTAGGGGTGTTTAATCCAACACTTTCCCTTTATAAATGATGAAACAGAGAGTCGCATTACTAGCAAATACAGAACGTGGCCCAGAGGCCAGCTACATGAACACCCAGAACCCATCAATTACTACCTTAACACACAGCTCCTTTTTTTTTTTGAGACAGAGCCTCAAGCTGTCGCTCTGGGTAGAGTGAGCGGGCATCACAGCTCACAGCAACCTCCAACTCCTGGGCTCAAGTGATTCTCCTGCCTCTGCCTCCCAAGTAGCTGGGACAACAGGCGTCCACCACAACCCCTGGCTATTTTTTGGTTGCAGCTGTCAAGTCATTGTTGTTTGGCGGGCCCAGGCTGGATTTGAACCCGCCAGCTCAGGTGTATGTGGCTGGCGCCTTAGCCATTTGAGCCACAGGCGCCGAGCCGCGCACAGCTCCTTTTTTGAAAGAATAAAAAAACATTGTTTTTATACAGTTCCCATGAACACACACATAATCAAATATAACCAAGTGCATAGTATTTGAATCTTTTTTCCCTGATCAAAAGTCCAAGGTAAAAGAAAGAACACGGTTTAGAATTACATAATATCCAGATGGCATTTATTTATTTTTTATTTTTGTTTTTTTGCCTTACACTATTTGAACAAGCGATTTGATCATTCTGAGCTTTAGTTTATTTTTGAAACTGGATACTTAGTAAATGTGGTTATCATCTCAATGTTTAAATGTAGAAGATAGTGAGATTACGGGGGAAGGGGGAAGGCGTACACAAAGAGAAAAATGTAACTTCCTTGATGCTGGAGAAAGAAAAGGGCTTACTGGTGGCAGGGTTTTCTTCCAACTGAATAGGGCTCTACTTAGTAACAGAAACCCCGGGTAGGTGCGTGGAGAAACCTGGGTAACCAATTCAGCCGGCTGAAGCCTTATCACTGTGGTTTTTCTTTTTAAGATACGGAACCTTCCTGTTTCCTTTGGTGGCTCTTTTTTTATACTCACTTTATTGCATCACAAGCTCTGTGGGAGTGGTTTCATTTTTACCATGTGAACTGGATTATCCCGCTGCAAATGTCCCCTGAGTTCTTGGAAAAATATCTAATATTGATAAGAAACAAGACATTATGAAGGAAATACCCGCCTAAGAAATTGCTGAGTGTCTGACTGAGCTGGCTTTAGGGAGATCTTCACAGTGTTCTTGAGAAAGGTCCAGCAGCGGGCCTGTTTTTGAGTCTCTGCGACCTGCTTAGTACCTTGGAACAGACAAGAACTAGCTTAGTTTTAATGCTTTTCAGCTTTTAGTTGTAAGTTTTCTCAGGCAGGCTTCTCTTTTCCCAGCTGAGTTGCCACAGACCCAACAGAAGCAGCAACCCCAGAGAGAAAATGTGGGCTGTATTCCCCAGAGAGAAAATGTGGGCTGTATCCCCCAGAATGGGATCAGACTGTTCTCCAGATATGCCTGTCCCCATCTAACTAAAGGGTGGTTTCTTGTGCCTTGCAACCCCCTGACAGGGACAGGCATTTCTTCTCATAAGAAGACAGTTTGACCAGGCTGTTTCCTAAGGAAGCTAATTACAGATGGCTCCGAGAAGGTCCAGCAGCCTGCAGAGGACAGAAACCTGGTACAGACATTCCACTTCTCTCTTGCCTCCTCTGAGAATGTTTTCTTTCTTGCTTCTTCTCCTGCCCCCTCCCCCACCTTTATTTTAGACAGAGTCTTTCTCTTTCACCCTGGGTAGAGTACTGTAGTGTTGCAGCTCACAGCAACTTCAAACTCCCAGGCTTGAGCAATCCTGTTGCCTCAGCCTCTCCAGTAGCTGAGACTACAGGTGTCCACTGCCACATCTGGCTAGTTTTTCCATTTTTAGTAGAGTCAGGGTCTCACTCTTGCTCAGACTGGTCTTGAACTTCTGAGCTTAAGCAATCTACCTGCCTCAGCTTCCCAGAATGCTAGGAGTATAGGCATGAGCTACCACACCTGGCCTTCTTTTCCATTTTTTTTTTTTTTTTTTTTGCTGTTTTTGACTGGGGCTGGGTCTGAACCCACCACCTCCAGCATATGGGGCTGACACCCCACCCCTTTGAGCCACAGGCACCGCCCCCTTCTTTTCCCTTTTTAAGGAAAAGATATGAGTATTAAATGCGGCCATCACACAAATGAGTAATTCTGTACCAGTGACTATGCCTCTGAGCTCATGGGGCTTACTGAGTCTAAGGTCACAGAACCCCTTAATAACAATTGGCTCACAATGAAAAAATCACTTATAGGTGAATTAATACAACTCTGTAATCTAAGTCAAAAATTAATACAAAAAAACATAGAAAAAAGCATTCAGGCTGGACATGGGTGGCTCCATCTGTAATCCTAGCAACTCTGGGAGATGGAGGTTGAGGTGGGAGGATCACTTGAGGTCAGGAGTTTGAGGATAGCCTGAACAAGAGCAAAACTCTTTCTACAAAAGAGTAAAAAATTAGCTGGATGTAGTGGTGGGCACCTGTAGTCCCAGCTACTCAGGAGGCTGAGGCAGGACAATTACTCGAACCCAGGAATTGGAGGTTGTAGTGAGCCTTCAGCCCAAGTGTCAGAGTGAGATCCTATCTCAAAAAAAAAAAAAAAAAAAA
>NW_003852414.1:6286522-6287803 GCF_000181295.1 Otolemur garnettii | reverse complement strand
AAAAAAAAAAAAAAAAAAAAAGTGCTTAACTCTAAGAATAACTGGCTTGGATGGGATGAGATGTTTTCCGTGTGGTAAACAGAAAAGTTAATTAAAAAGTAAATCTAAAAAAAAAAAAAAAGAAGAAGAAGAAGTAAATCTAGGCTGGGTGAAAAGGCTCACACCTGTAATCCTAGCATTCTGGAGGCCAAGGGTGGAGAATTTCTTGAGCTCAGGAGTTTGAGACCAGTGTGAGCAAGAGGTAGACTTCCATTTCTACTGAAAATAGAAAAGTTCCCTGGGTGTTGTGACAGGTGCCTGTAGTCCCAGCTACTCTGGAGGCCGAGGCAGGAGGATCTCTTGAATCCAGGAGGTTGGAGTTGCCATGAGGTAGGCTGATACCATGACACTCTAGCCTAGAGCAAGAGAATGAGGCTCTGTCTCAAAAAAAAAAAAAAGAAGAAGAAGAAAAGAAATCTAGAATTCCAAGGATTACATACTCATATGTAGCAATAATCTTCAGCAGTGGTTCTCATTCTTTAGCATACCTAAAACATTGTTGAAACAAACAAAAAACCCAACCAGATTCCTGAATCCCCTTCCTACCTACTCTGATGAAATAAGTCTGGACGTGTAGCCCAGAAATCTGAATTTTAGTAAGCTCACGAAATGCTTCTGAAGCAAGAATCAATTCCCGGGACCAAAGTCAGAAAGTCTATTCTCCCTCAAAAGAGAAAGGAACTTGGTTCCTAACACATAAAGCTGAACTGCAAGAACTCTGGCATCACATTCCAAAAATCAGTGTTCCCATTTTCAAACATTTGCCTTCAAACGCTGGTACGTGACTTTAAATCTAACTGATGTTTCTTGGTCCCCACAGCAGAAACTGGTTAGAAAAAAATTATAGAGAAAGAAAAAGGTTGTCATTCCTACTTGTTTACATACAGCATTTCATAGTGAGGTATAAAACTCTTTCAATTAATGTAACGTTATAACAGGTTTGGCCTGTTTAACTTTAGAGGCGGAGGGCTCACTCTACCTCAGGCTGGTCTCAAACTCCTGAGCTCCAGCAACCTACACCCCTCGGCCTCCCAGAGTAAATTGAGTTTTTCTCTTGCGTTACCCTGTTTAGTCCCAGCTTTGGGAGAATGTGCCCTGGACTGGATAAAACTACCAGTTCTCAACAGTGACCCCATGTGGCCATAATAGAAATAGCAGCAGCAGAAAACAGGCGTGGGGGGTCAGGATTAGACTTCTCAATTCTTCCTCTGGGTGTTTAAAAGGACTATTTTTTTTTTTTTT
>NW_003852414.1:6275462-6286273 GCF_000181295.1 Otolemur garnettii | reverse complement strand
TTGAGCCACAGGCGCCGAGCCAAGGACTGTCTATTTGGATGGCAGAAGCTTGTGTCTGGGACTCTCAAACAATCTGAGGTAGGCAGACCATAGAGAAGAGATATTGGGCCCTGCCAATATGCATATAAAGGTTTGGGTGATTGCTTTACATATTAAAAGATGATGATTTATCTTCATTGAGCTGTGATACATGTTTTTATACACAGGTATTTTTATATATTATTAATATGTTACTATGTACTATCTACATATTTTATATATAGCATGTATATGTGCATCTATACACACATACATATATGAATTAACTGGTAAAATAGTTCATAATTATTTCTAAGGAATCTGCATAACTACAGTCTCTCTGCATATATAACCATGAGAAATCATTTTTGCAATTTTATTGGTGCCTTATATTTCTCATCAAATTCTAAGAGTGAATTTGAGTGAATGGTTGGAATTGGCACGCTGATACTTGAGACGTAATTTATGAACCATCTAGCTTGAATCGTTGAAGAAGTTGGAAGGTCCAGAGTTTAAAAACGCGACCGGAAGTGATGACATAATGAGCACTTGGAATACATTAAACTAGGTTGTCAGACGATGACTATATAATACCTATTTCATAGACCCCTATGCCAATCTTAATTCCATGGTTTCTATAGTCCACTCATAAAGTTAAATTAAAGGAACTTTGATTTTAAAATAAGCTTTTACTTTTTAGTATTAAATATAGAGCATCAAGTAACAGTTCAAAAATTTCTGTCAGCAGCAAAACCATAAAAACTCACAGATATGGACAGATGTGAATGGTTGGTCTGAATTATAATAAATTTGAAATATATAATTATAAAGGCTTATATAAATGTTAAATGTAGTCTGACCTCTCTTAAAAATTTATGTAACTTCATTAACAAAGTAAAAGAACTTTTACCATTTTTTATTATTTTTAATTTTTAAATTTGTTTTTAAGAGATGAGAGTCTTGCTCTGTTGCCCAGTGATGCCAGCATAGCTGACATCAGCCTCAAACTCCTGGGCTCAAGTGATCCTTCTGCCTCTGTCTCCCAAGTAGCTGGGACTACATGCACCTGCCATAACACCTGCCTCGTTTTTCTATTTTTAGTAGAGAAAGGGTCTCAGGCTGCTCTCAAACTCCTGAGCTCAAGTAATCCTCCCACCTCAGCCTCCCCAGTAGCTAGGACTACAGGTATGCACCATTACAACTGGCAATATTTTTTTCAATTTTTAGTAGAGACAGGATGCCACTTTTGCTTGGGCTGGTCTTGAATTCCTGAGATCAAGCAATCCTTTTTCCTGTGCTTCCCAGAATGCTAGGATTATAGGCATGAGCCACCATGCCCAGCCAACACTATTACTTTTTTTTTTTTTGAGACAGTCTCACTTTGTCACCCTCCATAGAGTGCTGTGACGTCATAGCTCACAGCAACCTCAAACTCTTGGGCTCAAGCGATTCTCTTGCTTCAGCCTCCCAAGTAGCTGGGACTATAGGCACCTGCCACACAATGCGTGGCTATTTTTAGAGGCAGGGTCTTGGTCTGTTTCAGGCTGGTCTCTAACCTGTGAGCGCAGGCAACCCTCCTTGCCTCAGCCTCCCAGAGTGCTAGGATTACCAGCGTGAGCCACCCCGCTCAGCCATCACTATTTACTCTTGATACAATCCTTATGAAACCTCATAGTTCCTGGCATGTAATTTAAAAAGAATATGTATTAATTAAATTTCAAGTATTGTTGTGAAGAGAGGATCCTGTCTTCTTCTTCCTGCCATTTAGCAGACTGACATGATGTAAGCAAGATATTGAATTTCCTTCTTTTTTTTTTTTTTTTTTTTTTTTGAGACAGAGCCTCAAGCTGTCCCCCTGGGTAGAGTGCCGTGGCATCATAGCTCACAGCAACCTCCAACTCCTGGGCTCAAGCGAGTCTCCTGCCTCCACCTCCCAAGTAGCTGGGACCACAGGCGCCCGCCACAACGCCTGGCTATTTTTTGGTTGCAGCCGTCATTGTTGTTTTGGCGGGTCCGGGCTGGGGATTCGAACCTGCCACCTTGGGTGTACGTGGCTGGCGCCTTAGCCGGTTGAGCTATAGGCACTGAGCCTTGAATTTCCTTCTTAATGATACATAGTAGGTCCCTGGTAGAGGTGGGACTTTGAACTCAGATCTCCTGATTCCCAAACCAGTGTTCTTTACACTATCTCCTGCAGATCTGCCACTTAATATTTAGAGATTTCCCGGCCAGGAGCTAGGCTAAGCCATCAGAAACAGACCTATGAGATTTTCTCTTTGCATTTAAGCAATGAATGAATGAATGGAATGAACATAAAACATATAAATCTTTCTATGTATGTTCATCCAGAGTCAGTGAAAGGGGTTAAAGAGCTTTCCTTGCTGGAGTGAATGGAAAGGCTGTGAGAAGTCAACTGTTTCCCTTATTAAGGGCAACTTACAAACAGGAGTGTCTCCTTATTAGACAATGTGGATCTAATTGTTTAACCTTTTACTGAACACTCAGGTATTTGATAAAGACCAAAAAGTTCCCAGCATCAGAGCTGTGCATCTTTGCAAGTCAGAGCTTGGGGAAGGCATGAGAATCGAGGACCATCAGTTTTACTCAGAGACGATTTGAGGGGAAAAGTAAATTAACTGTACAGGAAGGAAATGCATCATTTTAATATTTTAACAAACAAACAATGTGAAGAATGCAAAGCTTCCGCGGTTTTAAAAATAAAAGGCAGAATTTCACAGAATTTGCAAGACTGTAATAGCTCATGCTTTTCAGAACTCTGAGGGTTTGCTTTTCTCTTTTCTCTTTTTCAAACCTATGTTTGCTTTTCTCTAGGAGTAAAATTTGTCTTCTGGCTGCTCAGCCAGTGTACTTGGCTTTGAACATGACAATCCTTCTTAGTGACTCAAACAGGAAACTAGTGTCTGAAAATCAGTTAGGCGGTCATATAATTTACCGGCCAAACTGAAACAATTTTGAGAGTGAAAGAGGGTGCTATTAATAATTACATGGGTGAAGCCTAAAAGTAGGGTCACCGAAGCTGTAAATCACAGATGCTCCGGTTTTATCTGAAGAAAAATTTACTTTAAAATGAATATTTTTTAGTAGCAAATCAATTAAAAACAATTCAGAATTTGCTAACTATTTTTCTTCTGATTTTCCATTCTCTTTTTATTGTAATGATAAAAAAAAAAAAAGTCTGTTAAGGGCGGCGCCTGTGGCTCAAGGAGTAAGGTGCCAGCCCCATACGCTGGAGTGGGGTGGGGGGGTGAGGGTGGCGGGTTCAAACCTGGCCCCAGTCCAAAACTGCAAAAGTAAAAGTCTGTTTTTAAAAAAGTGAGTTAAAGGTCCCTTCTCTTTATGCATCTCAGCTCCTAATTTTGGTCCTCAGAGGTAGCCGCTGCCATCAGCTTAAATAGTACCCTTCCCGATATTTCCAATGCATAGAAAAACATTGAACTGTTACTAATGGAGCCATATTTGAAAAGATCTCTCAGAGGGTGAATACATTGGCTTCATGGTATGAAATGTAATGAATCTGTTGTCAAAATGCTATTTATAGTAACTATATTGGTTTTCTAGGCCTGTTGTAACAAAGTACCATAAATGGAGTAGCTTAAAACAACAGAAATAAGATTGTCTTACAGGTCTGGAGGCTGGAGGTCTGAGATCAAGGCATTGGTTCCCTCTGGAACCTGTGTGGAAATCCTTCCTTGTCGCTTCCTAGCTTTGGTGGCTGGCTTGCAGTCGTTGGCATTTGGAGACTTGCAGCTGCCTAATTCTTATCTCTTCCTTTGTCATCACACGGGCATTCTCTTGATGTGTCTCTCCCTCCACTTGGCCATTTTCTTATAAAAACACCAGTTACATTGAATTAGGGACCACTTTACTCATCTAACCGTGTACAGGTAGAACCTTCATAGTTGACCACCTCCTTAAGTTGCCCTAAACTGCATAAACCAGAAATGGACCACATGTACTTAACCAGTACCAATAGATCTAGCTGCTTATATTGACCACCTCCATATGTTGACTAGTTCATTACAGTTCCTTGGGTGGTCAATTTATAGAGGTTCTATTGCAGTTCTATCTACAATGACCATATTTCTAAATAAGGTCACATTCTGAAATACGGTGGTTAGAACTTCAAATGTATCTTTTTTAAGGGGGGCACACAATACAATCCATAACAGCAGGTAAGCTTTGTAAACCAATAAATTAAGGCTACCAACTGTAACAGATACTCAGTAATATCTGGAATTTGGGTGGGCGGTGCCTGTGGCTCAAAGAAGTAGGACGCCAGAACCTATGCCAGAGGTGTCGGGTTCAAACCCAGCCCCAGCCAAAAACTGGAATTTGGTTCTTTCTTCCCGTGCTTGAGAGAATTTATATTGGCAATTATTTATTTATTTATTTATTTTAGAGACAGAATCTCACTTTATTGCCCTTGGTAGAGGGCTGTGGTGTCACAGCTCATAGCAACCTCCAGCTCTTGGGCCCAGGTGATTCTCTTGCCTCAGCCTCCTGAGTAGCTGGGACTACAGGCACCCACCACAATGCCCGGCTATTTTTTTTTGCAGTTTGGCCCGGGCTGGGTTTGAACCCATCACCCTTGGTATATGGGGCTGGCGCCCTACCCAATGAGCCACAGGCGCCACCCATATTGGCAATTATTGATAGACGTAGAGAACCTGCATGAACTGACCTCAGCTAACCACAATCCTCAATTCACTGAAAAAATTTTATTTTCAAAAGAGTGGCCATTAGCAACTCTCAAAATAACCTATTATCATGGGAATAACGTATTAAATATTGAGTAGATACAAAACATTATTTATAAATATGTGTACAGGCTTGCGCCTGTAGTTCAGTGGTTAGGGCGCCAGCCACATACACTGAGGCTGGTGAGTCTGAACCAGCCTGGGCCTGCTAAACAACAATGACAACTATAACAAAAAAATAGCCGGGCATTGTGGCAGGCACCTGTAGTTCCAGCTGCTTAGGAGGCTGAGGTAAGAGACTTGTTTAAGCCCAAGAGTTTGAGTTGCTATGAGCTATGATGCCACAGCACTCTACCGAGGGTGGCATAATGAAAGTCTGTCTCAAAAATAAATAAATAAATAAATAAATATGTGTACAGTAAGAAAAATTCTAATAACAATGAATACCTGTGTAGCCCTACAACACAATTTTTTTTTTTCTGAGTCTTACACTGTCACCTGGGCTACAGTGCTATGGTTGCCTCACTCCACCTCACTATGACCTCAAACTCCTGGGCTTAAGTGATCCTCCTGCCTCAGACTGCAGAATACCTGGAGCTACAGCTCATTTTTCTAGTTTTTAATAGAGATAGGGTCTTCCTTTTGCTCAAGCTGGTCTGGAACTCCTGAGCTCAAGGGATCCTCCCACTTAGCCTCCCACAGGGCTATGATTACAGGCATGAACCACCACACCCAGCCGTATGCCACAATTTAAAAAATAAAACATTACCATTATCCTTGAAGTATAGTTTTTAATGACATTTAATTTAATTTAAAATGTATTTATTTTCAATATATGTATTTTTAATGGTAAAATTAATATATTGATAGAAGCTTGTTATCAAAAATATGTATAATTTAGAATTATATAGAACAAAAATTTAAAGTTTACCCATGTACCTCTAGACAAGATATATCACACTTTAGGATTGAGGAAGTACCATAACATGTTTGCACCCTAGTTTATATAACCAATCACCTGTGTTTAAGTTGTTACCATTTTTCTACTATTACAGATAATGTTGTAGGAAACATCTTTTTACATAAAACACTGCACCCTTGTGTAAGTCTATCCACAAGGTAAATCCCTAAATGTGGAAATGCTGGATAAAAGGCATGAATGTGCATCTTAAGTTTACATGCATTTGAGTTAGTTTCCTAGTATACCGTGTTAAAAATGGTTCCACATAAAATAATGGTTGCAAGAGTCTTTGGGGGAATCCTAACACGTTAACTTTAATATTCTAGCCTACATATAACCCAATTGAGTATCCTCCATACAAAAATAGACTCTATTGACAAAGGAGTCCAGGGAAAGTCCCATGATGCTAGGTGGAATTTCCTGGGGCAAGTACTTTACTGTTACACTAGAGGGCTAGTCATTCATTTGACTAATATGTCCCCTACCTACTGGATTTTCATACACCTCGGTCCAGTTCCTCCTCTTGGGCTCTAGACTCCATCCCCTTGAAAGATCTGCTCAAGGACAGAGCTCTGCGATTTTCTCTTTTCTCTTCCATAACACCTATTTTCTATGTCTCTCGAATAATTTTGAATATAACAATCATGATGTTTTTCACATTTCTCTATTCACCTTTATAGTAAAACCTCTAATTTTCTAGGCTTTCTGATTTAATTTCTCTCTTCTCATTTTCACTTGAATCTACTCCAGTCAGGTTTTCATATTTATTTCTCTACTAAAATTGCTTTTTTTTTTTTTTTTTTTGAGACAGAGTCTCACTATGTCTCCCTTGGTAAGGCACTGTGGGGTCACAGTTCACAGCAATCTCCAACTCTTGGGCTTAAATGATTCTCTTGCCTCAGCCTCCCACGTAGCTGGGACTACAGGCGCCTGCTGCAACGCCCTGCTATTTTTATTTTTGTTTTTTGGTTGCAGTTGTCATTGTTGTTTAGCAGACCTGGGCTGGATTCGAACTCGCCAGCTTTGGTGTGTATAGCTGGCGCGCTAGCCACTGAGCTCCACTACAGGCACTGAGCCTCAGACTGCTGTTATTAAGAATATCAGTGACCTCTACATTTCTTTTTTTAAAAAATACTTTTTTTCATTGGATACACTGTTCCCAGAGAGCGGGTGGGCGGGTGGGCGGGTGGGGGTGGGGGGGAGAGACGAATGCAAAACTGAGCCTGTCATATAAATCAGTGTATAGTCGGACAAATCTATGAGGATGGTAACATTTCTGTGTTCAAAATTCCTTTCGCAGAGAACAAAACAATAGTGGAATTGAGGGGAGGGGGCGTCTGACTTCGCTTTATTCAGCTTCCTCTTCTGTCAAATGAGAATAAACATTGACAAACATGTTAAACTCCGTAAAATGGGAATATCACTACTTACCTCACAAGTAAATAGTACTGTCAGTTTTGAATGAGACATACAAAAACTTAAATTCGGGCCAGGTTCAATTCTTTCTTTGTGTAAAGTCTGGGTAATTTTTGCGTGTTGTCTCTTGACTCCCAATTCAGTGCTCCTTGCTCTTTGGCTCTATTTTCTGGACGTTATTTGAAAGAGGAGGAGCCAAATAGGGCTCTTCATTTACAGAACTGTGGCGGGAAGTGGAAGCAAAGCAAGTTTGAAAGTTGAAGCGTCTCGATTCTGAGTTCACGTCTTCGCCTATAAAACAAACGTCATTCACCTAGTTTGACCCTCGAGGGTACCCGGTCCGTCCGCCTTAAGGCGCACGCGCAGACGCGCGCTGCCCTTTCGGTTGCACGCTTCTGCCGCTTTGACAATGGCGGTTCGCAGAGCGGGTTTGTTCACCCGTTTGATACTGTGTGCCCATAGAAGAAGTCGAGTCCAGCGCCCGGTCCTCAGGCTTCTCAGTTGCCCAGGAACTGTGGCCGAAGGCCTCAGGAGAGACGAGCCGCTTTCGGGGAGCGCGGAGACAGGTGATGGCGCCGTGGCCTCGGTTTACTCTGTTGCCCCGTCCCACAGCGGGCCAGGTAAGGGGGAAGAGACCGGGATCGCGGGCGAACGCGTGGCGCGTGGAAACTGTCCCGGAACTTTTGGCGAGAGGGTGAGGCTGTGTCCCGTCCTCCTTTGATCTCGCCAGGGACCCTTGGGGTCGCCGCTGTTGCTGATGTAAAAGTGGGCTGCTTGTGACATTTTGTTCCGGGCGACTCCTGTTAAAAATCTCTGTGAAGTTCAAGTCAAGGACGCAGTTTGCTAGTATTTTGCAATTTGGCGAAGTAGCGTTCCCGGTAATAATAGTAACGCCACACCTGAATCAGTTGCTTCGTTATTTATATTTATTTCTAATTTTGATATATTAAGTTGTTGCTG
Organism: Otolemur garnettii; assembly: GCF_000181295.1. NCBI lineage: Eukaryota > Metazoa > Chordata > Mammalia > Primates > Galagidae > Otolemur > Otolemur garnettii. Next base: position 6,278,200 of record NW_003852414.1, on the reverse strand, counting down.
GAGGCCGAGTATAGTGTCCGAATAACCAGGATTCCTAGATCCTAGACGTAGGGTTTTACCTATGAAAATTATTGCCGTTTACTTTATTCTTTTGACCATTTTGAGCAAAATCAGTCTGGTTACAGATTTGCATCCACTGGAACAGGGTGTCGTATCGCGGAGGTTCTAAATTTCTGTGCTGCGTTGTGTATGAAGTTCACTAGTATTGACCCCCCGCTCCCCTTGAGCGTGTGTATGGCATTTACAGTTCTTAAAACAATCTTGAAATAAATGTATCACTGTTTCCATTATACCGATACTGGAAAGGTTCAAAAAGCTAAATAACTTATGCAGCGACACTTAGCTTAATTAATTTAGACCTTGAGTCAAACTATCAAGTAAAATGTTTTGATTTCTGCCATTCCTTGGAGCTATAGTTTTAAGAAATGAAGTTATTTATGGGGACAGTTCCCCATAAGCACGTTGAAGAAAACGAATATTTTTTTCTTAATTGCTGTCTTCATTAGACTGTATTGAAAGAGTCATATTGACAGGGAGTGAGAAGTATTACTCTCTGTGACATTTCATTGAAATATTGATTGGATTGTATTTAGTAGAAGATGCTGCTGTTGAAAATAGCCATCCTTTTTTTTTTTTTTTTTGAGACAGAGCCTCAAGCTGTCCCCCTGGGCAGAGTGCCGTGGCATTACAGCTCACAGCAACCTCCAACTCCTGGGCTCAAGCGAGTCTCCTGCCTCCGCCTCCCAAGTAGCTGGGACCACAGGCGCCCTCCACAACGCCCGGCTATTTTTTGGTTGCAGCCATCATTGTTGTTTGGCGGGTCCTGGCTGGGGATTCGAACCCGCCACCTTAGGTGTACGTGGCTGGCGCCTTAGCCGGTTGAGCTATAGGCGCCGAGCCATCCTCTTTTTTTTTTACCTAATCTTTTACCTATTTGTTTTTGTCAGCTTTGATCTATTCATACAGTATATAAACTACAAAATTCTTCTAGCAACAAAGCAGTATACTGTTTATCTTGCCACATTGAATAGATCAGGCTTTAAGAGCTAGACAGCTTGCATACGTGTACATAGAGTCCTGTCTGTGTAATACTGAGAAATGCCCGTCAAGAAAGATATTTAAAGGCTGGACACAAGGATTGAGTATATCTGGGATTTCATGCTGGTTTCCAGATTGGTAATCCTAAAGAGAACACCCAGCAAAATTATGCAACATTTTACAATTAAGTTTATGAGAAAGTTAAGATCGTTACGTTGGAATAGCCTTATTTGGGAAAGTAATCTTATTTCCCTCCCTTTTTCGGATGGGAGCGGGTCAGAGGATGAGTTGTTTGTAGGTCTGCATTGACTAGCTGAACTGACCCTAGGTTCTTCATTTGTAATAAAGAGAATAATCTCTAAGGCTGCCTACAACTGATTTGGACTTTAAAACTACCTCGGTTACTGCTGCCAACTGCCCAGAAATATTTTTGATACTTTTTATAACTGCTTCTGTACATTTATAAGGCTCTTAAGAAAACACGTGTGAACTTTATAGCCACATCTCATTTTAAATGATATGTGGTATTACCTGGCTTGATTTACATCAGTTAATCTCAAATGACTAAAACTAACCTCTTCAACAGGAAATCTACTCTATTAAATATTTTTAAAATTTAGATTCTGTGTGGCAGGCATCTATAGTCCCAGCTACACGCCAACCCAGGGGAAGAAGAGTTTATGGTCTGAGATCCCACTCCATGCTGTGGAGTTTAGATTTCATCTTAAAGTCAGTGGAGAAGCTATTAAGGTATTTTAAGTAGAGAGGTCAAAAAATAAGACTTTCTTTTAAAAAAATTTGTAGGACAGGGTATATGTGGTTATTACAAATGGGCTATAGTGCAGTGGTGTCATCATGGCTCACTGCAGCTTCAAGCTCATGAGCTAAAGTGAACCTCCTGAGTAGCTGGGGCAACAGGTGCACACCAATACTCCAGGGAAATTTTCCTATTCTTTTAGTAGCATTGGGATTTCACTCTTGTTCTTGCTCAGGCTGGTCTCAAACTCTTGGCCTCAAGCAGTCCTCCTACCTTAGGGTTAAAGGCATGAACCACTGCACCTGGCTTAAAGATGACTTTGGCAGCAGTGTGGAGATGGTTTGAGAAGGACGAGACTAGAGTGAATGAGACGAGTTTAGGAGTCTGGTTGTTGTAACACAGGCCTGGAATAAGAGAGATGTTAGAGAGTTGGCATTGAGGATGGAGGTTGAGGGCACATATTTAGGAAATGCATTTTCAGCCTCTAGTACAGCAAGTGTAGGAAAGATGTCAGTATGTGTTTAATCGCTTATTAAACATTTTGAGCACATCAGGGCCAAGAGTTTTTGGTATGTCATTAGAAACTTGCCTGTAGGCCAGGGGTTCTCAACCTGTGGGTCGCAACCCCTTTGTAACAACGAAAATGCATCCTGCATATCAGATATTTACATTACGATTCATAACAGTAGCAATATAACAGTTATAAAGTAGCAACGAAAATAATTTTATGGTTGGGGGTCACCACAGCATGTATTAAAGGGTTGTGGCATTAGGAAGGTTGAGAACCACTGCTCTAGGCTGATAGTAGTGAACACAGTCTAAGGGTCAGCCAGGGTCTACTGTCATAATCCATTTTTCTCTGTCCTGTCCATAAAGTGGTCTTGGAGTTTGAGATTAAGATATGTGTTTAAGGCTCGGCGCCTATAGCTCAACTGGCTAAGGC
>NW_003852414.1:6265802-6275239 GCF_000181295.1 Otolemur garnettii | reverse complement strand
AAAAAAAAAAAAAAAAAAAAAAAAGATATGTGTTTAAGAGTATTTCCTTAATCTGTCAGTTTTATATATAGCCTTTTGGGATAGAATGAGGCTAAACATTTCTGCTGATTTCTGTACATCATTTACATTTTCTGTTTTATTTAGTCTCTGGCATTTTGTTGAGGCTATTGATTATCAGACTTGGTGGTTTATAAACTCCAGAGTCTACCATTCCAAACTTTGAAAAGAAGTACTTTAAGCTGCCTTACTGTAAATTAAATATCATGGGATAAAAATGAGTGATTAACATTTAGTGCTTGGCTTTAATGTGCTCTTAGAACTCAAGTGATTTTTTTTTATTATATTTAGTTCATTTGTTATCTTCCCATTGTAGCAGTGGGTTATTAATAATTTAATTCTTGACTATCACAACTCTTCATTCCCTATGATTATGAAATTCCTAGCCACTCTCTTTCCTTCATAAAATCATCATGAGCTCTTATGGACAGCAGCAGGTTTTAAATTCTTCCATTTTCCTGTGATACAGAGCACATGATAGTGGTAATTTGGTGGTAAATGCTAGATAATACCCTTGACCCCAAAAAACTCCTTAATAACTTACATTACATTGAACTTCTAAACTTATTATTTTTTTTGCACGCAGACTTGTAATAATTAGGCATTGGAATGTTACAGTTTGCACAAGTTTGGTGTGTGTGTATTTGTGGAAGTGATTTCTCTTTCCTGGTTTTGCTTTTAAAATTTTGTACAACTCTTGTTTCAGCACTGTGCTTCAAATGTAGTAAATCAAAAAGAAAGTGGGCGATTTTAATAAGTTACAGGAGAGTAGTCAAATGGACGTTGAAAATACAATAGCCCTCCCTTTTTGCACAGTTTCACTTAGCCGTGATCAACTGTGGTCTGAAAATAGGTGAGTACAGTATAAGATATTTGGAGAGACAGAGAGACCACACTCACATAACTTTTATTATAATGTGTGATGCTGTTAGAATTATTCCGTTTCATTCATTATTGTTTTTTGTTTTTTTTTCATTCGTTATTGTTATTAATCTCTTACTGTGCCTAACTTATAAATTTAGGTAAACTATATGATATGTGTAGAAAAAACTTAGTCTATGTACAATCGGGCACTGCCTACAGTTTCACTCATCCTCTGCGGGTCATCGCAAGTATTCCCTATCAATATGTGAGGATGGGAGAAGAGAAAATAGGAGATCCGGGTGAAGTTGTGTTTAGTCCACTAAATGGCATGTCAGATGAATCGTGAAATCTTTGTATAGTTTATCAAAATATGCTTTAAATTTTGTGTGTGTGGCAGAAATGTTTTTGTCTCATTTATAGGCTCTGAAGAAAAGACTCCCGAAAAGAAATTCTTCGAGGTGCAAAATGAAAGACGCGACCAGGCCCAGCGGACTGTTTTAATACATTGTCCAAATAAAATCAGTGAAAAAAAGTTTCTTAAGTATTTATCCCAGTATGGACCTATTAATAATCATTTCTTCTATGAGAGCTTTGTAAGTATTTGAAAAATAATCTACCTAAATGTTCATGCTTTTGAAGGATAGAGGTCTTTCTTGTTTTTTGCTGTGTCTTTCATAATGTGGTGAAATTACATTCTCTTGATATCCTCCACCTTGCCCTATTTAAATTTCTTTCATGGGTTTTTTTTATAGGAGACCAGATATCCTGATAGCAGTATTTTAGAATTATATGTGGTTTATGACAGATTTCATTATGTGACTACTTTAGTATCATTATTTGGGGGATAAAGGCCAATAGGAGGAGATCTTTGTTTTGCCTTTCAATTTTCTATTTCAGCATTCTTTTTTTTTTGGCCAGGGCTGGGTTTGAACCCACTACCTCCAGCATATGGGGCCGGCGCCCTACTGCTTTGAGCCACAGGCACCGCTTATTTCAGCATTCTTACCAGCTTTTCTTGACTAGAAATCACTTTATAGTGTTCCTTTTCTTAATCTGTTTATAATGAGTAAAACCAATGCTTGTGTTTGAATTGTATCATTTGTAAATTTTTAAAAAGTTAATGTTTTATAGCGCTATGATAATTGCTTTAAAATATGACTAAAATAATATGTTAAACGTATCATGAAATGTATCATTTTTTCGTATGTTTTTGGTGTAGGGTCTCTATGCTGTGGTAGAATTTTGCCAGAAGGAAAGTATAAGTTCCCTGCAGAATGGAACTCATACGCCAAGCGCGGGCATGGAAGCTGCAATTCCATTCAGATCACGTTTCTTCAACTTAAAGTTTAAGAATCCATCACACCAGGCTTCTGAACCAGCAGCCATACAGTTTAGTAATCAGTTACCTCCTTCAAGCCGGAAGCTCTTTGACTTACTGTGTTGTGCAAAAAGTGTAAGCTTTTAAGTATACTTCCACTTTTAAAAATATGTATTATATTATTTCATATGTAAAATAATATAAATATATTAATAATACAAATATATTTAAAATGTATTTTAAAGGTTCCTATAAAATATTCAAGCTACATTATTGTTCAGTGGGTCCAGCTCTTCAGTTCTACAAGGTAATAAGAGTCAGGAGATGGATGTGGTGATGGATGCATAACTTTATAAAGGAAAGTTTTCTTCTATTTCTGGCTTTCTAGGAATTTCATCAGATTCACCACATCACATCGAAGTCAAGTTTGGGCATTTGTGATAACCTTGATAACTGGCATGTGGGAGAATAATAGGGTTTTTCTGTTTTTGTCTTATTTTTACAATTTCAAAGATATAGGTGTTTTTATTACATGGATAGCTTTTAAAATGTTAAAGTCAAGGCTGTTACTGTGCTGACCACTGAGTAGTGTTCATTGTACCTGATGGGTAGGTTTTTGCCCTCTCTCTCCTACCCTCTTTTTAGTCTTTAGTCTTACTATGTTGCCCTCAGAGTGCTGTGGCATCACAGCTCACAGCAACCTCAAACTCCTGGGCTTAAATGGTTCTCTTGCCTCAGCCTCCCAGGTAGCTGGGACTACAGGCACCTGCCATAACGCCTGTTTAATTTTTGTTGTTGCAGCTGTAGTTGTTTTAGCTGGAGCAGGCTGGGTTTGAACCCTCCAGCCTTGGTGTATGTGGCTGGCACCCTACCCACTGAGCTATGGGCACCGCCCTAATTTAAATTTTTTTTTTTTTTTAATAGAGACAGAGTCTCACCTTATTGCCCTTGGTAGAGTGTCAAGGCGTCACACAGCTCACAGCAACCTCCAACTCCTGGGCTTAGGCAATTCTCTTGCCTCAGCCTCCCAATAGCTAGGACTACAGGCACCTGCCACAACGCCTGGCTATTTTTTTGTTGCAGTTTGGCCGGAGCCGGGTTTGAACCCGCCACCCTTGGTATATGGGGCGGGTGCCCTACTCACTGAGCCACAGGTGCCGCCCTAATTTTTAATTTTTTTGTAGAAATAGGGTCTCACTGTGTTGTGCCCAGGCTGACCTCAAACTCCTGGCTTTAAGCCATCTTCCTGCCTACGCCACCCAGAGTGCTAGGATTATAAGCATGAGCCACCACACCTACCCAAAATATGATCATTATTAACACCCGCCTTCTAATGAATTTGCAGGATTGTTATTCTAAGAAACTAAGAGATCTTGGGCCTTCATTACTTGAATTGTTGTTTATTTCTAGTATTTCATGCCCTTTGACATTGGTCTCTCCTTCCCCTGTTTAAAATAGCTTATTTCTGGTTGTTTTGACCTCTCCTGAAGCACTTTATTAGTTTCTTTTTCTTAAAATAATACATTATGCTCATCGCTTATGTAAAGTGGTGGTCTAATTCTATCTAGCTTCTATTTTGCGAGCGTCACTCTTTGGTGCTTTGTAGAAATGCACTTGAAGAGTGAAGAAAAAAATTGCATATGTTTAAGATGGGTCTCCAGAGCCCTCAAATCTTTAGAAATAAAGTAGCAATTATTTTATATGACCTGTATATTTTCTGTATTTTTGTTTTGGCCAGCTAGGTAGATGATCAACTGAACACCCTCCTGAAGGAATTCGAAGTAACAGAGGAGAACACTAAGCTCCGATATCTCACCTGCTCTCTCATTGAGGACATAGCAGCTGCGTATTTTCCAGACTGTACAGTCAGACCCTTCGGCTCTTCAGTGAACACTTTTGGGAAATTAGGATGTGATTTGGACATGTTTTTGGACCTGGGTGAAACCGGAAAACCCAGCACTGACAAGGTAATATTTCTTTAGACTACTAAAATTTATTTTTAAGAAATTAGAAAAGGGAAATCTTTGGATTTAATACAATTATAATTATTGATTTCTAAACTGCTAACTTTTAAAATGATCACACGTGGTCATTTTTGTAAATATTCTTTACATAGGCAATAAGATAGTTATTTATTCTTTTTGAGGGTTCAGAAGTTTTTTTGTTAGGTAAAAGTTGCTTATTTTATTCATGTTAGTTGTATTTTAACTAACTTTTTTTCTTTAATCTGTGTGATTTAGTTACAGAAACTTTTTAAATCTCATGATTTTTGGTTTTGTTAATTTATCCTTAAAATTCTTCTGATTCCCCCCCCATCTATGTTAGCTACATATAAGTATATAGGCATACGATTATATCTTTTTTAAAAATTATATCTTTTTATCAATTATTTCATTTATCATTAAATGATGTCCCTCTTCTTCACTATAAATACTTTTTTCTTAAATTCTATTTTGCTGGTTATGCTGGCCACTTGCTATTTGTCTCACACATTGTCTTTTATTTTGCCATATCCAGCATTTTTTATATATATATATATATATATACATACTGTTTTATTTGGGGGCACATCTTTTATAAATAGCAGAATGCTTCCACTTCAGTACAGACTCCAATCTGTCTTTGTGTTCAATTTATTTATTGATTTATTTTTTATTTCAAAGTATTAGAGAGGTACAAATATTTATTGTTATTATTGATAATTCTTAGTCTTATTTCTGTTGTCTTATTTTTCATTTCTTATTTTCTGTGCTTTTTCTTTGCTTTTGACTCTTTCTTTTCCTCCTTTTATTGCATCAGTCCTGCTTATTACTGTCTTTCCTCCCTTCTCTTTTTTCGTTTTGCAGTTTGAATGTTATAAATATTTATTCCTTTTACGCTCTGTTTAACATGCACGTCTTTCAGAGCAAAGAAGTACCTTTGCTGTCTTCCAAACAATATAAGAGATGTTGTAATTTAATTACAACTTTGAAAAGGCTTTGAGTTTGATAAAATGTTGCATTTTTATGGCTTTGTCATTTCTTGTATGTGTCAAAGCAGTAGTGAACATCCATTTTTAGGTCGATGTCCAGTTGAGACTTCAGACTTAACATTTAAAAACAAAACTAGTTTTCATCTCCCTGCAAATGTTCTGAGTTCTTATAAAAGTCTTTCTACTCACACACACACACACACTCATGCACACAGGCTGTCTGGAAAGTATCTGGCCATGTCATAGGAAACATAGTATTAACAGTGGCTGGATACTTTTGTTTTAGCTTTACAAATATTTGCCATCTTCTTTTAATTCTGCATCTAAGTCATTTTTCATATCTGTAGTCATACCACCATCCCTTATGCACTCTCAGTTAGATTATTATAATTAATTACATCCTGTTTCCACATCCTGTCATGACTTGGTATTCCAGCCTTCAGTCCATGTTAGAGTTATCTTCATTCACATTTTGGATTCTCTCACAGACTTTGAGTGATTCTTTTTGTTAGCATAGTATTCAAGTAATGTCTCTCAACTAATCGTAGTCATTATTTCTTATATATCTTCACACACTTAGTTTTCCAACTGTATTATTTAATCATTTCCAAAATTAGAAGACACTTTTAGAATATCATCATGACCAATAGTTCTTTCTATGCTATGTTCAGTTAGTAGTTTGTTTATATATATATCCTCCACTATATTTTAAGTTTGGGCAGGGCAGGAACCACATCTATTCATTTGGTTATCCCAGGGGACTGAGCCTATTTAATATGCTCAACATATACTTACTGAATTAAAAATGGCCCAGATTAGGAATCACATCAAAATTAACCGGGTCAGTTTTATTAAGACTAATCTGTACTTGGAATTTTATTAAATTTCTGGCAGGAGCACTTATATTGTGATAGGCTGTTTTAAATAAAATGCTTTAACTGAACACTCAAGAAACATGACAATGTGTTGTACTGATTTTAAAAGCCTGGACTCTATAGCCAAACTGCAGAATCGTGATTCTTCTCTGTGCCTCCATTTTCCTAACTGTAAAATTGGGATAGTGCTATACACCTGTCTCATGTAACGCTTGAGAAGATAAATGGAGCTCACTGCATGTGATGCTCTTAGGACCGTGCTTGGCACATAGTGAGTGTTTACATGTATATACCATCAGCAACAGTATTAATTATTTTATATGGAAGTCAGAAATAAAAATTTTTCTCTGTTGGAAGCAGAGGAAGGAGTTAGAAATTCTTAGTTGGGTCTCATGCTTAGATTTCCCAATTTAGGGGTTGTGAATAGTTTTTTATATTCTGAATTTTTTTCATTTGTATATATAAATGCTTTTAAAATATATATATAATCTTTACAGGTTATAACTTAATCTATACAAATTATAACTTGATTTTTTTTTTTCTGTTAATAATGTCTTGGCAATTCTGCTACCTTATCCTTTCCAGTGGCTGCTGAATGTTCTGTTAAATGAATGTATCATAATTAACTCGTCCTCTATTTATCAGACAGTAGGGTAGTGGAGTTTTCCCCCTTTTTATTGCTAGCCGTATTAGTTAATATTCTTTGGCTGTACACAACAGAAATAACACAAAATAGCTTAAGCAAATAAAGAAGTGGAGGAGTTATCATAGAATGCAGGGTCAGGAATGAAGATCAGTTTTAGGAAAGGCCTAGAACCAAGTGTAAACTATCAAGAACTAGAAAGTGTTCTGTGTCTCTTTGCTTCATTTATCTTTTACCCTCTGCTCTTCACATCTCCTTCCCCACCCTCACTGATAGTCTTTACTTTCTTAAGCCAGTACCAAAGTTTCTGAGTACATGTTTCAACTACATGGTTACCTCTAAGCCTTGGTTCCAATTCCCATTAGAGATCTCTGAATTTGTGGTATATTCCTATCATGCTTAGAGCAGCTATCCATGCCCAGTCCACTTAACTGGGAGGAAGAAGGTAGATGTCCATGATGAACATTGTTACTGACCCTTAATCCTTTTAAGAGGAATGAGTTCTGGGAGAGGGAGTAGTTGAGGGTTAGGGAACCATATTAAACAAGGTAAAGCTTCCAAATGGTATCTAGTACATGAATAACGCTGTAGTGAGCAGATATCTTTGTGGATTGGCTCATCTGTGCAAGAATTCCTTTGGGATAATATCCTAGCATTTTAATAGGTAAAGTATTAGAGGTGTGAAGTTTCAATAGATAATTGGTAAATTCTACAATGAATATGTCCCCATTTAAATTCCCACTTACAGTGTATATGTATTTCCCCATACCCCCTAGTACTGGTTGTCAGCTTATCTTTTCCTGACTGAAAAATGAAAAATCTTATTGCTGTTTTAATTTCTTAATTTTAGTTTCTAGAAAACATGAGGATCTGTTACTGTATTTCTTAGCCTTTCTTGTATTAATTTTTTATTGTCTTTTTTTGCCCATTTGTAGAATTGGATAGATCCCCCCCCCATTTGTATAAACCCTTCATAAAATTAGCCCTTTGTGTGGCATGTGTTATTTTGTTATTTTTTTGTTTTTTGAGTCTCATTTTGTCACCCTTGGTAGAGTTCTGTGGCATCACAGCTCACAGCAACCTCCAGCTCCTGGGCTTAAGCAATTCTCTTGCCTCAGCCTCCCAGGTAGCTGGGACTACAGGTACCCAACATAATACCTGGCTATTTTTTGTTGCAGTTTGGCCAGGGTCAGATTTGAACCTGCCACCTTCGGTATATGGGGCCGGCGCCCTACTTACTGAGACACAGGCGTGCCCTGTTATTTTGTTTTTTTTTTTTTGAGACAGAGCCTCAAGCTGTCCACCTGGGTAGAGTACCGTGGCATCACAGCTCACAGCAACCTCCAACTCCTGGGCTCAAGCGAGTCTCCTGCCTCCGCCTCCCAAGTAGCTGGGACCACAGGCGCCCGCCACAACGCCGGGCTATTTTTTGGTTGCAGCCGTCATTGTTGTTTGGCAGGTCCGGGCTGGGGATTTGAACCCGCCACCTTAGGTGTACGTGGCTGGCGCCTTAGCTGGTTGAGCTATAGGCACCGAGCCTGTTATTTTGTTTTATCTTTTATCTATAATTAATATATGCTTTGCCTTAATATGGTTTTAATTTTTGTGTAATCGTATTACTTTTTTGTGTATTCCGTACTTTTGTGTCATACTTAGAACCCTTCACCACTCTAAGATTGTCTTCTAGTGCTTGACTGATGAACTTGTCACATTAAGTCTTTCATCCACATTGAAATTGCTTTAGTTTTAGGGCTAAAGTAGGGATCTTAGTTTATTTTTTGTAATAGCCACTTGATTTATTTGTTAAATAGGAACAAACACTCCCCCAGTAATTTGCTGTATTGAATATTAATTTTTCTCTATAAGTTTGTACTGTTAGTTTTCTTCAGTTGATCTGTTATTCTTATGCCTGTACCTCCCTACTACCATGAGCTTCTCTAGTGTCTGCTAAAATGTGATGGCTAACTAGCGAAGGGCAAGTGTATGCTCACTGAGTTGATAGAGCAGGTGAGCCTACCTGTGCAGTACATAAAGTCATTATAAAAAGCCAATACTTTTTCTAGTTAGTACTTTATATACTGGAGAAACAAAAGGCATCAGAATCCTAAGTCTGCTTTTGGCTGTGATTTCATGAAGAATTTTTATTTTGTGGGGATTTTTGACCAAAGTGATTTAGAGCATCCTTTTAGAAAAGCTTGTTAAAAATTTGCCTTTTACAAAAAGCTCGTATTTACAAATATGTTTATTGTTCAGACCTTAGGAAATTTTCTGATGGAATTTCAAATGAAAAGTGTTCCTTCAGAAAGAATTGCAACTCAGAAGATCCTGTCTGTGATAGGAGAATGCCTTGACCACTTTGGCCCTGGTTGTGTGGGTGTACAAAAAATATTAAATGCTCGGTGTCCACTCGTGAGGTTCTCACACCAGCCCTCTGGATTTCAGTGTGATTTGACAACTAACAATAGGTATGATCTCTTAAGTCTATTATCTTAAATGTGAATGTTGTAAGGTATTAGCTTTGACTTTATTGTATGGCGACAGTGGCTTTGGACTCTTTGAGATGTGCTTTAGCAAGAATTTTTAGAAATTTGAATACTTGCATTGAAAAGTTGGAAATTCTTTATTTAATTTTGGAGATTCATTGAGGGTACAGAGAGCTAGGTTATATTGATTGCATTTGTTAGGTAAAGTCCCTCGTATAATTGTGTC
>NW_003852414.1:6237817-6265620 GCF_000181295.1 Otolemur garnettii | reverse complement strand
TTGCAGCCGTCATTGTTGTTTGGCGGGTCCGGGCTGGGGATCCGAACCCGCCACCTTAGGTGTACATGGCTGGCGCCTTAGCCGGTTGAGCTAAAGGCACCGAGCCAGGAAATTCTTTCTTATACTTATTGATAATTTGGTATTCTAAACAAAGTGTTAGGATATTGTGTTAAAATGTTAACATATGAAACATCTTCTAAGAAGAAATACTGGGGGAACCAAAAAACTATCTATACAAATTTTCAGAAAGAAAAAAACATGTATTAAAATTGTAATACTCAAGTCACATTTGACTCCTGCAAATCTGCTAATTAATACAGGATGCAATACACAAGATCACAAACAGTATTGGTATATATTGAGTGTTACAATTTTAATACAGTATTTTCCTTTCTTAAAATGTGTGTATATTTTTTGTCACCCTCTGTATATTTTGTTCTTACTTGTGTACCCATTTGTAGTATAAGTCATCAAAGTATACTTAAAAATAAAATAGCAGTTTGAATTTGTCATCCAAATTGCTTCCAGTTTAGTCAACTTTGTGTACTAAACACATGTAACCTTTGCTTAGGTGTGACCAACTTAAGATTAGACAGTTTTGTTTCCATACATTTGTATTGTATTATCCTAGCAACCTGTTTGCTTACAAAATAAAGTGGGATGAGAATGACAAGTTCTTTCGTACTCCAATTACTTTTAGTGGGTTCACAATAGGGAAAATTTTTCAACTGAGTTTATTTCTTAACTATAGTATTCTCATTACATGAGTTTAATTTCACTATATTACCTGTTAAGTAAATAACTATACTGAAAATAGATTCAGAAAATCCGGGCTTGAGCAGTTTTGGTTAAACTTGAGCGTTCACGATCCCGATTCTTCCTACTTCTGGATTTCTCTCATTCGCCCAAGGACTAAAGTCTTTGTGATTTCTTGCCAAATGTTCATGTAAAATAAAAATATATGCTGTGCTTTCTGTGATTATTATATTAATATAAAATGATGATTACTTTTACATTTTTTTCATGCTATGTAAAATATGATAAAATGAGATTTGTCATTATAATAGTGTTACTTTCTTTGTCTTGTTGGGACAAGGTTTTTTGTTTGTTTGTTTGTTTGTTTGTTTTTGAGACAGAGCCTCAAGCTGTCGCCCTGAGTAGAGTGCGGTGGCATCACAGCTCACAGCAACCTCCAACTCCTCAGCTTAAGCGATTCTCCTGCCTCAGCCTCCCAAGTAGCTGGGACTGCAGGCACTTGCCACAACACCCAGCTGGTTTTTGGTTGTAGTTGTCATTGTTTGGCAGGCCTGGGATGGATTCGAACCTGCCAGCTCTAGGTGTATGTGCCTGGTGCCTTAGCTGCTTGAGCTACAGGCACTGAGCCTGGGACAAGGTTTTTAAGAAGTTCTTTTAACATGTCCCCTTCAGCTTTTTGTATTCCTACAATGTTTATTTATATCAGATACCTTGCACTATTTGATATTCATTGTTAGCTTAATTTAGCTTCATTTATATAAAATAGTTACTGTGAATTTTTTTTTTTTTTTTTTTTTTTGAGACAGAGCCTCAAGCTGTCCCCCTGGGTAGAGTGCCATGGCATTACAGCTCACAGCAACCTCTAACTCCTGGGCTCAAGCGAGTCTCTTGCCTCCGCCTCCCAAGTAGCTGGGACCACAGGCGCCCGCCACAACGCCCGGCTATTTTTTGGTTGCAGCTGTCATTGTTGTTTGGCGGGTCCGGGCTGGGGATTCGAACCCGCCACCTTAGGTGTACGTGGCTGGCGCCTTAGCCGGTTGAGCTATAGGCGCCGAGCCACTGTGAATTTTTTTGTTTGTTTTATTTTTGGCCAGGGCCAGGTTGGAACTCACCACCTCTGGTATATGGGGCTGGTGCCCTACTCCTTGAGCCACAGGCACCAGCTGATTATTGTGAATTTTGAATTTGCTATTTCTTCTAATCTCTTTAAACTCAAGATGTAAATGCCATGGTGGTTTTTAGAGATAGTGTTAAGTTGATACTATTAAATGATTTTGTGCCCTCTGTTGGTTCTTTAAAAAATTACAAGATACAGTTTGATCAGTAGGAACTTAAGTTTAAAATGCTTCTGATTAATAATTCTTTAAATTTGCATTTTAACATTTTGATTAGGAAACTTATTGAAAGTAGGCTTTGAAGTTTGATTTCTTAACAGATGTTTTATCTTCATGAATTTTGGTTGGGGTTTTTTTGTGCTGACATGACTTGGATGGTCCCTATAAATACTAGGGTCAAGTAATTTTGCCTGTTTTACACATTGTAAGAATTTTAAAACTAGATTTTTCTTGATGATATGATTAGGATGTTTTCCTCAATGTTTAGGCTAACTTGACAACCAGGTTGTGAAACTGAGGGACTGATACTTATTTACAAACGTTTCTGTGCTTTTATTTATAGTTATCAAGAACCGTGTGTGTTTTACTTGTAATTTAAACACCACTTAGAAGTTTTGATTTAATTCTGTTTATGAAGCCCTGGCATGGTGGCTCACACCTGTAACCCCAGCACTTTGGGAGACCAAAGCATGAGGGTCATGCACAGGCGTCCAACCTGCTCCCTGCAGGTTCCATGTTGATTACTTGAGGCTTGTTTTGCTTATCTGTGGTGCTGGATATCACAAAAATTATGCACATTTTGTTTTTTTGCTCATCAACTTTCCCTAGAGTTTGTGTATCTAATGTGTGATACATGACAACTTATCTTCTTCCAATATGCAACAAAAAAAAGAAAGGTTTGGATACCCCTGGAAGGCCAGAAGTTCCAGAGCAGCCTGAGCAACAGCTGGACCATGTCTCGACACAGTAAAATAGAAAAATTAGCCAAGTGTGGTGGCATGTACCTTTGGTCTCAGCTGCTTTGCTTGAGCCTAGGCGTTTGAGGTTCAGTGAGCTATGATGATGTCACTGCATGCTAGCCCTGGGCAACAGAGTGAGTGAGACCTTGTCTTCCTCCCCTGCCCCCCAAAATTTTAAAAATTCTGTGTCTTAGAATTTCATTGTGATTGTCAGTATTTAAAAGAATGTTGTAATGGGAATTGAATGTATTTGATACATAACCACTTATGTTAAATTTTATATTGCAAATACATAATGCTTAGTTATCAGATCTGGTGTTCTGAATACATTCAGACATAGTAAGATGTTTAGATATGTTTTCAGGTATATGTTTTATTTTACCGTTTGGTCATAATTTGGGGGCTTGAAAATACTTTTCATTCTCCTTTTTTAAGGATTGCCTTGAAAAGTTCTGAACTCCTTTATATATATGGCTCCCTGGACTCAAGAGTAAGAGCCTTAGTGTTTAGTATACGATCCTGGGCCCGAGCACATTCCTTAACGAGCAGTATTCCTGGTGCATGGATTACAAATTTCTCCCTTACAATGATGGTCATCTTTTTTCTCCAGAGAAGATCGCCTCCTATTCTTCCAACACTAGATTTGCTAAAAACCCTAGCAGGTAAGACTAGAAGCAGTGTTCACTGTTTTCTCTTTCTGCTGTTAGGAATGAACATGATTACTGTACATTGTTATCAAAGCCACGTGTATTTGTTTATTAGTCATACAATTTGTCTTGCTTTTTAAAGCCTTGCGAATCTAACATTTAAGTACTTTTTGTTTTTTTTTAATTGCCCACCAAGGGTTAAAAGAGCAGATGATTTGTGAAACTAAGACTTTCGAATTTTTTTTGTTTTTCTTGCAGTTTTTATTTTTTTAGCCGGGGCCGGGTTTGAACCCATCACTTCTGGTATATGTGGCCGGCGCCCTACTCCTTGAGCCACCAGCGCTGCCCAACTTTTTGCATTTTTTTGAGAGTTCTCTCTTATTGTATCAGTTGGCAGGGTTGTTTACAACAGTCACCAGATAGTTGAAGCGTCTCCTGTAGTTGACCAAGTCTACAGTAACCTTGAAAGAAACATTTCCCAGGCACAGCTTTTGACCAGACCACGGTCTCAGAGATGCTTTTCAAATCTGGACCTATCTTTAGACTTTAACATATTAGGGTTACTGTTCATGATGCTTTAAAGATTCTAAAAGTGATTTCAGTTAAAAGTTTATAAGCAGCCTTAGTTGTATCTTAAATTTAGCATACAATTTAATTTATGTAAATGAATTAAATTTTGGTAGCCTGCTGAATAAAATACCAAACAACAACAGTTCCTAATTCTAAGTAGAAGCTAATTAAGGGAGACATGCATTGAAAATGGCCCATATGCTCTGTTTTCTACTCATCCTGTATATTCACCCGTTGTAGACACTGCCAGTGGTTTTCCAAAGTATAAGTTCCCATGGGCATTACACTCACACACAAGTTCTAGTTGTGTGTCTTTGCCGGCAGCTGATTCTGTCTTTTTATGTTGGCTGTTCTGATGCATATGTACTAGCACTATGGTATGCTTGTCATCGTCTTTTCCCTGGTGACTAATGTAACTGAACGTTTTGTCATGTATTTATCAGCCATTTGGTTATCTCTTGCAAAGAATGTCTAAGTCTTATGCCTGTGTTTCTGTTGGGTTATCTGTCTCTTTCTTATTTGTTTTTAGGAATATTTTGCATATTCTGGGGTTTGAGTTCTTTGTTACATATGTGCATGTATTTGTATGTCTCATGTATGTGCATTGCATCTTAGTAGTGTTAACAATCTTAATGGTGTTGAAAAGAACTGATTTTTTTTTTTAAGGTTTCATTTCTATCATATTTATAGACACAATGGTTAAACAGTAAAATAATTCTAGAAACTTGTAACAACACAATGCCTGGCTTTTTTTTTTTTTGGTTGCAGTTGTCATTGTTGTTTAGCAGGCCCAGGCTGGGCTTGAACCTGCCAGCCTCAGTGTATGTGGCCAGTGCCCTACTCACTGAGCTATAGGTGCTGAGCCTATAAAGGATGTTTTTTGTTTGTTTGTTTGTTTGTTTGTTTCATTTTTTGCAATTTTTGGCCAGGGCCAGGTTTGAACCTGTCACCTCTGGTATATGGGGCTGGCGCCCTACTCCTTTGAGCCACAGGCACCACCCTATAAAGGGTGTTTTTAAGAGGAAAAAATACTAAGCCCACATATGAACTTGATGCCTATTATATCTCTTATTCATGTGCCTGTCAACTTCCAGTTATTAGAAATGCTTGTGCCTGGCACAATATTGATTTCTGCTCTTTTGACCAGAAAAAACATAAATGATCGTACAACTCATAGATATGATTCTATTGCAGCCCTTAGTAATCTGTTAATGCCAGATAGACAGCAGGGATCTCTGTGACAAATTATGAAGTATAGTAGTACAGTATTGTTCCCTAAAAAAAATGCGGGTAAGTTTATCCATCTGGATATGTCTGTGAGAATGTTACCCTAAATTCTATCTGTCATGTGGAAGACAGTAATTGCTTGCCAATCTATGAGGATCTAAATATTTCCAAAGGAAGCAAGGAAATTAAGTCTAAGTAATATAGAAGTTTTTAAGTTCACCTAGGGTGAAGGAAGATGTCATCGAATTTCTATTACGAGTTAATTATGGTGCTTACATGTCTATTTTCTTCAAGGAGAGAGTTTATATTTACTTAATAAATTTTGCCCGTGTTTCATGCAGTACTTTTAAGAAGAAAGTCAATGTCATGGAATTAAACAGTGATAGTCTCATATATCTGAATAGGCTGAGAGTCACTTTTCTAAGGCAGCACTGTCCAGGAGAACGTTCTATGATGATAGAAATTCATGCTGTAGCCGCTAGCCACCTGTGCCTGTCAGCACCTAAAATATGATTAGTGTGACTGAGGGCCCAAAAGTGGAATTTGAACTTTTCATTATCACAGGTGGCTAGTGGTCTGTGTGGGTGCTGTGTGGGTGATAGTTATAGTAGAGAAAACAGAAGAAAGAGAAAAGGAGAGGAAGGACTTGATAGCCAGGCTTTCTATCAGGCTGGAATGTCTTAGGAGTTTTGAAAAAACAAAGATGGCCCTGTCTTCAATAAGAATAATTTTTTTCCTTTATTTCATTACTTTATGTTAAAAGCCCTTTTAGTGAAAACCCACACCCAGAGACAGTTTTTTATCTCTGTGTATTTCTAGAAATACTGTAATGTGGATCTCATTTTTCTAAGTTAGTAATGCTTTAATTGGAGATACATTCCTGTAAAAAGACAGCAACTAAAAGAGCATCAGTATGTGTGATTGGCGCTGTGTGACGAAAATTATAAACTGTTGATCTCTTAAAATAGTAAAACATGTACGCAGGTTCCACGATAATAGCTCTAAGTAGAACTAAAACTGTAAGCTCGTTAGGGTACCGTAAGTTGTAATGTAGAGCACATCAACTTTGCTACTGGAATTAATGTTACGACCAAGAATGATTTTTGAGAAATTATGCCACTAACCCTGGTTTTAACAAAAAATAGCAACCACAAAAAAAAGGTCGACAGGTTTAGTTTCTCTCTGGTGATTATAGGCATTTACAATCAAATAATCATTCAGATTACTGAGTAGGTGTCTGCTGGGTGCTAGACAGTGTTGTGGGCAGGCAGGGGACGGGGCAGGTAATGAATAGGACAGTAACCTTTGTAGTCCCACGCAGGGGCAAAGGAGGGGGCAGCATGCATACAGTCAAAATGCAGTCAGCAAAGTAAGTACAAGGGAGGATGGAACAAAGAGAATGGACACGTTTGGAATTGTGAATTGCTTTCTGATAGAAGGTAGCCTTTGACGAGATTTCTCAGAGTGGGACTTGTTCTTCAAAAGGAGTTTATTATATACTGTGTAGTGGAAGATGGAATGGGCCAGGAATTTTATGGTGGTTGTATTAATATATTTAGTGATAATTAGGAGGATGATTATCTCTGAAGATAAAAATAGTAGTAGAAAACGTGAATGCCCGAGTCTGATAGGCTGTTCCTGAACTTCTTTTACTGAATTACTGAATTCCAGTCCCTCTGGAGTATTGCGTTTTAGAAATTACCTGAAGTGTTCAAAGACTGGAGCATTCAGTTTGTGTGAATGTATGAATCACCCATTAGATGCATAAAAAGGTGGTAAGAACGGAATTGGAGATCAAACTTAAGTACTAAGTTAAGATAATGCCAGAATCTGGTTTGGTCAAAAATAGGAATGTCTTACATTTTCATTTTTTATTTAAAAAACTGATTACCTCAAAAGATTGATTAGGTACTGTTAGGTTGTCAATCGAGAATAATTCTAGCATGGTTAATTAAATGTAATTTTAATTTCACCGTAGTATAATTAGTCACATTTTTTAATGGAATTTTAAATCTTATTAACTGCGAATGTATATAACATTGATAAAATTGACACTATGACTGATTTATTTAAATCATAGACTTCTTTTCCAAGGTAGGAAGTATCTTTGAAGTATAGTATGAAATCTTTTTCGTTTCTGTTTGTTTAAGATGCTGAAGATAAATGTATGATAGAAGGCAACAACTGTACATTTGTTCGTGACTTGAACAGAATTCATCCTTCAGGAAACACAGAAACACTAGGTAAGTGTTTTTCTTTGTCTTTACTCCTTTTTGGATTGAAGCAGATTTTCTTCTGATTTTCCTTTTTTATTTTCTTGCAGAATTACTACTGAAGGAATTTTTTGAATACTTTGGCAATTTTGCTTTCAATAAGTATTCCCTAAATATTCGACAGGTAAATGTTTTAATATTCGATTATTAAGTATCTGGTCTTCTTCCTTACTAATACTTAATTTTCAAAGCACTATAACAAATGTTATTTCCAGTCTGCAGTACTAGGTACTAATAAGAAGGGCGAAGCTCAGAGGAGTGAGTTACTCAACTTCAGATCAGTCATCTCACCATTTGGAAGGCCGAAAGCCGGCTCTTTTTAGCCTCTGCCTTTCTCTTTATGCCACAGTGCTCTGTCGTCACCTAGTCCTTTACAGTGTGACATAAATTATGGAAAGTTTTCTGGAAAACATAATTTTGCCTACAGTTTTATTAAAACTGGATTGGTCTTTCTGTGCAAGAAATTTAATATATAGTCCCCAAGATAGAGTCTAATGTTTTCCTTCTGTTTGGGCCCTTAGGATTTTATTTACTTAAAGCAAATGAATTTATGATTTTTTTTTTCCTTCTGAGTAGCTGGAATGATAGCCTTTTTTTTTTTCTAAATAAATATAATCAGGGCAGAAACCTAGCCAAAATTTGTTTACAAGTGGGAAGTACTTGTGATGGCTCAGTTTGGGTTAATTCTGTTTAGCATTCTCCAGGTGGTTGCAAACCTCACAGGATTGACTTCACAGAACACGGACACAGATACTTTTCCTGAGCTCTCCTTTTTTCATTCTTCCCTTTTATCTTGTCCATGGAGACTTCGTTAAAATAAAAAGTGTGGGGAGGGAAGAGAGAAAGAATACAGGAAGCTCTACGTGCAACATGGAAGAAAAGGTCACCAAACATACAGAATTCTTTTATCCTTTTTGTACTCTAGGGCTCAGAGATGACAGATAGGCAAGGCCATTTCTGAGCAGCAGGAAAATAGTTAGGGAATGAGCAGGTGCTGCTCACATTGGAGACTCTTGATCATTGGCTTTGTAATAAGTAATATTTGTGGTGTTATTTGAAAGAGGAAAAGGTATATAGTCTAATGCAGGGGTTCTCAACCAGTGGGTAACAATGAAAATACATCCTGCATATCAGATATATTTACAATACAATTCATAACTAGCAAAATTACAGTTATGAAGTAGCAGTGAAAATAATTTTATGGTTAGGGGTCACCACAACATGAGGAACTGTATTAAAGGGTCGTGGCATTAGGAGGCATTAAGAAGGTTGAGAACCACTGGGCTCATGACTTACCGCTATTCATCCGATTCATAGCTTCAGCTTTTCTTTTTTCTTTGAGGTATTGTCTTACATGGCAGAGCCTTATTGTTTTATCTTTAGGAATGTAATAGAAACTTTTTAGTATTTTAAGTGAATAATGAATAGTCCTTTGTTTCTTTTCTTTTCTTATTTCATACTTAGAAAACATTAGTTGTTATATTTAATTTAAGGATTTTAACTGTATATTCCTGTTCCCACTGTAATTGGCACGCTTTTAGCAACTTTCAAAAATAAATTGATTTTCATCTTATTTTTCACCATTTTTCTTTCTCCCTTTTTTTTTTTTTAACTTTCAAACTCCAGCTTGTTAGGCAGAAGATTATTTTAAAAGTGCTTTTGGAAAAAATAAAAAATAAATAAAAGTGCTTTTAGGCCGGGTGTGATGGTCATGCCTGTAATCTTAACACTCTGGGAGGCTGAGGCAGGTGGATTGCTTGAACTCAGGAGTTCAAGACCACCGTGATCCAGAGCCACACCCTGTCTCCAGAAATAGCTAGGCATTGTGCTTGGCACCTAGAGTCCCAGCTAGTAGGGAGGCTGAGGCAAGAGAATGACTTGAACCCAAGTGTTTGAGGTTACTGTGAGCTGTGACACCATCACACTCTACCAAGGGCATCAAAGTGAGACTCTGTCTAAAATGAAAAAAAGTACTTTTCTTGGTTGACTTTGTCCAGATACCTGCATCTGAGCAACCCTGACATCACATATAATAAGCCTAAGTTATTTTTTTCAAAGAATACTTATCAAACTACAGTAGTTTAAAACAAACAAAAATAGAAGCTCACACATACAAACCCACCTAACCCTCTTAGAAAAGAGATTCTTTACTCTGCAAAGGTAGTGTTGGTATTTTATTTGTCTTGATATTTTATTATGTTAACCAAATTGTTCTTACAGTTAAGCCTTTCATGTACTTATTTTTTCTTCTGTAATAATCTATAGGGAAAAGAACAGAACAAACCTGATTCTTCTCCTCTGTACATCCAGAATCCTTTTGAAACTTCTCTCAACATAAGCAAAAATGTGAGTCAAAGCCAGCTGCAAAAATTTGTAGATTTGGCCAGAGAAAGTGCCTGGATTTTACAACAGGAAGATCAGGGTCCACAGTCTCCATCAAATCATCAGCCCTGGGGACTCGCCGCCCTGCTGCTGCCCTCTAGAGTAAGCACTAAGTCTCTTGCCAAGAAAAAAAGTAAAAAGGCTGCAAGCGAAAGAGTTAAAAACTTGTTAGAATCCATAAAAAAAAACAGAACAGAAAATCTCACAAGTACCTGAGGGACTTCATAAAACTCAGACAATTAGTACTCAGACAAAATGGCTGATACTTTGGATTAAAGACTGGTTTAATCCTGCAAAATGGTGTGTGGATTACCTGAAGAACTGGTTTGAAATTTACAGGTCTCAACTTTCCTCTGATGTCACTTTTCACGAAACATCAGCCACTGGGTATGGTGCCCTGTCCCTGTAATCCCAGCTACTCAAGAGGCTGAGGTGGGAAGATCCCTTGGACCTTGCCTTGGCAACATAACGAGTCCCTGTCTCAAAAATAGTAAAAATAAGAAGTAAGTAAAAAAAATAAAATAAGCCACAGGTGATCAGTGAAAGAAGATTGTAATGTGTTTAACTAAATAAATCATACAAAGCAAATGGTAAGAATCAGTTTTAAATTCAAACCATTGGTGAGGTCCGAAGCAGTCCCTTGTTGGAAACCATTTACAAAGGACTTCTAGGTAATGTTCAGTATGTAGGCAATCAATACAATAAAGCTTCAACATTTGGTAATACCCTTTAATATGTATTTTTGTATTTTTCAAGCAAAGTACTCTTATTTACATAAATGTATATCAATTAAAACAGCCTGGTACCAATATCCAAAAACGTTTGTTTTTAAAAATATGAATGCAGGTATTTCAGTCACTACAGTCTCAGGGGTCCTCAATCTTTTTAAACAGGGGGCCAGTTCACTGTCCCTCAGAAGGGACCATTGAAGGGCTGGACTGCAAGCCTGGGATGAGTTGGCTGCTAAGCAGGACAGGCAGCAGCGGCAAAAACACCCGGCGGGCCGCATGTGGCCCACGGGCCATAGTTTGAGGACCCCTGGTCTAGATATTCTAAGCCAAATGAATAAAAATGCAGTTGAACCAACGTAGTTGACCACCTCCCTACATTGACTAACTCCTTAAGGTAACCTAATTTTCATAGACCAGACAGGCACCACATGTACGCATCAGTACAGTGGGCCTAGTTCCTTATGTTGACCACCACCTCAATATGTTGACCAGTTTGTTAAAGTCCCTTGTGTGATAAACTTACAGAGGTTCTATTTTATTGATATATTATATTTTTAAGCATTATTTAATTTTTCTGTTTTTGACTATAAAACACTATTTCTAACTAAATATGCCCATTATACCATCACTTTTGCGAATTGCCCTCTTCTAGTAGGGTATAGATACAGAGTTGTCCTTTAGTATATGGGGGAGACTGGTTCCACAGCCATCTGAATATATTCAAGTTTGTGCATACTCAGTCCCACCGTCAGCCCAGGGAACCCGCCTATACGAAAGGTCCACTTGCATACGAGTGGGTTTCATATCCAGCAGATAACTGTATTTTCAAGCCAAGTTGGTTGGAAAAAATGTGTAAGTGGAGCCATGTAGTTCAAACTCAGGGTCAACTGTCTACTGAAAGGTAATTTCTACTACATTCTCTGTGGAGTAACTTTGAGTTTAAGAAAGGAGTAGGATGGTGTTTACAAACAAGGTTGGGCCAGACTGGCTCCGTGGCACGTTACTTGGTCTCTCTGGGCCCTGGTTGTCTCATCTGTAAGATGAGGATGGTAGTAGTGCCCATGTCATCAGACTGCTGCGAAGAGTAAAGAAGGTCCATAGGAAAGTGTCAGTGCAAAGCCCAGCAAATGGTAAATGTTACTTCTCAGTGATTGTGGTATATGATTTTTTTTTTCCTATCCCAAATTCAGATTTGGAGTTTGTAGTGGTTTTAAAAAATTTCCCGTTTAAGTTTTAGGTCAGAAATTATAATGGGCTCTGCTTGGGATATTTTAAGGAACTCAGTAATAATAGTATTGTTGTGAAGTAAATGAGTTGTGTCTCCTTGTGGCTGTCCAAGTGGGTTTCACATCTGACACCAACAAACCAGTACAAGTGTTGTTTTGTACAGGCCGTGTCACTAAACTAAAAGCCATTTGCATTTGTTCTTTATTTTGTTGGGCTAGAAATCCATATTGATTTAAAGTTGAAAAAGCATAACTAAGGGTTTCTAAATGAAATGATCCCCCCCACCTTCCCCACCCCCCATTCACAGGTATTTAGTCACACATTTTTCTGTTTTAGGCTGTGTTAAGTCTTGAACAGTTATTTAAGTACATAGAGTATGTGTATGTGTTAACATTTTCTTTATTTTTTTTTAATGATTTGTAGGACAACCCTGATGCTGTAGGTCTGTTTTACTTTTTGTAATGAGATTTAATTATGTGATGAATTGTAATTTCTAAAGATCTTTAATATGCAGTTTTCAATTGTAGTTAACTGAATATAAAGTAATTGCAATAAGGAAACTTTTTTCCAAGTTTTTTCTTTTCTAGCTTTTACAACAGGCTTTCTTGAGGAGCTTTCAACTACAGTAAGTTTTATTCAGTCTGTGGAAATAATGTTGATGTAATACTCCAGGTTTTTTTTTTTCTGCAACCCACTAATGTAATTCCTGGAGTTATTACCCATCTTTAGGAAATTAGAGAATTGGACAGAGACATTCTAGAAATACAATGTGCAATTATCTCATTCACAAATCTTCAGTGATGATAAAGGAAAAGAGAAAATAAGGTTCATTGAAATAAGACTTTCTTCCTCTTCTTTGCGCTGTAAGGTAAGTCAGGTAAGAGCAGAATTCGATTGTTCCATTTCACGTCATTTTCCTAGCATTTCTTTGGCCTTAAAGGTACAGCTGTATTCAGCTCCCGCTGGTACCTGCCATCCTAGGGTAAAGCTGCAGTTGCATGTTGAAAGAAGCAGACGCGGAGGGAAAAGCAGATGCCTCTTGTTAAGGTAGCAGCTTGCCACTCTCTGTAGTGTGGCGTTTGGTTGGTGAGTAGCTGTCGTTGTGTCTCGGTTCAGTCCCCTCTGTAGCCACCATAGAACATTTAAAAGGAAGCACATGTGCAGTGCTGCAGGTCCAAGTTCAGGGTGAGCAAGGTCATGAAATTGCCAATTGCAAGTTAAGAAGACTGAGTGTATTTTCACCGATAAATCATTGACAGTTTTGGTGCAAAGGAATAATAAGAATTAAAGCAGTGCTGTTAGATGATTAATCTGTTGATATCTTATAGTTTTTAGATCACTGTTCAATTTTTGTTTTTTTAATCACTGGAGATTCATTGAGGGTACAAAGATCCAGGTTACACTAATTGCATTTGTCAAGCAACGTTTGAGTACATAGTACCCATCATTAAGTTAGATAAAATCTGGCTGTTACTTTCTACAATTCACATCCAGAAGCTGACCGCCTCCTGTAGTCCTCAGAAGGGTCTTTCTCCTTAGTATTTAATAAGAAAGTACAGCTTAAGTAGTTTAAAGCTATCAACAAGAAATAGCAGGTCATGACTTACGTATTTCATGTAAAGCCTTTTTGATAAACTTTTTGCAACATATACGTGCAAAGGAATGAAAACATGAGGAGAAATCACTGTTCACCACGGTATGAGGTTGGAAAATTTATTTGAAATACTTGAAAGGCTTATTTTGGTTTCCACGCTGAATTCACTTACTTGTGGCTACAGACCCCAAAGGATATAAACATTACAACGTTCTTCTGGAATTCACATGGAGCAACTCCCAGAAAATGTCTGTTGGAGATAAAATCTTTAATCTGTAGTATCTATGATACAGGATATGTAAAATCACAAATTATTAAAAAATGCATTTCAAAAAAAAAATGCATTTCGTATTTTAAATGTGATTGGTCATATTTTATGTTCTCTTTGTATGCGTGTTTATCTGCCCACCTTTAAGGACTCAGTGGAGTCCAAGCTAGATTAAAGGCATTATTCATTTTTTCTGTCTACTCTTAGATAAATACATTAAGATCTTTTTTTTCCACATCAAAGCTTCTAAGCTTCTAGAATGTACTAAAACATACTTTAAAGAGAGTACTAGAAAGTATGTAACTTGAAGCTATAAATACAGACTGTGATGAATACATGCTATAGTAAAATACCTAATTTGGAATAGACCAAGTCTAAATTAATGAAAAATATAATTGTAGGTTGTTATTCTTGTCTGGGTTTATTTTGAAGTATGGCACATTGAAAACTTACTAAAATGGATGCCATCAGATTAAATTGAGCCAAATTAATGAAAACACTACAAATTACGTTCCATGTCACCAAAATTCTTCAACATGTTAAAGTCGTTAGGTGCAATGGAAGTCTTAACATTTATCAAACTTTAACTAAATAAAGTTACTGGTACTTGGCTTAGAGTAATACAGCTTAATGATTAGGTTTTTGATTAACCCGAGATGAGTTTATTATACCTGGGGCTTGGAGAGTAGAGTGGGATAGCATATTGTTATTTCCTAGTTTACGCTGTCTTAAAAACTGATGGCAAAAGGTGAATTATGAATCTGGCAAGGGAAACAAGGTTACTAATAATTATGGAGAATTTTTGAACACTGGCAAAAGTAAACTGAAAAATATGATGAACTTTCACAAATCTATCACCTGTTTCAACAATTCACAGCAAATTGTCTTTTTAACCCCATTAACTTATCACTTCTGTATTTTTTATTTTTATTTTTGAGACAGAGTCTCACTAGGTCACCCTCAGTAGAGTCCCATGGCATCACAGCTCATAGCAACCTTAAACTCTTGGGCTAAAGCAATTCTCTTGCCTTAGCCTCCCAAGTGGCTGGGACTACAGGTGCCCACCACAACGCCCGGCTATTTTTTTGTTGTAGTTGTTGTTTGGCAGGTCTGGGCTGGTTTCAAACCCGCCACCCTTGGTGTACGTGACTGGCGCCATAACTTGGTCACCAAGTCCATTTCTGTATTATTTGAAGCAAATTCCATTCATTCTGTGTATTTCTCTGTAAATATGTCAGTTAATCTCTAAAAGTAAGAACTTTGTTCTAAGACAATCACAAAAAAAAGTCATACGTAAATGGAAAAAATTAAAACAGTATTTCTTTAATAATGTCATGTTTGATTACTGTTCAGATTTCCAATTGTCTTTTGGACATTTATTTTTTTCCCAGGTGCTTTGAATAGGTATCCACTTACAGTCCACGTGCTGTGATTGATGGATCTGTTTCTTAACTCTTTGACTCTAGATTTCTGTTTCATCTCTTTTTTTTCCTTGCAATTTCTTGAATGCAGGTTATTTATTTTGTGGGGTTTCCTACAATGTGGATTATGCTGATTATGTCAGCACATATCATTATGGGCTATACAGTTGGTCAGCATTACCTAGTGACTTCAGATTTTTTATTGGTTTTAGAAAATGCTTAAATTTTCTTTTCAAATATCGCTTTGGCTCCATTCACCTTCATTCCTCCAGAATTCCATTTAACATTGGTCAAACGTTTTTGTTCAATTTCCTCTATCTCTTCCATGCTTTCCTGTGGTTTCTGTCTTTTGTTCTCTTCATTCTGGAATTTACTTCTGGTCTATATTACAGTTTATCCAATCTTAGTCTTCATGTGTATCTAATTTCTTAAAACCGATTTATTGAATTCTTAATTTCAGTAGACTTTTTTTTTTTACTTGCAGAATTTCCATTTGATACTTTAAAAAATTTTTTTTATTTTTTTGCAGTTTTTGGTTGAGGCCGGGTTTGAACCTGCCACCTCCGGCATATGGGGCTAGCGCCCTACTCCTTTGAGCCACAGGCACCGCCCTACACAGTTATTGTAATGCATGTGTGAGACAATCATTGAATTATGTAGTTCCCTTGTGGGTCTTGTTTTCTGTTTTTCCCGATGTTGATTTCTCTCCCAGTATATACCTGGTGGTGGTGATGGTGGTGGTGGTGATTTTGTATGTTGACATTGTACGTAAAAACAGTAGGAATTACTTGGAGAGAAGATGTTATCTTCCTTCAGAATGGATTCATTTTTGCTTCTGGAAGATGGGTAGGGGTAATTATGATCCCTGATCACCTTAATCCAGAAAGGAGTTGACATTTTGAAGTTGGATTCAGTTCCAGATTCTGGTGTATCTTACTGCCAGAGCGGGGCCCCTTTTTTGAGATAAGCCCTAAACTCCTTTCCCTGTGAACCTTGTGTAACCTCTGCTCAGCTCTGAACTACCTCATCAGATGTGGGGAAAGCAGCCCCCCATGCTAGGCTCACCTGTATAAGCTTCCTTCTGCACAGTAAGTTTTCACTGCCTTGTTAGCATTCTGATGCTTTTCAAGCGGCTGTTTTTTCATTCTGCCCAACTTTCCAGTTATTTTCAGTGCAAGAGTTGATGTACATTACCTAGTCTGCCTTTCCTAGAAATTGTTGCATTTTTGACTCCGGTTTCTGATCCCTGTATATATTTAATCTCGGAGGAATGTATGCTGTTTAGTTTGCTTCCTTGTAAGGAGCTTTCCAATGATGTCTTACTTGCCAGTGCCTATTCAGCTGGGCTTTGGATAACAGTACAAGATCTGGCTGGCACGAAGGCCTCGTTCATCGCTATGGGAGGCTGGGTACTGCGAATGATCTGTGCTCTGCTTCAGAAAATAGGAAATCGCCAACTTTTATATCTGGACTATGATCTTCTCGTAGAGGATTTGGTACATGCCAAGTTTAAATCTGTGCCATGTGTGAATGTGTGTACAAAATGCCCAAATAAGAAAAATATCTTCTTTTCCTAGCCATATTGAGAGACATCTCAAACAGCTATGAAATAGAATTTTTCTTCCAGTCTTCCAAAATATTTATCTCAGCTGAGACCAAGAATGAAACATCTTAGGTCAAAATGCTTCTTGAAAATTGTATGATTTGTGAGAGTTCAGAAAATCTCTTTTGGAAGTTAAGCATATGTTATTACGATATCCTTGAATAAAAAACTTCAGTGCATTTTTTACATAGGTGAAATACTTAGGTGTGTCTGTGAGTCTGTTACTTCTTTCATGTATAAGAACTATTTCACAGTTGGAGTTTTTCAGCTGTGTTATCAGCCTACATTTGTTTAGATAACAGAAGTAACCAAAATTGCTGTCATAATTTTGAGTTAATTTTCAAGTTGTGTTTATAATTTGCATAGGCCCTAGCATTACAGTATTGTCAGAAGCCTTAATTCACATCTTTAAATACTTAATAAAGTCATGTAAAAACTGACATTTGATGTATTTGTCTTGATTGCTCTGAAGAAAGTGCTTCAGACTTGGTGATGCTTCATAATAAAAGTTGTGTTAAGCAATATTTGAATCTAAAGGTGATTTAAAATATTTCTTGATTCTAAAACCTTTTGTCGTTTCTGTTTTCTAAGTAATTTTGGCTCTATTTGATCTTCTAGGTAAAGAGAGATTTGACTGTGCAGAATATTATCCTGGATAATGCAGAGTATTATCCTGGATCAAATTTTATTCATAGATTAATAAAACATGTGCAGCCTAATTTAGGCGAAAATATTTTAGGCCATTAAGTTTAGTTGCACAAACTGCAGTCTGTTTTAAATTCTGTGCAACTCATATCTGTTTTGCTTTAAAAAGAAAAAGATGTTCAAATTTCACTGGAAAATGTATTTTTGTTTTCCAATGCCATCCAAAGCACACCCAGTCACACATTTAGGGAATTTTTGAAATATTAGATTTAGCCTTTCAACTTGATGGTTATCATTGTCTAGTTTTCTTCTCTGGACTTAAAAGGAGTTAAGAACACTCTGACATGGTTACATGTTTCTTGTAATACCTCCTTGGTTCAAATGTACTTTTCTTCTTCTAATACGGAATAAACCAAAAGTAAAGAACTCAGCACAATGTGTGGCACATACTTGGTAAATCAATAAACATGACTTTCTCTTTCGTTCTCATTCTTAGCCTCTGATTTTAAGGTATTAGGAAAACAGTATCAAAAATTTCAGAGCACAGCTTTCATTCTAAGTCCTTAAACTTCCTCTAAAAGAAAGATTCAAGTTAACGAATCATGTCCTAGGCAGCATTCTGTGATGGCCTACAAGATTTTGGTTCCCTGGAGTACACACACGTATAGTCTCTTGAGTGGAATTGCAAGGTGAATCATCATGAATATGATGAAACGGTCATTCCCTTGACTGGGTTGCATTAAATGGCAAAGGTGCTGGCATTCTTGGGATATGTTATGTAATATGAGTCCTTTTTAGCAGGCTGGAGAGAGAAATTCCTACTGGCTTTGAAGAAAGCTGCCGTGTTTTAAGAAGGACATAGGGATAGGGCCTGAGGGTGGCCTCTAAGAGCTGAAAGCAAACCGTGCCAACAGTCAACAAGAAATCAGAGCTGTCAGTCCCAGGCAAAAGGAGGCTGAGAGAGCTTTGTTCATACCAGGTTTGCCACCAGAACACAGGTATTGTGGAAACCACTCCTGCACCAAAGCTAAAATGGGAGAAGCACAGACTTGTGTCAACATTGTCACCCCTGGACACATAGATTTGGGCAAATCTACCTTGCGATCATCTACAAATGTGGTAGGATTGACAACCATCGAAAAATTTGAGGAGGCTGCTGAGATAGAAAAGGGCTCCTCCAAGGATGCCTGGGTCTTGTATAAACTGAATATGGTTTTACCTTTTTTAAAACTCCTGTGGGAATCAGAGACCAGCAAGTATTATGTGATCATTGCTGACACCCCAAGATAGATCTTATTAAAAACGATTATAGGCACATGTCAGGCTTGATGCTATCCTGATCGATACTTCTGTTGGCAAATCTGAGGCTAGACTCTCATATGTATGCCCGTCTAGCCTACATAATTGGTGTGAAACAACTAATTGTTGATGTCAGCAAGATGGATTCCACTTATCCTTTCTACAGAAGAGAGACAGGGAAATCACTAAGGAAGTCAGCACCTGTATTAAGAAAATGGGCTGTAACCCTGATGTGGTAGTATTTGTGCCAATTTCTGGTTGAAATGATGACAATACACTGCAGCCAAGTACTAACGTGCTTTGGTTCAAGGGATAGGGTCACCCATAAACGTGGCAATGGCAGTGGACCATGTTCCTTGAAGCTCTGGATCGCACCCTGCCACCAACTCATCCAACCAGCAAGTCGTCGCATCTGCCCTTCCAGGCTCCCTACAAAATTGATTGTGCTGTTCCTGTCCCCGTTGGCCAAGTGGAGAAACGTGTTATTGAACCTGGCATGGTGCTTACTCACCTTTGTCCCATTCAGGGTTACAAAGCTAGTAAAGTCTATGGAAATGAAACTCGAATGAGTGGAAACTCTTTTGGGGGACAACGTGGGCTTCAATGTCAAAAATGTGTCTGTCAAAGGTGTTTGTCATGGCAGCATAGCTGGTGACAGCAAAAAAATAACCCACCTTCAACTGTTGAGGTAATCATCTGGAACCATCCAGGCCAAAAGACTGCTGGCTAAGCACTTGTGCTGGCTGGATTGTCACACAGCTCTCATTACTTGCAAGTTTACTAAAGGAGAAGATGGATCGCCATTCTGGTAATGGGAAAGATGGACCCAAATGCTTGAAATCTGGTAACACTACTCCCGTTGATACAGTTCCTGGCAAGCCCATGTGTGTCAAGTGCTTCTCTGACTATCCTCTGTGTTGTTTTGTTCATGATATAAGACAGTCTTACAGGGACATTGCAGATGTGATTAAAGGTCTTAAGATGGGAAGACTGTCCTGGATTATCTCCATAAGAGGCCCAATGTCATCACTGGGATCCTTACAGGAGGGTGGGCAGAGTGAAGGAAGATGTGATGATGAGATTAGAGATGAGGGAGAGATTTCTTTAATTGATACATAACTGTACATATTTTGAGGATACATGTACACAATGTGTAATGTTCAAATCAGAGTAATACTTGGGATATCCATTACCTCTAATATTTATCGTTTCTTTGTGTTGGAAAAATAATTCTCTGCTGGCTATTTAAGAATATGCTATAAATTAGGTTAACTATCATTTCCCTCCTGTGCTCTCACATACCAGAAATTTTTCCTTCTAATTGTCAACTTCATGGGAAGAAGATTCATGGGATGATGCTACGGTGGTCCTCGGAGTGGCCTCTCCGTGCTGGAACAGGCAGGGAGACACTCTCTAGAGCCTCCAAAGGAATGCGGCCCTTCTCACACCCTGACTTTGGACTTCTGACCTCCAAAATTGTAAGATAATGAAGCCATGGTAAAGAAAAAGATGACAAATTCGACTTTCGACTTCATTACAATTTTAAAAAGTTGAATTTACCGTCTTTTTCTAAGTCATGCTTTTGGAGTCCTATCTTTGCCTAACCCAAAGTGACAGATTTTCTTGTTTATTTTCTTCCAGATGATGTGTGGTTTTACGTCTAAGTCTGTAGTTCATTTTGAGTTTAAATTTTATATCTGATAAAGAAGGTCAATTGAAGTTTTTATGGCATTTTCCTCTTAGGACAGCCGAAGTGCTAAGAGGAGAGTTTATAGCACTTCTTTATAGAGAAAGTGAAGAAAAAGGAAAGATCTCAAAAAACAACCTTACTTTACACCTAAAAGAACTGGAAAAGAACAAACTAGGCCCAAAGTCAACAGAAGGAAGGAAATAACAAAAGATCAGAGCAGAAAGAAGTGAAATAGAAACTAGGAAAACAATAGAAAAGATCAATGAAATGAGTTGTGTTTTTCTTTTGTTTTGTTTTGTTTTAAATATAAGATTGGCAAACCTTCAGCCAGACTAAGAAAAAAGGACTTTGCAGGCTAGTGGCCTCTTCAGGGTGGCCTTGGACCAACCTTGTTCTTTTCTCTTTCCTGCTTGTGGCTCTCAGGGATAACTGTACAATGTGTTGGGAGTGGACAGTCTTGAAAGAAGGTGAAATGGCCTGAAACACACGGCCTTGTTCCTCTCCCTCCTAGGGAATGTGACATCTGCCTGGGACACTTCTGGCTTTGTTCCTCTCTCCCCTAGAAGCAGGATGTCCTTCAAAGCTTTGCCCAGAAAATCAGGTAGCCCCTGGCGTGGGATGCCTCTGGGGGTCCCTGAGCTCTGATGCAGATGAGGCACACACAGTCAGGACTGTCCCATGCAGTTTTCTTGAGCTTTGGGGGACCAACTCACAATAGGTCCTAGGCTTTTTTTTCTTTTTGTCCCTCACGACCTGTCTGTAAACACTTTCTGTTCCATATAACTTGTGTGTGTATGCCCGCTATTTGGCCAGACTCAGGGCAATGTAATTAGTGATCCTGGTTCACAGACACAAATAAAATTAGAAATGAAAGAGGAGACCTTACAAAAGATACCATAGAAATACAAAGGTTCATAATAGATCACAATCAACAATCACACCCCTACCAATTAGATCACCTAAAAGAAATGAACAAATTGCTAGAAAAACACGAACCACCACCATAAGGAAATAGAAAATCTTAAGCCAGCAATAACAAATAAAGGCTATTAAATCAATAGTCAAAAAATCTCTTAGTTTCAGGCTTGGCACCTGTAGCACAGTAGTTACGGTGCCAGCCACATGCACCAAGGGTGGTGGGTTTGAACCTGGCCTGAGCCAGCTAACCAACAGTGACAACTGCAACCAAAAAATAGCCGGGCATTGTGGTGGGTACCTGTAATCCCAGCTACTTGGGAGGTTGAGGCAAGAGAATCACTTAAGCCCAAGAGTTTAAGGTTGCTGTGAGCTGTGGCACCACAGCACTCTACCCAGGGTGACAGCTTGAGACTCTATCTCAAAAACAAACAAAAAAACCCCTCTTAGTTTGATAGTGAATTCTATCAAAAATTTAAGGAAGAATTTTCCACAAGCGCTCCTAAAAAATTGAAGAGAAAGGATTGCTCCAAACTCAGGCCAGCATCACCCTCATACCAAAGTCAGGCAAAGACACTAAAAAAAAAAAAAAATAATAATAATGCAAGACACCATTTCCTCCAATGAATATAGATAAAAATTTTGGGGGGGGTGGAGGGAAGAGAGTCTCCTTCCGTGCCCTGGTAGAGTGAGTGCCATGGCATCATCATAGCTCACAGCAACCTCAAACTCTTGGGCTCATGTGATCCTCTTGCCCCAGCCTCCTGAGTAGCTGGGACTCCAGGCACTCACTGCAACACCTGGCTAGTTTTTCTATTTTCAGTGGAGACATGGTATTGCTCTTGCTCAGGCTGGTCTTGAACTCCTGAACTCAGGCCATTCACCCACTTGGCCTCCCAGAGTGCTAGGATGACAGGTGTGAGCCACCATGCCCAGCCTAAATGAAAATCCTTAACACAGTATTAGCCAACAAAATTCAACAGGATATTTAAGAGATCGTCCATCATCATCAAGTGGGATTTCTCCCTAGAATGTAAGGACGCTTCAACATAAGCAAATCAAGAAATCATTAGGCCAAATCAACAGAATGAAGGGTAAAGATTACATGATCTTCTCAGGAGATGGCAGAAAAAGCATCTTACAAAATTTAACTTTATTTCATGATAAAAACTCTCAGTACATTGAGTAGAGAAGGAATGGACCTTGGCATAATAAAGTGACAAGCCCATGGCTAGCATCATCCTCAGAAAAGGTAAAACTTTTTTTCCCTAATGTTACCAGAATTTCTTCCTTAGTAGGTCCTTGATCTTGAATATTCGGAGAATGAACCCACAGACCACAGATGAGTGGTAAGACAGGATTTTTATTAGACAGAAGGGAATATAGAAAGAGTAAAAAGCACCAGAGCTTCTGGTAAAGGGGAAAACCTAAGTTGGAAGTCTCCCTCATGGGACCTTTGTCTAGGGGGTTAGGTCACATGTTGGCCAGGACTTGGTGGGTAGAAAAACATCTTTTCAAAGTTAATGAGTATATTAATAAATGAATGAAATGCAGTCCCTCCTCCACTGGGGCAAGTCTGTCACAGGGAAGGGATTAGGGTGTGTGTGCTCCCTACTCAAGGTGGAACTACCCAAAATGTTTCAGGCTGCTTTGTTCAAGACCTTGCTAGAGCCCCAAGGGTGTGGCCTGGAAAAGGCAGCCAGTTTGTGCCTAGAAATGGGGGTCTGATTTCTGAGCTCACCTGGACCTAGCGAATGGGGGAATCCCTATCCAGCCCTGCCTCAGTTCTCCTGCCTCAGCCTCCCAAGTAGCTGGGACTACAGGTGCCCATCACAATGCCCAGCTGTTTTTTTGTTATAGTTCTCATTTTTGTTTAGCAGGCTCGGGCTGGGTTCAAACCCTCCAGCCCCAGTGTATGTGGCCAGTACCCTACCCACTGAGTTATGGGCACCAAGCCAATGTGGAAGTTTCTTAGTTTGATGTAATCTAATTTGTCTATTTTTGCTTTGTTGCCTACTATTTCAGGTCAAATCTAAAAAATCACTGCCCAGATCAACACTGTGTAGTTTTTGTGTAAGTTTTCTTCTAGTAGTTCTGGAGTTTCTAGTCTTACATTTAAGTTTTTAGTCCATTTTGAGTTGATTTTTGTATATGGTGTGTGATAAGAGGTCAAATCTCATTCCTCTACATGTGGAAATCCAGTTTATTGAAGAGACTGCCCTATTCTCAGTACATGGGCTTGGCACATCTGCCAAAAACTTGTTGACCACATATACATAGATTAATTTCTCAGCTCTCTAGTCTGTTCCATTAGTCAATGTGTTTCTTTTCTTTTTTCTAATACCATAAATTTTAAATACTATAGGTTTGTAACATAGTTTTTTTTTTTTAATTTCTTGTAGCATAGTTTTAAATTAGGTAGACTGATAACTCCAGCTTTGTTCTTCTTGTTCATAATTGCCGTGGCTATTCAGGTTTTCTTTTGTGCTTTCATATTAATTTTAAGATGGTTTTCAATTTCTGTGAAGTATATGTTGGAATTTTGATAGGGACCGCAATGAATCTATGGATTACTTTGAGTAGCACGCACATTTTAACAATATTAATTTCTCCCATCTGTGAACTTACAAGATATCTTTCTATTTGTCTGTGTCTTCTTCAGTTTCTCTCATCCGTGTCTTATATGCCTTTTACCTCCTGGGTTAAATAGATTTATCTATTTCTCCTTTTAGTTGTATCTGTTTTAGAAATAAATTTAATAGTTATATTTGCTGATAAGAGCTGCAACATAGCATTTTAATGCAGCAAAAGTCTGTCTTTCAATAGGTCAGACACATAATATCTGTTAAAATGATTGAAGCTACTTTTCCAATTTCAGTGGGGTGGTTTTACAATTATGAGTGGATAAGTGAATAAACACTATAGAACCAAGTAAGACATGCAACAAAAGGATGGCAGTTTTCTTCATTTCTGAGTCTCTGAGTATATCCCTTCCCCCAGACTTGATGCTCATCTGTGTCTGCTTTATTCCTCCTAGTCATGCGGAAAGAGAATTAAACCCAAAAGAGCAATACTATTTTTCTGGGCAGAGAAAGCTAGTCAGCTAAGAAGGCATCAAGAGAGTTAGTTGTATAGTGTCCATGTTACAAAAGCTATTAACTATGAACAAAACAAAAGCAACTTTTGATAATAAGAAAAAAAAATCTTTATAGGAACTAATTTTTCTTCTGCTGCTGACGTTGGAACTGTGCGGCCGCGGCTGTCCGGAAATCTTCTTCTTAAAAGGGCTGGGTTTCCCTCGGGAGGTTGAGGAGGGTAGAGCACCTGAGGGTAGCTCTATGAGTTTGAGACCAGCCTGAGCAAGAGACCCAGTCTCTAAAAAAATAGCCATGGCTCAGTGCCCGTAGCACAGTGGTTACAGCGCCAGCCACAAACACCAAGCCTGGCCAGTTCAAACCTAGCCCGGGCTGGCTAAACAATGACAACTGCAACAAAAAATAACTGGGCTTTGTGGCAGGCACCTGTAGTCCCAGCTACTTGGGAGGCTGAGGCAAGAGAATCACTTGAGCCTAAGAGTTTGAGGTTGCTGTGAGCTGTGATGCCACGGGACTCTACCCAGGGTGACGTAGTGAGACTCTGTCTCAAAATGAATAAAAAAGTAAATAGAATAAATAAAAAAAATAGCCAGGCATTGTGGTGGGCTGTAATCACAGCTACTGGGGAAGCTGAGACAAGACAATTGCCTGAGCCTAAGAGTTTGAGGTTGCTGTGAGCTACAACACCGTGTGCTTCACCCGGGGTGACACAGTGAAAGACTGTCTAATAAAAAGTAGGGGGAGGGGCCTGGGTCTCTCTGAAAACATAAAGGCAAAATTAGGGCTGTAATTTGGCACTAAAATAGTGATTTTCACAGAGATTCTTTTTAGAAGCTCATTAAAATGACAGTTATTCTCATAAGTGCCCAAGTGATTTAAGAGCAATATAGATTTGTACATAAAGTACATTCTTCCTTCCCTCAGGGAATAAGTCATTGGTTACTGTGTGGGGAAAACATAGATGATGCCTTATTTGGGCAGCTGGGAAGCTGCTTTTATCTCTTTTAGGCTACCTCAATTCACTCTGAGATCGTAAGGTCCTATTGTCAAAAAAATACTCTACAATGACGATTAGTACTTACATAACTTCACTGCTTTTTCTGTCTGCAAATAGCTTCTGATTCATCTCTTAGTTTATTTCTATTTTTTGCCAGGTGATTTATTTTCTTAAAGTCCAAACTAAAAATGGAAAGTTGGCCTGATTTATTTACCTACCTGTCCAGGCAGAGTTTGCTGCCTTTATTTCTTTCCCCCTCCAACCCAGTCCAGCAGCACGTCCTGTGAGCCATTCTCCAGAGCACAGCCCCCAGCTGTTGCTCCTCTCCATCTCTGCCACTAATGCCCTGGCTCAAGGTGCCATCATCTTTTTACTGCCCCGTCACTTCCAGCATGGATGTCTGCCTTTCCTTCCATACCCAGTAGTTAGTGTAGTAGTCTGCCCGCCAGCACTGCATTGAAGGGAAAGGGTGCCAGAGGGCATCTTGGTCTGGTTTGTGATCTTATAGTGAAAGTATTCACCATTACAAAGGACATTTGCTTTTTTCCGAATGCTCTTTTTCACATTGAGGAAGCTCCCTTCTATTCCTACTATTTAAGAATTTTTATCATGAACAGGTATGAACTTATCAAATCATTTTATGGAGTTTTAAAAATGTTGTACCTATCATCCAGGCACTGTGACTCACATCTATAATCCTAGTATTCTGGGAGGCTGAGGCCTGTGGATCACCTGAGCTCAGGACCCCAAGACCAGCCTGAGCAAGAGTGAGACCCCATCTCTATTAAAAACAGAAAAACTAGCCGGGCATTGTGGCAGATGCCTGTAGTCGCAGCTGCTTTGGAGGCTGACTCAGGAGAATCAGTTGAACCCAGGAGTTTGAAGTTGCTGTGAGTTACAGTGATACCAAGACATTCTAACCTGGGTGACAGAGTGAGACTCTGTCTCAAAAAAGTAAATAAATAAAAAATAAAAATGTTGAACATATTGTTGCCGGAAGATGAGGCCCAATGGAGAGAAAGAGCACCCAAACACCATGTTTATAAGAGGAAGGGCTTTATTTCAGCTTCTATGGGCTGAAGGGCTTCATTTCTTTCTTCTATGCTAGCAGAGGTTACGGCATAGAAGAATTCAGAATGGCCGCTCTCCCCAACTGGCTTAGTCTTTCCCTTTTTATCCACAGTCAAAAAGTTGCAACCCATTGGTACCTTTTTCACTGGTCAGTTTGAATCAAGCAGTGGATGCTGTTCCAGCCCCTACAGAACTACAGGATTTCACAGAAGTGGAAAGTCCTGGAAGTTAAATCTACAAATTCCCAAGAGCTGAGTCACCATGCAGAGGACCCTGCAGGTGTATCCTTGTGGTCTATCCTTCTCCTTGTGGAGAAGACCTGTTCTCCTGGACCTCACCCTTCTCAGGTATCTGCTCTCAATATCATTTATTCCCGAGATAAACCTGACTTGAATATTGTATAGTACTTTTTAAATATATTACTGGATTTCGATGACTAGTATATTTGTTTAGGATTTTTTGCAATGATATTAAATATTTCCTTTCTTGTATTATGTTTGTTTGATCTTGCTATCAAAGCTGTAACTGCTTCCCCCAGATGGGCAACAGAATGTACTGGGTTTACAAACCAGTTTTATCAACTTCCATTTTTCCCCAGCCTGTACTGGAAGAGGTTGTAAATCCCTGAACAACATTTTCCGAACTCTCTTGCAGCTAAGGTAGGCGTAAGGAGAAGTGAAGTGGTGGCTGTGCTATGGCAGCTGGGAGTTGGCAAAGGAGCTACAGCAAATGAGGGTGTCTGCACAGAGGGCAGAGCCTGGTTGGCACCTCCGTGGTGGGAGACAGTTGAGCTGTGGCAGTGGTAGCTTCTTGATTCCTGAACGGCAGTGATGGTGAGTGGAGTAACTTGGACCCCAAAGCCCATCTCATCTCTCCCTCCCACCCCCACTTCCATTCTCTAGTTTTCCCAGCAATTGTCTCATACATAATTTCTTCTATTAAATCCTCTTTCTGGCTAAAATATCAAAAGCATATTCTGCGCCCCTACATCCTCCCCACCCCTGAAAGTTTATATGAGGTTGAAATAATATGTGTACCATGCCTTAGACATCAGATAGAACGCAACTGAGCCTGGTGTTTTCTTTGTGGGACGATTTTAAACTATCAATTCAATTTTTAAAAGGATCATAAGACTATCCCAAAGTTATTCCTTCTTGAGTCAGTTTTAATAAGCCACAGTTCTTAGCCATTTTTGTTTCATCTGTATTTTC
Organism: Otolemur garnettii; assembly: GCF_000181295.1. Lineage (NCBI taxonomy): Eukaryota > Metazoa > Chordata > Mammalia > Primates > Galagidae > Otolemur > Otolemur garnettii. Next base: position 6,237,924 of record NW_003852414.1, on the reverse strand, counting down.
AAATTTATTGACATTAAAGTACTATATTCATAATATTCATCATCTTTACTGTTTCGGCAGTATCTACACTGTTAAATGCTCTTTGTCATTTTTTTTTTTTTTTTTTT
>NW_003852414.1:6224794-6237647 GCF_000181295.1 Otolemur garnettii | reverse complement strand
CGGGTCCGGGCTGGGGATTCGAACCCGCCACCTTAGGTGTACATGGCTGGCGCCTTAGCCGGTTGAGCTATAGGCGCCGAGCCTGTCATTTTTAAGATTAGTAGTTTGTGTCTTCCTTTTGACTTAATCTTGCCAGATATGGCTCTGTTTTTTTTTTCTTCTTTTTTCCTAAAAGAATCACCTTGTGCTTTTGTTTTTTACCTTGTTATTTTTTGTTCTTTATAATACATGTATGCTCCTTTAAGTGGCTCCTTTCAATATTTTTGGCACCAGGGACCATGAAAATTTATTTTCATGAAGTGACTCCTTATCATCCCAAATAATGCTTTCCACTCTAGTATCTTTTGTCTGCTGCTGTTATCCTGACCTTGGGTTTCTTTTGGGTGGTATTTTACTGGTAAATCGCTCTCTATGATTTCATTTCCAATATTCCATGTCCCTACGCTTTAAGTGTGTCACTGTAGAAAACGTATTTTTTGGGCAATCATACCTCCTTATTAACTAGTCAGTCTGGTTCATAGACATTTAATAAATAATCCCATTAAATAAATCATATTACTTATGGTGATTATTGATATATTTGAACATGTTTCTATCATCTCATTTTTGTATTTGTTCTGCTCTTTCTGTTTTTTTCCTTTTTGAATTGAGTATTCTCTATTTTAAAATTTAATTAATTTTTATTAATGCTGGCATTTATGTACTGTTTATATTCTTTTAGTGCTTACCCTTGCAATTTTACCACACTAATTCAATTTACCAAAGTCAAAATCATCCTGGACCACACAAAACATTTTAACTTTGCTTACTCTCCTTCAACTCATGAGTTCTTGTTACCTGGCATTTTAGTTGTGATCCTTGTTTGATTCTGCAAATCAAAACATGTTTTATACAGATGGTATTTATATTTACAAATGTGTTTACTATTTTACTTGTTTAACATTTCTTCTTGAATTTCAAAAATGCTGTAATTTTCCATCTTCCATAGTGCGGGTCTCCTGGTAGAATTCTATTATTTATTTTATTTTTTAAATTAAATCATAGCTGTGTACGTTAATGCAATCAGGGGTACAATGTGCTGGGTTTATATACCATTTGAAATATTTTCATCCAACTGGTTAACATAGAATTCTGTTATTTTTGACTATCTGAGAGTATCTCTACTTTGCTTTTAGTTCTGGAAAGGGCATATTAATTAATTCTGGAAGCTTATGGTTGTATTCTCTCAGCATTATGAAGATATGCTATGGTCTTCAATATTTTGGGCACCAAGGACCAGCCTTCAAGGGCTCTGGTATAACACCAAAAAGCCTAATATACGTGTTATTAGAATCCAAGAAAGAAAAGATGGGGAATATGGAAGAAGAGATATTGGGTTGAAAATTTTCCAAAATTAGTGATGGACACAATATCAGATGAAGAAGCCTGGAGAACATGACACAGGCTGAATACCAAAACACACACACACACACACACACACACACACACACACACGCCCCAGGGCATTTCATATTCAAACTGCTGAAAATCAAAGACACAGATAAAATCTCAAAGGCAGCTGGAGAAAGAAAGGCTCATTAGTTAAAGGACCCTGCTGTGACTGGCAGAACTTCTCTTGTGAAACTACCTGTGCTAGAATCCAATAAAGTGACATCTTTAAATTGCTGAAAGAAAAAACCTAAACAAATATACCTGCTGAAATATCTTTTAAAAATGTGGTTCCTTAAAGAGATCATTAACATTGATAAATCTTTAAGTCATGAAAAAAAGCATAGAAGGCACAAATCACCAATATCAGGAATGAAAGAAAAGACATTAGAATTTGGGGGGTTTTTTGTTTGTGTATAAACAACACAAGTTCATTTCTCCCAGTCCTGGGGGCTGGGAAGCCCAAGATTAAAGCATTGGGAGATTCAGACGTTAGAATCTTAACCAGAGAATCCTACAGACAACTCCATGGCCACGCTTTTGACAACTGATATAATATGGATCTATTACTTGAAAAAATAGATAACCTGAATGTTCCATGTCAAAAAAGTTGAATTCATAGTGAAAAACCTTCTAAGAAACCACGTTCAAATGGTTTCACTGGCGAATTTCTTCAAACATTTAATAAATAATACCATTTCTATGTATTCTGTTCCAGAAAGTACAACTCTTCCCCATTTATTTTGTAAGGGCAGTTTTATACAGATACCAAAATAGTTCTCATGAACATAGATATAAAACGACCCAACAAAAAGAATGCAGCATTACCAAATTACCAAGTGGGTTATGTCCTAGGAATACAAAGTTGTTCAGCATCAAAAAAGTCAGGCTCGATGCCCGTAGCACAGTGGTTACAGCGTTGGCCACATGCACTGAGGGTGGCGGGTTTGAACCCCGCCCTGGCCAGCTAAATAACCATGACAACTGCAACAACAACAGCAACAACAAAAATAGCTGGGTGTTGTGGCAGGCACCTGTAGTTCCAGCTACTTGGGAGGCTGAGGCAAGAGAATTGCTTAAGCCCAGGAGTTTGAGGTTGCTGTGAGCTGAGACTCCATGGCCCTCTACCCAGGGTGACATAGTGAGACTCTGTCTCAAAAAAAAAAAAAAAAATCAGTTAATGTGATTAATTGTGTTAATAGACTAAAGAAGAACATATTATCATTTCAATATATGCAGAAAATCTTCTGCTAAACTTCAAAATTTATTTATGTTAAAAACTTGATATGAAACTTCCTTACACTGATTAAGGGCATGTACAACGTCCTACCAGTACCATCGGTAATGGTGAAAGGCAGAACGCTTTCACTGTAAGACCTGGAATAAGGCAAGGACATCCTTTCTCACCATTAATTGGAAGTTCTAGACGGGACAATAAGGAGAAAGAAAGGAAAAGAAAAGAAAGAAAGAAGAAAAGGATTACCTAAAAAGAAAGTATTAGAACTCTCTATTCACAGAACGATAACTATCTGTATTGAAAATCCTAAAGAATCTACAAAAAAAAAAAAAAAAAGGAACCCCCCCCCAAAACTCCTAGAACTAATAAGTTCACCAGGGACACAAGATGCAAGAGTAATATACATATAAAAATCAGCTGTATTTTTTAACCCTAGAAATTGGAATTTAAAATTTTATAAAGAACACACACACAAGTAATATTTAGGTATAAATCCAATAAAAATACATGCAGGGTCTTTATGCCCCAAACTACAAAACAATGATAAAAGAAATCAAGGGAAAAAATAACTGGACAGTTATACCTTGTTTGTTTATTGGCAGTCTCAGTATTGTCAGAATGTCAATTCTCCCCCAAATTAATCTATAGATCCAATATGATTCCAGTTGAAATCCCAACAGGATGTTTTTGTGGCTAGATGTTTAACCAGATGACACTTACTTTGTATGGAAAAGCAAACAAGAATAGTCAAACAGTTCAGAAATAGAGGAAAGAGAATGGGAATTTAACTTTTTTGACATTCAAAAGGGATAGTCAAACAGTTCAGAAATAGAAGAAAAAATTGAAGGACTCACACTACTCGATTTCAAGACTTAAATTACTATTGAGACAATGCCGTATTGGCAGAAAGCTAGACAAATAGGTCAATGGAACAGAACAGAAAGCCCAGAAATAGGCCCATCTTTAACAAGGATGCAAAGATAAAGTATAATCTTTTCAACAGATGCACTCAAAATACTGGATATCCATATACTAAAAGAAGGCCTCCATCCATAATTCATACTTCATAAAATTAACTCAGGAAGAATCCCAAACCTAATTGTAAAACATAAAAGTAGAGAAAATCTTGAAAAAGCATATAAGCATTTTTTCCAGTTTTTTTTTTTTTTTTGAGACACTCACTTTGTCACCCAAAGTAGTGGCGTCATCACAGCTCACTGCAACCTCAAACTCCTGGGCTCAAGAGATTCTCCTGCCTCCACCTCCCGAGTAGCTGTGACCACAGGTGGCCTCCATAACGCCTGGCTAATTTTTCTGTTTTTTTGTAGAGACAGGATCTCACGCTTGCTCAGGCTGGTCTTGAACACCTGAGCTCAAGTGATCCTCCTACCTTGGCCTCCCAAAATGTTCAGATTACAGGCGTGAGCCACTGTGCTGGGCCTGCCTATAATAAAAATGTTATGTCCTTGAGTTAGGCAAAGACTACTTAGATACAGTACCAAAAACATGGTGAGACTCTGTCTAAAAAAAGAAAAAGAAGAGAAGACAAGACTGAATTGTATCTGGAATTTATCCTAGCATGGTATATAAATAGTATCCAATTTACTTTTTAAGGATGTTTGCTACCAGATTGTCCCAACACTATTTATTAAGTAATCCATTTTTCTGTCATAGATTTTAAATCCTGCCTTTATTTTTTATGTCTTTAGAGACCAGGTCACGTTCTGTCACCCACATTAGAGTACAGTGGTAGAATTATAGCTCACTACAGTCTTGAACTCCTGGTCTCAAGTGATCCTCCTGCCTTGGCCTCCTAAAGTGCTGATATTATAAGCATGAGCCTCCATGCCCAGCCTTAAATCCTGGTACTTGAATCTGGGCAAAAGAATAAGACTCTGACAAAAAATAATAATAATAAAATTCTGCCTTTAGCATATAAGTTGCAACTTGTATTGGGGTTCTTTCTGACCTACTTTTTTTTTTTAAATCAATTTGTCTATTTATTGTGACACTGTATTATTACACTGTTTTAATTTTACAGCTTTATAATATGTTTTAATATCTGAATGGTCTTATTTCCCTCTTAATAATCTTATTTTCAGGACTTCCATGACTACTTTTGTTTATTTACTTTTTTTCCCTCTTTTTTGAGATGGAGTCTCACTTTGTCACCCTCCATAGAGTACTGTAGCATCATAGCTCACAGCAACCTCAAATTCTTGGGCTCAAGTGATCTTGCCTCAGCCTTTCAAGTACTTGGGAATACAGGGGCCCACCATGATACTCACCTATTTTTAGAGATGGGGTCTTGCTCTGGCTCAGGCTGTTCTTAAACTCCTGAGCTTAGACAATCCACCCACCTTGGCTTCCCAGAGTGCTAGGATTATAGGCATGAGCCACTGTGCCCAGCCTTTGGTTGGTATTTTTATTGGGATGGTATTAAACTGATAGGTTAATTTAGGAGGAGCTACAGATGTTTTATCTGTCTTTCTACTAGTATATGGGTCCCATTTCTTTACATTTTCTTTTGTCTTCCTTAGTAGTGTGTTTAAATTTTCTTCATATAAATCATACCCATTTCTTAAGTTTATTCTAGGTTATTTTTTATGATAAAATATCATACTATGAAAATAGGAAATTTTCTTCCATTATGTCTTCTGACTGATGGTTTTTCGTGCTCCCAGTTTTACAAATGAGTGGACTAGTTGCTAAGAGAGATGACTCAGTCACAGTCTGACCGCAGTCAGTGCCAGAGGTAGAACTTGACCCCAGGTCTTCCGATTATACATCACGCACCAACTTGTGGACAGAAGCCATTTACTTCTTACTGTGTATACTTCGGTACAGATGCTTGTGATTACTCTCAAGGTTTCTTCCTTCTCAGAGCTTAAAGGAAACTCAAGACGTGATCTGAGCCAGTCTCATTTTATTCGTGAGACTAGTGCACAGTGCTTAAGCAGCAGTTATTTACAGACGCCAGAGGGGAAAACAGTGTCTGTCTGCTTCTGTCACCTGTTTGACGGATTCCTTTGTCATGAGAGCAGTTTAAATACGCAAGGGAAGTTCTGCTCCATCAGGGATGAAAGTGACGCTTCCCAGCCTGGATTTGCGTTTTCTTTTACTCACCCCCGGCTGAATTTTTTCATGAAACCAAAATTACAAGGGCTGTTTCTGTTTCATATACCTGTATAAAACACTCCATGTTGCTCTGCTACCATAAAATGCACAACAAAAAGAATTTTTTTTTTCTCTTCAGCATTTTATTTTACTTTAAAATAACTTCAGCTTTGTTGACTTAGGGGTTTAGATTCTTTGAAAGCAGCCAAGAATGGAAAGGTAGACAGTTAATACTGTCAGCGGCCTGCAGGGGGAGCTCGGCAGTTTTTTTTCCGCCCCCACCAACACATCTGCTGATCGGCTGGCATCGTCCTGTGACTTGTGAACTGTATTTTGGAGGACTCAAGATAGTTTTTCCTTTCTTTACAGCTTCATCATGTAACGGATTACCATTTTTTGCGAGAGGGGTCAGCGCATGGGTGGGGATGGGGGGGCTTTAGTCAAATGAACTCGTTTCTGAAAAGCACTGGCAAATCTCCCTATGGGCAGGGACCACAACTCGTCTTCTGGCTTCTTGAGAATTTACCATCCTTGGGGTCTCCGGGGAGAGCCATTGCTGTTTCCATTCGCCGTGATAGCCTTGCCATCCTCTTTTAAAATGAGCGTTTAAAATTGTAAATGTAATGCACACTCATTGTGGGCAATTTTGTAAATGGAAAACACATGAAAGGGTAAGAAGACAAAGGTTGCCCATCATTCCCAACTCAGGACTCACCACCGTTCCTACGTTCGCTCCACATCTCCTTATAGGGAATTCTCCCGCCTACGATGGCTCGGTAATGTTCACTTGAAAAATCTGGAGGCTTTTCCCACTGAAAAATCCATGTCCAGGCCATTTTCCCAGCTGGAGAGAAGGGTCAGGGCAGGAATAACCTGGCATCTACAGAAACTTCTGCAACTGAGGCCCAGATAGACGGGAAATTCCACTCTCCTCACTTTGTGTTTGGAATTGAGCTGATGATCTGAGAGGGAAAGGTTTTTTTTTTTTGAGACAGAGCCTCAAGCTGTCCCCCTGGGTAGAGTGCTGTGGCATCACAGCTCACAGCAACCTCCAACTCCTGGGCTCAAGAGAGTCCCCTGCCTCAGCCTCCCAAGTAGCTGGGACCGCAGGCACCCACCACAACACCCGGCTATTTTTTGGTTGCAGCCGTCATTGTTGTTTTTGGCGGGCCCAGGCTGGATTCGAACCCACTACCTCAGGTGTATGTGGCTGGTGCCTTAGCCACTTGAGCCACAGGCACCGAGCCTGGGAGGGAAAGGTTTATCATAGGGCAACTTGTGCCTCGGTTTCTCAGGTCATCCGACCTAGCCCCTAAAAGGCTCACTCGTGATTTTTTGGCAGTGTATGTGATGGCAAAGAACAGATTTGGTCACCACTCTGACATTCCATGTGACATTATTTGTGACACTTCTCATGTCATGTAACCAGTGTCTGTGGGGAGTTTCCCCTGTGACACAACCCACCCCATATGCCTTCCGCAGCGTTCTGCCTCCTCTGAGAAGGGAGACTGTGGAGTGGGCAGAGACTGTGTCATTGGCTTCTGCTACTGTCTGTGGGGGAACGTGTGAATTTTTGAAAAACTCGTAGCTCACACTTCCCTCAGAGAGGAGATACTTGTTTCCAGGAAACTAGAAGAGACAGAGTTTAGCAGGAAAGCCCCCTGGAGAGATTGGAGGTACGGACAGAATCCCCCGTCTTCCTTTGCATTTGTAATCTGATGTATGTTAGTTTTTCTAGCTTGAAGGAACAGGCCCTTTAGGTCGCTGCAAGCAAGTGGGCTGAATCTCATTTCCAGATGCCTGATCACTTCTATATTGGTGGAGAAGAGCAGATGGAGGAAGATAAAAGAATCAGGAGTGATCATACTTCCTGATTCCTTGATCCAATTAGATTGTGCAGGGAACTATTCTTTTTTCTTTCTTTTTTGCAGTTTTTGGCCAGGGCTATGTTTGAACCCACCACCTCCAGCATATGGGGCCAGTGCCCTACTCCTTTGAGCCACAGGCACCGCCCCAGGGGACTTTTCTTTATGGGACATATTCCCTTCTCTCAGTCTTTGCTGTGAAAGAGAAAGAATTCTTTTTTAAGAATCTTTTACAGAAGTCTTTAATGACTGCAGAGGGGGGCAAAAACCACCTGTCAAGCAATAATCTCCTCAGAATTGAAGTTAATGCAGTTTAGACAAAGGTAGGGGTTCTAAAGAAGAAAAGTTTATGGTAATTTAAATGCCTTCTGAATTAATTAAATAAAGTGAAATAAATAAGCAGATAAATAAGTAAAATTCTAGACATTAATTAAATGTGGAACACAGGCTGGGGCAAAAAATAAAAGTCATTTAAAAAATGTTATTTGGGGTGGTGCCTATAGCTCAATGGATAGGGCACCAGCCACATACACCAAGGCTGGTGGGTTTGGACCCAGCCCAGGCCTGCCAAACAACGACAACTGCAACAAAAAATAGCCGGGTGTTGTGGGTAACTGTAGTCCCAGCTACTTGGGAGGCTGAGGCCAGAGAATCACTTAAGCCCAAGAGTTTGCAGTTTCTGTGAGTTGTGATGCCACAGCACTCTACCCAGGGCGACAGCTTGAGACTCAGTCTCAAAAAAAAAAAAGTTATTTCTTTTTCGCAGGTTGATTTCTTCTTGCTAGAATGTTTCCCTGCTTAATGAAGCAAGGTCCCCTTAGTATTCCAACATTTGACAGTAATAGGATTCATGCAGATTATAAAAAACTAAAATCCACTTTAAGAGCAGCATTTTAATTCAAGGAGCACAGCAAGGGCAAAGTATCCTGGTCACAGTTGACCTATAAACTGCTTTTGTGAGTGTTGCTGAGAAGGTTCCAGATAAGCCAAAGAAGGTTAAGGGAAAAAAAAACTTGACCTCTCTGAAGAATCTTGTCAGGTTTATATCCAGAAAGGCTGAGGGTATTTCCTGAGGGTGAGGTTGGACCTGAAGTGGCTGTCAGCCTCATCAGACAGCCTGCTCAGACTTAGGCACGTTGAGAAGAAAAATGTTTTTTCAACAGGAAACATTTTCTAAAATTCAGTGATGCAGGATGTTTCCATTCAGATGGAAAGATTGGTTCACTGATTAAAATGCAAGACTAGAAAGTGGCATTGTGGGCGGACAGTCCCTGTGTCCTGCAGACTTTATTTTGGCATTTGGAAAGGGACACCGTAGAGCCTTGATTAAACACTGAGAACCTCAATGGAGGGTCTCAATTAGTCACTTGGATAAAATTACTGGGACCTCTGCTAGGATGCGTGAATTTATCTATGGATCAGAGACGTCTTCTCAGACTTTGTATAATCTTGTCAATGGAGGGGTTTAGGCTTCATATCTGTGTCAAAGGCAAGTTCATTGCTGTGAACTTTATTTAACAACAAAAAGCACCGAGAAAAATATAAAGGAAGGCGATACTGATTAAGCCTTTAAGTTAATGTCCTTGAATTTGAGGTTGCTTGCCCTAAAATTATGGTGTCTGGCCCATGGTAGGCACTCAATAATCATTTGCTGCATGAATTTAATGAATCACCATTGTCTCTCATTATGGATTTTACACCTGGGCCCATTTCCTCAGATGACATAAAGGAAATATATGTGTGACGCCACAAGGCACTGAGTATCTTCTTGGGTTGGACCAAGAGAACAAAAGGTAGGCAGCTGACCCAGGACGGCACAGACACCGGCCAAGCCATGCAGCTGGGCTGGAGGAAAAGAACGTGTCTGGCTTGGGTATTGGGGAAACATGGCATTGAACCAGGAAGCCTCAGAAACAAAGGAGCTTCCTGCCACCCTGGCCAGCGATCATCTTCTTTCTTCTCCTTTAAAAAAAAATGAATAAACCAATCAATCCTCCTCCCTCAGCTTTAATTCAGGTAAAACTGACAAGCAAACATTATATATATTTAGAGTGCATATGTGATGTTTTAAATAACATATGCATTATAAAATGATTAAATTGAGCTGATGAACACATCCATCAGCTCACAAATATATCGTGTTTTATGGTCAAAGCACTGCAGAGCAATTTCCAAGCATACATCATTATTCCCTGGTCTCCATGACATGCAATGGGCCTTGTCCCGTCTGACTGAAACTATGTGCCCTGTGCCCAACATCTCCCTGTTCCCCCTTCCTATTGTCTATTTTCCCTTTTGCCTTAGAAACTCCACCCCACACACTACCGGTTCACCTGCGCTGATTTCTTTACTTCTGAAATTATGTGTTCTTTGTTTCGAATGGCACTCGTGATACCTGTTCCTTACAGAAATATGCAAACTGAAGCACAGAGAAGGCAGTCACCCATAATCCTGGTACCAGAGAAGAGATTGTTAATATTTCCGTGTCTGAGGCATTCATCATACACAGCATCTAAATTTAGATACATGTTCCTGTATCTAAATATGCCTATCTAAAAATAGGATTCTCGTGCTAGCATATGTATATGTTTTTACAGTATTAGGATTTAGGATACATGTTGCTTCATATGCTTAGTGTTATCAAAACATATTATCCCCTAGAACCTATTTTTTTTTTAATGTCTACATAACCTAACCATTGCCATGGTGGTTCTGGGGACAGATTCCTTTAAGTTGAAAGCTGGCTCTTAGCTTATCCATTTCTTTTTTTCTTTCTTTCTTTCTTTTTTTTTTTTTTTTTGAGACAGAGTCTCACTATGTTGCCCTCAGTAGAGTGCTGCGACATCACAGCTCACAGCAACTTCAAACTCTTGGGCTTAAGCAATTCTCTTGCCTTAGCCTCTCAAGTAGCGGGGACTACAGGTGCCTGACACAACGCCTGGCTATTTTTTGGTTGTAGTTGTCATTGTTTGGCAGGCCCAGGCTGGGTTCGAACTGCCAGCTCTGGTGTATGTGGCTGGCGCCCTAGTCACTGAGCTATAGGTGCCAAGCCTATCCATTTGTTTCTTGGGTGACTTAGGCAAATTCTGTGTACTTCAGTTTTCCTATTCCTGAAGTAAGGATGATACTAGCATCTACCCCACATAGTTATAATAGAGATTAAAACATGTTAGGCAGTAAAGATTTAGAATGCTACCTGTTACATAAACTCTTAATACATATTAAATATAAATATTATAAATATTATCTATTATTAGTAGTACTAATTAAATTAGCAGCAGAAATTTAACAGCTGTCTTAATTTTTTTTTTTTTTTTTTGAGACAATCTCACTATGTCACCCTTGGTAGAGTGCTATGGCGTCACAGCTCACAGCAGCTTCAAACTCTAGGGCTTAAGCAATTCTCTTGCCTCAACCTGCCAAATAGCTGGGACTACAGTCATCTGCCACAATGCCCAGCTATTATTTTTTGGTTGTTGTTGCAGTTGTCATTGTTATTTAGCTGGTCCAGGCTGGGTTTGAACCTGCCACCCTTGGTGTATATGGCTGGCGCCGTAACCACTGTGCTATGGGCGCTGAGCCAACAGCTATCTTAATTGATGGACATTTAGATCTCAGGTTATATTGATACTATAAATAATCAATTAGAACATCTTGTAGGAAAATTTTTGCATACCTGATTATTTTTTCAAAGTATAATTTCTGGGTGCGTATTAAATTTTAAAGCTTTTGATCTATTTTGCAAACTGTACTCCAGAAAATTTGTACCAATTCACTTTATAGTTGACATGTAAAAAAAATACCAATTTACTTCCTTCAGTTCTAAAGATTGTCATTTGAAAATCCATATGTGAACTCATTTTTTTCTTTAATTAGTGAAGAGGCTAAGAATCCTTTCCATATGTTCACAGTCAGCTGTATTAAATCCTCTGTGGGTTGCTTCCTTTCTCATCAATTGAATTAAATCTAACAGATAAATTTAATCCATTTAGGTCATACTTATTATTATATTTTCTGGTATTTTTATATCCCATATTTACTGTGGTTTCTACCATCTTCTGTGTTTTCTGTTTCCAAGATGTGTACATATTATATATAATTCTTCTGGTTGCATCCTTTTCTGCTTTCTATTGGAATGACTGACTTTTCTGACTTCCCTTCTGTTACTTATTTTGCTGTGGCTGCTTTGGAACTTCTGTATTTTGTTTCTGTTCTTTTAGTGATTCCCTTCCAGTTTTTAACTTTGTCCCTGTTCACTTTTTTGTTTGTTTGTTTGTTTTGCTTTCTTCTAATGCAAAACACAAGAGGAAATATGGAATGCTTCACTTACTACCCTGTCCGACTGTCCTCAATCAAACCTGTTACTGTTTTCTAGTATTTAACTCCACTGGCATCATTTTTTAGACAGCTGACTCTTGTTTACACTTAACTGAATGCTTACCACTCTCACTGGTTCTCTTCACTGCGTTGGTTCCTTCTGGGTTTGGTTACTTCATTCCTGAGGAAAATTCTTTAAGACGTTCCTTCCGAGAGGGCTAAAGCATTAAAATGAGCAAGAGTCCTATGTACTCAATTTTGATATGAGGACAATTAATGACAAGGGGAGAGGAAGAAGGAGGGAGGAATGGGGAAGGGATTAGCAGAGAGAGGGAAGGAGGGAGGGGGTGGGGTCTTGGTGTGTGCCACACCTTTTGGGGGCAAGACACGATTTTAAGAGGAACTTTACCTAACAAATGCAATCAGTGAAACTTGGTTTCTTGTACCCTCAATGGATCCCCAACAATAAATTAAAAAAAAAAATGTTCTCGGTCTTGGCTTATCTGAAAATATTACCCTTATTCTTGAACAATAGTTTCAGTGGCTATAAAATTCTAGATTAAGTGTTGGATCCTTCCAGCACTTTGAAAATACATTCCCATTGGCTTTTGGCTTTTATTGCTGCCATTGTAGCATGTCTACCCTTAGTCTAAAGAATGCCCTCGCTGGTGGCTTTTACATTCTTCTCTTTGTCTTGGGTTTTGAGATTTTATCATGAGGTATTCGGGTATGGACTTGATTTATTTCTTTTGCTTGGAGTGTTTTATACTTCTTGAATTCACGGCATTATGGCTTTGGTAAAATCATTTCCATTCTGTCTGTGAATGTTGACCCCCTTCATTCTCTTCATTCTCTCTTCCTGCAACTTCTTTTTTTTTTTTTTTTTTTT
>NW_003852414.1:6223459-6224664 GCF_000181295.1 Otolemur garnettii | reverse complement strand
TATTCAAACCCATTTCAAGTTTCTAAATTCTGTTGGGCCCGGGCTGGATTCGAACCCACCACCTTAGGTGTATGTGGCTGGCGCCTTAGCCACTTGAGCCACAGGCGCCGAGCCTCTTCCTGCAACTTCTATTGGATATATTCAGATGTTTTCATTCTACCCACATTGTCTCTTCACTTCTCCTTGATATTTTGTCTCTATTAATCTGTGTGTTACCTGTTGTACAATTTCTTCATGTTTAGTTTTCAGTTCACTGATTCTCTGACTGGCTGTGTCTAATCAGCTGAAACCTAGCCACTGAGTTTTTGATTTCAGTTACAAGATTTTTATTTCTAAAATTCGTATTTGGTTATTTTAAAACTGTTGCCTGATTTTATTTTTGATAATGTTTTATTATCTTCTTATGTTTTGAATTCTTTCCTTTTTGATATTAATCATGTGGAGTATCCTCATTGTTTAATCTGGAAGATTATACCCTTGTCTGAAATTCTTAGGTTCTAATGTTGTTGTTTACTATGCCTGCTGATTCTTAATCATAGTGGATTATTCCCTCAGATATTTCACAAGCTTTGTTTGTGAGCTCATCCTTTGTGAAAATCTTGTACAGCCTGAGTTCAGCGCCCTTGAAGTTTTTATTGGCTGGAACCATTTTGATATTCTTTTCTTTTTAAATTGGGTTTTCTTGAACTATGCAAATAGCGTGAATTAGAACCCCAAGTCTGAATAAAGTGCAATTAGCAATGTGCAATTCTGTTGTGCCTCTGTGATACTACATGAATATTTCTCTAGTCTTAGCTTTTATTGAGGGTAATATCTCTTAAAGATTCCTACTTGGTGTGGGAGTCTTGATTTTTCTTAACTTGAGTGGGACTTAAACTTTGCCTCCTGTCTTAGCAGGAGTATTAAAACCCAAGCCTCAAGGTCACTGCGGTGGATGACCTCCGGCAGTCACAGTATCAGCGCACATGCTCACTGCTCTGGTGTTTAGCTTACTCTTTATTTCTGACTTCTGGGATTTCCTTTATTTTCCTGCAAGCTGCATTTAAAATCATATTTATCCTACTATACCACAGATGACCAGATGTTTTCAATGGTTTAGTTTTCAAACTGTTTTACTAAAAATGGAAGTCCCCCACTTTTGGTTCAATTGCAGCTGACATAATTTTTCCTGTAATTGGAGCTAAAGAACCACCTGTACACTCCCC
>NW_003852414.1:6213439-6223401 GCF_000181295.1 Otolemur garnettii | reverse complement strand
TTTTTTTTTTTTGAGACAGAGCCTCAAGCTTTTGCCCTGGGTAGAGTGCCATGGCATTACAGCTCACAGTAACCTCTAACTCCTGGGCTCTAGAGATTCTCCTGCCTCTACTTCCCAAGTAGCTGGGACTGCAGGCACCTGCCACAATGCCCGGCTATTTTTTGGTTGCAGCCGTCATTGTTGTTCAGTCGTCCCAGGCTGGATTTGAATCCACCAGCTCAGGTGTATATGGCTGGTGCCTTAGCCGCTTGAGCCACAGGCGCCAAGCCCTTTGCCTGGATTCTTATAGTGAGGAGAGGGCTTTCATATTGCACAGAAGTTGTGCAATATGGTGGCCTTGGATACATGTTCAAAGAAAGGCATAGCTCAGAATGTACTGTGCCTAGACTCCTGTAGTCCTCGTCACTAAGAGGAAGGAGAAAGTGACAGGCTTGTCTTCATGCCAGTGCTTTGAAATGAGTCCTATCCTCCTGGAATGAAAAGTCCTATGAGGAAATGTTACACATCCAAGGTGGCTCTCAGCCCCAGAAAGGTGAGCTCTCATGATCTACCTGGCATAGTATACTGACTGAGAGATACAGGTAAGGAACATTCACCTTCTGGTCTAGAAGCTTCCAGAAAAACAGTTCACACCAGACTGGATTTGAGTGTAGTGTCTCAGTTTAGAGGAAGATCTGGCGGAGGTGTTATGCTAGTGTTACATATTACAAATAATGGTGATTCTAAATTGCAAGACTGCAAATCACATCTGTGCTAGCCCAGCCAATCAAGTTAGGAAGGGAACTCAGTGTGGAAAAAGGTTGTATGGAATTAATGCCGCCGGGACCTCTTGTGCTCTAGAGAAATGCTTGTTAAGTAGTTAATCTTAAAAAGTTGAGATAAAAGACAGTGAAAGAATAAAGAGGTTGTTTTCAGGAGAAAAATCAAGGTTTCCATACCTTTTATTTGATACACGTAATCAACTGTTTAGAGTGGCAAGAATTTTTGTTAATTCCATCACAGGCGGCCTGGAATTAAATAAATCAGATCAAATTTGTGGACAAATTGGTGCTCAGAAGGAGTGCCATTAGGCTGTCCAATAATTCATTGACTTGGGGGAAGAATCTCTTTTACATAACTCAAATATTGAGGGCGGCCTAGGGTCACCCAGAAATGGGATGGTGACTGGTATAGTATCTATCTCCTTATTTAATCCATCTGAAATCAATGCAAACAACATCATGGGATTTCCTGGCCTCAGGAACCGTGACAAAGAGTGTTACTCTATAAAATCGTCCTAAATATTCAGCCAGACTTCCTTTCCCAGATACCCTTGTATTCTGTGCGATGCTGTGACTGTGTGTCTGTCAGTGGAATGTGAGCAGGAGTGTGTGTCTGTCTCTTAAAAACTTCACAGGCAGACTGGTACATGCTCTTTTCCCCTTCTGGGGGGTCGGGATGACAAGACCCAGGCCACCTTGGAAGCTTGTTGAAGGTGATGGAGCAGCCATCAGCTGGGTTCTTGTAGGACAACATGGGGTGGAGTTGCCTACTTGACCCTCCGACATCTGTTCTATTTCCATGGTGCAGAGTCAGTGCACGTTTGGATCTATATTGTTGCCACAGGCCAGCCTCTCTGAACTAATACAGAGTATAATAAGGACACCTCGAATGTTCTCAGCCTCATGAGACCCCTATGTGGGCGCCTCCAGATAGAATTCGTTTCCTGGTGTTACTGATAAAAGGGGGTCTGTAGTGTCTCTGGCCACCACCCAGAGACTGGGGCCTAGGTTTGCTCTCTCACTGTTACCCGCGGCAGCTTGATCACCAACCAGCATTTGTCTAAGTGCACGTAGAGATTTTGGATACCTGATTATTCAGATCCCTGGGCATCTGAAACCAGGCTATGTGTTCCCTTGCCGCCACCCTCCGGGACCCTTGGGTTTGACTTGGAGATCTTTAAAGGAGAAAGAACATTATTTTCACATTAGAATAAACATTCATGGGCAGGAGGCGAATTTGGATGAATTTCAAAGACCAAGCCCAAGACTTCAAACAGATTTCAAGCTTACATTTGCAGGTCTGGAGCAAGCCCTTGGACCTCTCCTGAGGTTCTTGTTCAACTCGATGCTTTGAGTTGTCAGCACGTAGTTCATTTATTGTTATTATAAGGGATTTTTGGTCTTAATTCAATAGCCAAATATTTTCTTCCGATATAGTGCAAGCACCTGATTCGAGGGTTGGTAAATATGATTAGAACATCAAATTATTTATTGGTTTCTTTTCTCTTCCTTCATTGCCCTTCCTCCCCTCTATCCCCTCAAAAAAGGGAGGGAAGACAGAACTTTACTACCCAAGAATAGAAACTATGAAGTAGGTTTTTTTTTTTTTGAGACAGAGTCTCACTCTGTCGCTCTTGGTAGAGTGCTGTGGTGTCACAGCTCACAGCAACCTCAAACTCTTGGGCTTAAGCGATTCTCTTGCCTCAGCCTCCCAAGTAGCTGGGACTACAGTCGCCCGCCACAATGCATGGCTATTTTCTTGTTGTAGTTGTCATTGTTTTTGGCAGTCCCGGGCTGGATTTGAACACACCAGCTCCAGTGTATGTGGCTGGCACCCTAGCCCCTGAGCTATAAATGCAAGTCTCCCAGCCAATGTTGGGAAGGACCAGGCTTGCCTATCAACCTCGCCCTCAGAAGCCCCCCGCCCTCA
The DNA here is from genome assembly GCF_000181295.1 of Otolemur garnettii. Taxonomy (NCBI): domain Eukaryota; kingdom Metazoa; phylum Chordata; class Mammalia; order Primates; family Galagidae; genus Otolemur; species Otolemur garnettii. The sequence continues at coordinate 6,220,710 of NW_003852414.1, read as the reverse complement.
GAAGCCCCCCGCCCTCACACAAGGCACTCCCAGCTCCCCATGCACCTACTTCTTGCAAAGAAGGAAGGAGTGACCCCTTAAGCCTATGACTTGCTGCATTTCTTCACTCTCAACCCAAATGAGCCTTGAGTCTGTAAGTTAGAATCATCCATGCTCTAGCCATCTTGGATTGTGTGGCCTGCTCTGAGCAGTCTTATATTACCCTTGTTGGGTACTTCCCCCCCCCCCCATTAATAAGTTAACGTCTTCTCCTGATAGCCAGCAAATCTGGCTAATGTCCACTTGTGGAGAGAGCAGTCTCTCCAGGACCTGGTAGCAGATCAACAAAGACTTTCTTGTTTCCTGGGAGTGGACCCTACAGCAACCACTCCTCCCAGGATCCCAGCCACGTTTCTCTGCTGCACCCGCGGTCCTGCCTTGCAGCACATTCTGCAGGTGCTGGACATTTGTTTACTTAGCTCAGGGACATGTTTCTCTGAGGGAAGAAAATACACCCAAGGTCAGTTTTACTTCCAGGAAGGGCCCGAGTGAAGCTGGTGGAGATGAGCCAGCACCAGCAAGGGGCCCAGAGGTAACGCCTTGACTCATGCTCCCTAAGGATCTGTGAGCTGTGGTCAACAGCAAAGAGGCTGGGACTGGATCCCCTCCTCCTGCCAGATCCTGGGCATTGAGTGCTCCATTTAGACAGCAAAAACTGGAAGGCAGGAGAGGGGGTGATAGAAGTAGAGGGCGAGGTGGGAGAGGCTGACAGGTAGGGGCCTTGGATATTAACGGAGATGCTGGGATCTTGAGCAAAGATCCCAGAGCAAAAGCCAGAAATATTTACAAATGAGAATCTCCCAATTTAAGAAATTCTTATTTGGACTATGCAGTATATCCAAAGGAACAAAATCTCCAAAGTGAAAAAAAGGGTCCACTTCCCCCCACCCCCAGGGCACCCACTTTTCTTTCCCCAAAGCAACACTTCCCTAGTTGCTTGGTTATCATTCAATCATATGCATATTCTAAGCATATGCCTTATTTATTTTTGCTTATCTGTTTATATTTCACAAATAGCACATTCCATACAACTTTCCGTTATGATACTTTTGGCTGCAAGTAATAGGAAATCTCTATGAAAATAACTTAGACTTTATTTTATGTAACATGAGGTTCAGGGGCAGGTGGTTCCAAGTGGTTCCAAGGATGTGTTCAATCATATCTTTCTTCTTAAGAGTCCCTTGGAAGAACTGCATTTGCTATCTTTGCCACAGCCATCTGGGCAAACACCCCCTGTGTCATTTCTCTCCCTGAGAGGTTGGGAGCTAAGCTGGAGGCCGGGTCTAGTCTAGAGCTTACCTGAGGACACCTGCATGGCCTACATGGTGAGCTGTGGCCAGTGTCACAAGACCCAGAGTCTCTGACACCAAATTGCTGGATAAGTTCTTTTCCAGATATTTCTTCTCTTTGATGAGGTGAGTTCTCCCTGGGCCAGCTATTTCCAGGAGGATTAGAATGACATTCTAGGATAGCAGAAATCCTTTCACCAGGACCTGGGAGTTACTGTAACATTTCCCCCACTATTTCCTGGAACCAGGCCTTGTCCAACCTTCCCCTCCTCCAGTGATGCCCTTTAAGTGTCTCAAGATTTCAGGGCCCAGCATCTGTTCTTGTTGGCTCAAACACAGACTGATGGCTGCTCTCTTCAGGGAGCGTAACTCTGAGCTTGGGGAACCCAGCCCTGGAGCCCCAGTCTCTGTGCAAGCCCGCAGTTAGATGGTGAATACACAGCAGCTCCACCAGTATCTTCCAGGAGGGACAAATGTCCTTCCCTCCTACAGCAGTGACTGGCATAGAGGCTGGGGGAATACCAGATTTGGGTATCTGAACTCAACTTCAATTCTGGCCTGTGTCTTACCAATCTTAAGAAATCACTAGACCAGGCTGGTGGCTGGCTCTTGGGCCTATAATCCCAACACTTTGGGAGGCTGAGGCAGGAGGATCACTTGAGCCTGGGAGTTTGAGACCAGCCTGGTCAAGAGCAAGATTCTGTCTCTCGCAAAAGAATAAAACTTTTAGAGAGGAGCCGGATGTGGTGTGCGTAGTTGTAGTCCCAGCTATTCAGGAGGCTGAGGCAGGAGAAGCACTTGAATCCAGGAGTTCAAAGTCATAATGAGCTCTGATTGCATCACTATACTCTGGACTGGGTGACAGTCTGAAAGTCTCTTAAGAAAAAAAACAAAAACAAAAACGAGATCACTATACCAGTAATTGTCCAGGTGTGGTCTGACAGCCCCTTGAAGTCTGGTGGAGCTGCTTTTAGGATAATGAGGGTTATGATTCTGTATTAAAACTATGTTTCTGCTTCCTTTTGGGAGCACGTTGATAATTTCTATATGTTACTCAACACAATCTTTCACATCAGTGCTTCAATGAGAGCAGCTCCAGCCATGCCACTCACTCTTGTCAGTTTTGGTTCTGCTGAAAATGGGAGTACTGCTTAAAATGATATTGGCCAGGTGCAGTGGCTCATGCCTATAATCCTAGCACTCTATGAGGCTGAGGTAGGTGGATTGCTTGAGCTCAAGAGTTCAAGACCAGCTTGAACAAGAGCGAGACCCATCTCTACTAAAAACAGAGATGGGTCCTTGTGGCACACACCTGTAGTCCCGGCTACTTGTGAGCCTGACACAAGAGGATTGCTTGAGCCCAAAAGTTTGAGGTTGCTGTGAGCTATGACGCCATGGCACTCTACCCAGGGTGACAGAGTGAGACCCTGTCTCAAAAAAAAGAAAGAAAAAATAAGATGTATATTTTGCCCTGTGACCGAGTGCACAGATTAAAAATTTAGAAAGTCTCTGATTTACCATATTCCTGTCACATGAGTGCTTGGGCAGAACTAAGCATGGAGTCAGCCTATGGGCTGGTTACCAATGGTAACGTGAACTTGGAATGTTGCATCAGGAGACATCTCATTACGAAATGTGGGCCCAGTAATGAGAATATCCCCGAGTCACACAGCCCAGGTTCAAAGTGTGGTCCAGAGTTTAATTAGCCACATGACTTCATTTTCCTCATGTGTAAAATTGGGCTTATAAGAACTTTGGAGGATTTTAAATAAGAATTCTTAGGTACAGTGGCTAAATAAATGTGCGTTATCAAAATGAAAAATTCTAGGGAGGTAGGACTTGCTACCACTTCCAAAGGAAAACTACACGAATCACATGAAAGATGTGAAGAAAAGCAAGCCTTCCGTAAGAAACACACACTTTATAGGATTATAAAAGTAATAGAGGTGAAAGTTCTTTTTAAACTATGAAGACCTGCCAAAATTTGAACATGTTTTATCATTACCATTGTTACAGCATCAGACCAAGTTAGATCTTCATTCTTTAGAAGTTTCATTCTGTCTTATCAGACACTTGTTCTTTTTTTGAGACAGAGTTTCATTATGTTGCTCTCAGTAGAGTGCCGTGGAGTCGCAGCTCACAGCAACCTCAAACACTTGGGCTTAAGCGATTCTCTTGCCTCAGCCTCCCAAGTAGATGAGACTACACACAGCTGCCACAACACCCGGCTACTTTTTTGTTATAGTTGTCATGGTTGTTTAGCAGGCCCGGGCCGGGTTCGAACCTGTCATCCTCGGTGCATGTCGCTGATGCCCTAACCACTGAGCTATGGGCTTACCAGACCCTTCTGTTGGTGTTGGTTAGGCATAGAGCAGCGGCCAGTACAGACGCAGCACCCTCATGGGATGTAGAGTCTAGTGATAATAAGCACCAGTTACACAGTGGTGGAAGTTAAAGACCCCAGGCCCTTATAGAACTAGAACAAACACAGGCCTAACCTTGGGGAAACCCAGAGGCCTTCCCAGAAGTGATGGCTTAACTAAACAAACCAGCTACCTGGAAGTCAGCAGAGCTAGGGCGGAACCTGGGGCAGGCAGGTGTCCCCATGTCCCAGGCAAAGTGAACAGCTTGTTCAAAGGTCTGTTGACAGGAGACAGTAGGGCCATAGATGACAAACTTAGAGACCAGTGTCAGTGATGTCAGCTTAGGGTAGGGACAAGCAACCACAGGAAGGGGCAAAGGATTAGTGCTTTATTAAAAAAAGAGAAGAGCACTGGGCGGCGCCTGTGGCTTAAAAGGGTAGGGCACCGGTCCCATATGCTGGAGGTGGCAGGTTCAAACCCAGCCCCGGCCAAAAACAGCAAAAAATAAAATAAAATAAAAAGAAGAGCACAAAAGTCCTCTTTGGAGGGGGAGATAAATGTCTTAGAACATGTCACCTGGGATTGAGCCGAGGGATGTGAGAAGTGACAGGCATCATCTCTGCAGCAGGCTCCCCAAGGAATTTCCAAGGGACCCAGAGTGCCCTGCCTCCACTGTCCAGCATAGTTTGGAAGTGTCAGCAGCCCTGGCAGGGGGCCCATGGCTGCCCCAGTAGGAAGGGAGCAGGAGGAGAGGCCCCCGGAGCCTCTGTGCCGGGTATTTTATCTGGGCTGACAGTGTAGGGTGCCCTCATCAGCACCAACACCACCACGCCAGCCAGCCCCAGGGCAGAGCTTATAGTCCGGGGTTACAGAAGTTTTACTACATGGGCTGAGGGACATTCTCCAGGAGTTTCCATGAATTTTTTGTGACATTCCCAAATGCCAGAGGGCGAGGTCTGTGCTTTGACATTTGCTCTCCAATTCTCACAGGGACCCAAAATCAAACTGGGCAGCTGGCCAGCGGTTCTCTGGCCTCATTCCATGTGGCTTTATGTTTTTAAGATTCTTTTCTGCCGAAGAATTAAAATGCGTTATATGAGTAGACTTCACATAGGAGCCTCACTGGGAGATGTGTGTGAAAGAACTTACAGTCACCCACGACATATGGAGAAACAGAGGCAGGGGCGAGCCAGGGTGGCTCTGCGGGCACGTGGGGATTTGGAATCAGACACATTGCGGTTTTAACTCCTTCTTTGCCACTTTCTTGTGATACTTGACCTTGGGCAACTTATTTTCTATGAGTCTTGTTTTCTTTGTGTGTGACATGGGATAATAATATTTGACAACAGAGTGGTGTCATGGAGCTGATGAGATAAATGTATATATCGTGTCTGGCACAGTTCCTATTTCTCTCAGGTCCTCAGATGCCTCGTGAAAAGTTTGAATCATAGATATGGTACCGCTGGTGGGGAACCTGCTGCCACCCCACTGTGTTCCTGGATTGGCAAAGAGTATCCTGGGGTCCCCAGGGAAGTGTCTAGAGCAGCCTAGAGCCTGGGCAGTCTCTGCTATGTTTTAGTTCCAGCCAGTGTTTCTCTTCATCCCTTACAAACCCCCTTGTTCAAAGACAGATTCAAAGCAACTTACAGAATTAGAACTAATATCAGATAAGAAATGGGGTAGAAATCAGGCTAGTGACGGTAAGGCTTCAATCACGTTGGTAGGGACGGGCTTTGACTGTGGCTCTGACCCACTTAGCGATCAGTGTGAAAAGGAGAGAGCAGAGCATTCAGCCAACCTGTGATACCGGCTTTAACGCCAGTGTTCTAATTCAGCCAGACTGGAGAGAAACCCAGGCATGGAGGGCAGGTGGAACGTGCTTTATTCAGCTCCTGGGTGGCTGGTGAGCCAAGTTACGTAGGAGGTCCTGGCAGTCGCGGAGTTAAGTTACACATCGCAATCTGTGATCCACAGTCTGCACAGAGGAAAGGGCCCATGCACCTTTATACCCAGGGGAACAAAAATGGCACCATGCCAAGCGTCAGCGACATCAGCGGGACTTCCCTGGACACGGTTACGGCTCTCTAGGAATACATGGCGCTACCCGTGGGAGGAAAGTCTATGCAGCTCCATCTTGTCCCATCCGTTTTTTTTTTTTTCTTCATCAGCCCAAAGAGTTTTTCTTTCTTGCCCTATACGGTACAACAAATAATCATTAAAGTCATGTCTGAGTTTAAAAAAAAATGTGTAAAGAATTTTCAGTTCTATTAAGTCTATATACAGAGAGAGCCAAAAATACAGATTTTAAGAAAGGAGAAAAAAAAAACTATTAAATTTGTAATACTCAAGTCACGTTGGATTTTTGCAATTACAGGAGGTGCTCCAGGTGACTTGTATTCCTCTTTTGTTATCGGTATATATTGAGTATTACGATTTTAACAGTGTTTTTCCTTCCTTAGAATGTGTATTCATTCTTTTGACACCCTCTGCATACTTAGTACCCACCAGGCACGTGGAGCTTTTGTGGATCTGCGGACGGGTTAGATTGACAAAAGCAACAATCTTATCCCACCAAACTCAATAACACTTATCTGATTTTTCAAGGAAATGAGCTCATGTAAGTTACAGTCGTGATGTCGGACAGATTTCATGGAAATAAACGAAGCGTCAGGTGCCCTGGCAGAGCATCTGCCCCTGGCCTATTCTCCCTCTCAGGAGCTGCTCCACAAGCACCAAGCCTTAACACAGTCTCCCTTCCCCGAAATGAATGCCACCGGATATGCATTTTAAACTGGCTCGCTGTGGCGATACCCTTTCAAAGTTGTCGAGGTTTTTGCTCGTAGTAAATTAAAAATATCCATCCCAGCAGGGAACTTGAAAAGTATGTGATTCCAGTTCATGCTGGAATCGTGAAAACGAGGTTTCTTTGTGCTCAGCTGGGGATCTCTCAGGGTTACACATGGTTCTTTCAAATCCCCAGTGACAGAGGAGGCTCTTAGAGCCTGAAAGACCGGAATGGGGGCATTGGGGAAATAGCTGGGCGTAGTTCCTATTGGAGGAGAGGGGAGAGAGGGAGCAGAGGTCTTGGAGGTAATCAGGTATGCGGGAGGAAGAGGTTAGAGACAGGTGAAACCATCAGAACGTGCGAGAGGCCACAGAAAGTGTTCTGCTAATGACAACAGCCAAAGTAGTCTCCCGGAAATTGGGAAGCGTCTCTATCATGTACAAAACTACATGAAGCTTCCAGCTCAGCCCACATTTCTTTCATCCACACGCTGTTCCTTTCCACTCACTTTGCGCCCTTCTCTTGCTGCTTGCTGTCACCTGCACAGCTGGTCTCTCACAGCCAAATCTTCCCGGACCTTTGTTCTGAAGAGGGACCCTGCCATCATGCAAGCTTTGCCTCCTCAGAATGCTCTGCCCTGCAAAAGCCCTCATTGCTTCACAACACGTGGATCAGATTTACCCTCCTAAATTCACAACTGGGGCTGGGGAGCGCAGAGCGATCCTTGACAGTGACAGGTGTGTTCCTCCCCAGCTGTGGGGGAGGTTGCTATTCTTATCTTTTTTTTTTTTTTTT
>NW_003852414.1:6205634-6212682 GCF_000181295.1 Otolemur garnettii | reverse complement strand
CTCACTGGAGTTAGATGATATCTCAGAGTAGTTTTGATTTGCATTTCTCTGATGATTAAGGATGGTGAGCATTTTTTCATATATCTATAGGCTGTACGCCGTTCTGCTATTCTTATCTAAGAGCACAGATCAATCCTTATCTTTCCTGCAGCAACCGAACGCGATTTTCCCAAAGTGCTATCACCGACGCTTCCCCCTCTAATGTCTTCGTTTGAAAATGTTCAAACCTGCAGAAGAAAAGGAAAGAATCATAAAATGAAACCCATTTATTTTTGAACTAGATTCACCAATTTAGGTCCATTTGGCTGTTCTCTATCCTGTACGTGCTTGCATTTTCTCTCTCTCCTCCCCCCAAACTCCCTGCCTCCCTCTTTTTTCCTTATGTATGTATATACCTATATCTGCTTTTTCTGCCAAACTATTTGAAAATAGACTGTAGCCATCCTAACAGTTCACCTCTAACTACTTCCGCATGAATCTACTTAGACTTAGGATGTTCCCCTACCAAACTATAATATTATCATCGTACTTAATAAAATGAACAATGTGATGACATCTTCTCATGCAATCTGTATTCCTTTGTTGAATTGTGGACGCTATTAAGGTTCAAGGATTGCATGACTGTTAGGGCTCTAGTTTCTTTACTATAGAACAGTCCACTTCTTTTTACATCTTCTGCAACATTTTCTTCCAAGAGTTGAGACCAATTGCCTTGTGCCTTATCTTTCCTTCTGGATTATTCCCTCATGTCTTTGTTGATATTGTTTTTTTCTTTGTTTTTTTTTTTTTTGTCTTTTTTTCTCCTGAAACTCAGAGTAAAGTCTAAATATATGATTAGATTCAGCTTAAACAATATTAGTAGACTATTATAGAGGTGATGTTGACAGAGGTAGTTGATGTTAGGTTGTCCGAATATTTGTGACACAAGTTTGATTCTTTGGTGAAGGTTGTTGTGACCACCAGATTTACTCATTATGTAGACAGAGTGCTTTTTTTGCAATTGGCAAGTAATCTGTGGGGGATACTTAGAGGCTGAATGAAAACCTCCTCACTAGGCTGGGCGTGGTGGCTCACGCCTGTGATCCCAGCACTCTGGGAGGCTGAGGAGGCTGGATTGCTTGAGCTCAGGAGTTTGAGACCAGCCTGAGCAAGACCGAGACCCTGCCTCTAAAAATAGCCAGGCACTGTGGTGGGTGCCTATAGTCTTAGTTACTTGGGAGGCTGAGGCAAGAGGATCGCTTGAGCCCAGGAATTTGAGGTTGCTGTGAGCTATAATGCCACAGCATTCTACTGAGGGTGACAAAGTGAGACACTGTCTCGAAAAGAAGAAAAAGAAAAAGAAAACCTCATCACGAATAATATTTAGTCCGACGGTTTAAGAATCCGTGAAGATCTCTGCTTGAATCAATTATTATATTTTATCCTGGAGGTGCAAAATGATTTTTACAATTTTATGACCTCTTCTGTGTGTATTAGTCAACATTCTATGAAAGAAATTTCTTTCCCCTTCCACCTCTATTTCTTTCTCATACACATACACACACACACCCTTTGTATATTACTATACAATCATAACTTTTACAACTTAATTTGTTATAAACAATGACTATCATTTTTTGATGTTCAAATTGTCTTAAATTTCACCAGTGGGAGCTTCTTCAGCTGGTCCCTGTGTCTTTCTAATGTCACCCACGGGTCTGAGGGCACCACCTTGCTTTTTGGTACAAGTTGTCTTAGGCTCATTTCATATGCTTTGTCTTCTTCAAATCTAAAATTTCTCCAGAGAGCCCTGGTTCCTTTTAGCAGGGAATGACATTTAGAAACCAAAATCTGGGTGCTGGGTGCTACTAGGCCATTTCAGTGAACAAAACTGGGAGACCTATTTCTAAGCTAACCATGAGTTCTCAATGACATTTCCTTCACAAATGTCATAGTAGAGGGCCTTCCTTGTCTTCTTATATTTTAGATTTTCATCTCTTTTTTCTTATAGAGAAAAGCTTGTTTCCTAAGTAGATGAATATATTATTATTTTTTTTCTTTGAGACAGAGTTTTCCTTTGTCACCCTTGGTAGAGTGCTGTGGCATCATAGCTCACAGCAACCTCAAATTCTTGGTCTTGAGTGATTCTCTTGCCTCAGCCTCCTGAGTAGCTGGGACTATAGGTGCTCACTACAATGCCCAGCTATTTTTAGAGACAGGGTTTTGATCTAGCTCAGGCTGGTCTCAAACTCAAGAGTTCAGGCATTCTGCCTGCCTCAGCCTCCCAGAGTGCTGGGATTACAGGCATGAGTCACTGCACCCAGCCCCTAGATGAATACATTCTTGCTTGCTTTATCCAAAATAAAAATAGAATTATTTCAGAATTACAATAGTACATCAATCAGGGTTCTCAAGAGAAACAGAACCAACAGAATTTTTGTGTATGTGTATGTGTTTATATACAGGGTGTCCATAAAGTCCATGTGCAATTTGCTATGTTAAACTATTTTAAATTGCACATGAACTTTATGTCTACTCTGTATACACAGTGTATAATATGTATTAATAAATATATGTAGGAAATATAGAATTACTATAAAGAATCAGCTTATGCAATTATGGGGGCTGACAAATCCCAAGATATGTAATCAGAAATCTTGTAAAACCCAGAAGAACCAATAGTGTAATTTCAGTCCAAAGGCTGGCAGGCTTGAGACCTTAGAAGAACTGATGTTTCAGATTGAGTCTGAAGGCAAGAAACAAAAATGATGCTCCAGCTGGAAGGCTGGCAGGCAGGAGGAGTCTCTCTTATTCATGGGAGAAGGATCAGCCTTTTGTTCTGCTTAGGTCTTCACCTGATTGAGTAAGGCCCACCCACATTAGGGAGAATAGTCTTCTTTACTGGACCTACCAATTCAAATGTTAATCTCACCCAGAAACACCCTCACAGACACACCCAGAATAATGTTTGACCAAACGACTGGGCACCTCATGACCCAGTCAAGTTTGCATGTAAAATGAACCACAACAAATACCAATTTTACTCCTATCAAAGAAACTAGTACATAAAGTTTTAGATTTCTATGCCTTCCTTTTTTGCCTTAAAATAATCTCTTTACAGATATATAGTCAGAGATAAAAGTTAACTTGAATTAGCCAGAATCAGAAGTTCCTTCAAGTGGGCTCGGTGCCTGTGGCTCAAGTGGCTAAGGTGCCAGCCACATACACCTAAGGTGGCGGGTTCGAATCCTGCCCTGCCAAAACAACAATGACGGCTGCAACCAAAAAAAATAGCTGGGCGTTGTGGCAGGTGCCTGTGGTCCCAGCTACTTGGGAGGCTGAGGCAGGAGACTCGCTTGAGCCCAGGAGTTGGAGGTTGCTGTGAGCTATGATGCCACAGCACTCTACCCAGGGGGACAGCTTGAGGCTTTGTCTCAAAAAAAAAAAAAAAATAAGTTCCTTAAAGTGAAAGTTACTTGAAATGCTCTGTGTGGTTGTTTTTTCAATTATAAATGTATATGTATGTATGTATATATAGGTTTTTCTGTATATTTCCTTCTGTTTGTACTCAATTATTTTAAGATTTAGCAAAATACATTTTGATTTGATTTTTTTGAATATGTTTCAAAAAACAAAATGATATGCAAAGTTATACTCTGAGGAGTCTCACTTTCATCGCCCTCATACCATTCCCACCCACTCATCAATTTCAAGCTTATCATTCCAGTGTTTCTTTTTTGCAAACATGAGAAAATACACTACATACTATTTTCTGTAAGTTTTTAAAAATTGAATTCTTTCTGTTCTTGATCACTAAAAAATTATCGCAAGTTCCCTGTAGATGTTTCACAAAATACCAAAAAGCAGCTAAACAGCACAAAAGCATCTTGGATACATATCATTTTACAAATCTTGTTAATTAATTGAGCTAAGTCAGATAGTCACATGATTTTATTTATATTTGGTTTGATGGAATTTTCTTTAGTTTTTAAAATTCTCCTATATATCTTGTTATTTTGATTTAGATGATTGAATTATTATTTCTATTTCAGCAAACACATTTCCTCTCTCTGTTTAGTATTTCCTTACAAGGATGACACCCTGGAGAATAGAATAAAGGAAGTCATGAGGCACTTTCTTTGTCTACTTAACAGAAGAGGGGCTTCAGTTATACTAGTAACACCAGGACAGAGCTCAAACTTGGCTCCACCCCAGATCCTGGAAGGAAGAGCTCCTCTCCACAGGCCAGGTTGTCCCGCCCTAGGAGAGGGAAGGACTCTTTGAACACATGTTGCATTTCAGTAGCATCTTAATGTTGCCTTTGGTCTCACCAGGAGGATTACAGTTTAAATCAGTCATGTTTCTCAGGCTTAACGTGACAGCCCAATAGGGATTGTACAAAGAACAGGTGTTTAAAGGAGTAGAACTGAAAATGACAATAGGGATACAAATGGCTTCTAAAAAGTACACATTTTGTGTTTGGGCAGTGCCTCACTTGTTGGGAGTGTTTCCATACCAGGGCTGTAAGTAATTCTGAAAAGTAGAGTATGAATTATTACACCTTTTTTAAGGGTGAGGAAACTAAAAGTGGTTAGTCCTGAGATGCCCAATCAGCCAAGAAGTGGGTGTGAGAGGTGGGTATGTGCGTGGAGAGAGGCTTCCTGAGTCTGACTCACTGATCTTTCCTTCGCACATGTCAACTATGCTCAAGTATGGATAAGGGTTTCCGAGCATACAAACACTCTTTAAGCCAGAGTCTTACATAAAACCAAAACCTTGTATTTTTATGTAAATACTCAATGTATTAACTATCTATTGCTAGGTAACAAATGATTCCTCAAACGTGGAGGAGGATTAAAACAACAAACATGTATTATCTCAAGTCTCTGTTGGTTGGAAATCTGGATGCAGTTTACAGGGGTGTCTGTGATTTTCTCTTTACAAGATGAAAAAAATAGGATCTGTCCCATAACTATAACACGAGTTCTAAATTGTGCTCTAATTGGACAATCTCAGAATCAATCACTGTGGTCAGATTACGTTGGACCAATCACCATCTAGACCAGAAGCTGGAGGTGGGGTTAATCTAATTCAAACCTGTGGGCTCCAACGCAATGGAAGAGGGGAGAAGGGGAAGTTGAGAACACCATGATCCCTGAAGTCACTTAACCAACAACTACATCTTCAGAATGCCCATGTCTACCTGAGTGGCACAGATGTTAGCTAGCGGCAACTCCAGTCTCTCTGGCTAATAATGTTAGGTCAGGACGTAGCTCCTCATTATCGAGTACACTAGTATTAAATGGTAAACCACGCCCTTCAATGCAGGCTCGGTTGTAAACGATGGAATTGACTGGACTATATTAAACAGAAAATAAATTCAATCAAGGATATTAGATAGCTTACAGCATTTCAAAGGGGACCAAATAGCCAAATTCTAAAGCTACAGATTAGAAATTATGCCCAATCCTGCCCCAGGAGCCCGTCTGGCAAAAACACTCCTATCGCTGCCACTTGACAGCTAACAAGCCACAAGTGCTGCCCCTGCTGCCCAGACTGAAACAAATGCCTTGCCTCCACACTTGCTAGGAAACCCACCTCAGTGTTTCATGTTTCTCTCTTCTGTTTCCACATTTTCCTTTGGTACATCTGACTAGTAGAACTTAAGTCTGTATCTGCTCCTCAGATGCAAGGGATTCTGAGGATGTGAATTTTCTGAATTCTTCCTTGGGAATGTAGAAGTCTCAGTGTGAGAAGTTATCCAATATGCAGGGTGAATGCTCAAAATATATGGGGCAGTCTTGAGTGACAGATATACCCTGTATTAGTCTATGATCCTGGGGGGAAAAGAGGATTGTGCATTAGAGCCTTCCATTAGGGAAAGGAGATAATGGTAAACAAGATATTTCATGTCCTCATGGGTGGAAATAGTGTTCCTTGTCCTGGCAATGGAGTTAGTTTCTTGGCTAACCGATCTGATGTCCCTGAGTTCTGTGTTCTGGGGGGATTCCTCTGTGGCATTTACTTTTGCCCTCTGGGGAGTGAGGAAAAGGATCTTTCTTATGCATTGTCCTTTAAGACAGAGACACTGTGCAGGCCCCAAATACACTTCCTGGCCACATCCTCCCAGGCTATGGTTCCCACCCCAGCACATTAGAATAACCAAGGGAGAGTCTTGAAATATAGTAGCAACATAGCTTTTCAGTCTCTTCAAAACTCTATATTAAAACTGAGCACCTATATAGCAAAACCAGTATTTTTCAAATTTTTTTTTTTTTTTAATCTCATGGCACACTTGAACTTATAGTTAAACTTCCCTGGGACACTTAAGTTATGTTGATCAACAAAAGAGTTAAAAAAAAAAAAGAAGAAGAAGAAGAAGAATATAGTCACTGTGCTTTGAACTTCTTTTGAACAATTTAATTGATGATCTTTAAAAATTTTCATGGCCCACCTAACATCTTCTCACAGCACGACACAGCATACCTGTTGAAAATCACTGAGCAAAACTAAAATCCCACTGACAACATTTACAACAAAACTAGATGATAAGGGGCCTTACGGACACACCAAGCAGAGACCTACCAATAGCCACAAGACCTGTAAGTCATAGCATCTCTGCAGAGAAAGAAAAGGGAATCAACAGAAGTGGCACTGAGTGACATGAAAACAACAGAACTCCAAACGAATCATCAGAGCTTTGGGCTAATTTGAGAACAGAAGCTGAAACTAGGAAGGCTTTTGCTCTCTCCAGGAGCAGTGGCATGTAAGTGGTCAGCAAGTTGGAAGGGGCTGGGGCAATGCAGCTTCTATGAACTCATAAAACTGACCCACTAGGGATTCTTTCTTAGAATAAAAATTGATCAGGATAAATACACACACACCCCTTCAGCTAGGTCCTATCTCAAATTAATGGGTGGCTAGATTCTCAGGGGTGAAGCGGGCATCAGCAGGTTTCTTTTTTTTTTTTTTTGGACAGAGCCTCAAGCTATCCCCCTAGGTAGAGTGCCATGGCATTACAGCTCACAGCAACCTCCAACTCCTGGGCTCAAGCGAGTCTCATGCCTCA
>NW_003852414.1:6196124-6205552 GCF_000181295.1 Otolemur garnettii | reverse complement strand
CCCGCCACCTTAGGTGTACGTGGCTGGCGCCTTAGCCGGTTGAGCTATAGGCGCCGAGCCATCAGCAGGTTTCTAAAGCTTCTCAGGTGATTCCAGTATTAACATTTTTGTGATAGCTTCCATGAGGAAATCCAGAGGAGAATGAATTGCCCAGGTTGCTGGATGATCTGCCAAGCTGTTTTCTAGCTATATCTTCATAAAGGATAAAAACAGACAGATAATATTTAATAAATGCTTCAAAATACTTAGTGAGAAGTGCATGAGAAGATTTGCTGGGTCAGCCTCCTCCTCTTGACTGTACGGAGTTGGAGTTCATGTTGGGTGGATGCCATTGTCTCACTCTTTCTTTGAATTTAGTTTCCTTTCTAAAGAAGGATCTGTTAGTCATTGACTCTCTGAGTCTTTTCTTGTTTGCAAATGCCTTTAGCTTCACTCGTGTGTGATTGTTTAGCTAGGTATAGAATCCTAGGTTGACAGAATTTGTTTTTGTTTTCTTTGGTTGGTTGTTTTAGACTCCTAGGCTAAAGCAATCCTCCCACCTCACCTCCTGAGAAGCTGGGACTGCAGGTGTCCACCACCATGATTGGTTAATTTTTTAACATTTTTTTTTGTAGAAATAGGGATTTCACTATGTTGCTCAAGCTGGTTTTATACTTCTGGCCTCAAGTGATCCTCCTAAATCAATTTCCCAAAGTGCTGTGATTTATAGACATGAGCCACTATGCCCAGGTGACTATTATTTTTTCTCAGAATATTATGCCTTTAGAAGTGTGATTTCATGCAAATCAAAACTACTTTGAGATATCATCTAACACCAGTAAGATTACCCATATCACAAAATCCCAAAATCACAGCTGCTGGCATGGGTGTGGAGAAAAGGAAACACTTCTGCACTGCTGGTGGGATTGCAAACTAATACATTCCTTTTGGAAAGACATCTGTAGAACACTTAAAGAACTGAAAATAGACCTGCCATTTGATCCTATAATTCCTTTATTAGGTATATATCCAGAAGACCAAAAATCACACTACAATAAAGATATTTGTATCATAATGTTCATTGCAGCCCAATTCATAATTGCTAGGTTGTGGAAGAAGCCCAAGAGCCCATTGATCCACAAATGGATCAATAAATTGTGGTATATGTACACCATAGAATACTATGCAGCCATTAAGAAAGATGGAGACTTTACCTCCTTCATGTTTACATGGACAGAGCTGGAAAATATTCTTCTTAGCAAAGTATCCCAAGAATGGAAGAAAAAGTATCCAATGTACTCAGCCCTACTATGAAACTAATTATAGTTTTCCTATGAAAGCTATAACCCAATTTTAGCCCAGGAACATGGGGAGAGGGAGGGCAGGGGAGGGTGGAGGGTGGGTGGAGGGAGAGTGATCGGCAGGATCACACCTATGGTTCATCCTATAAGGGTACATGTGAATCTCTCTAAATGTAGAATATAAATGTCTTAACACAGTAACTAAGAAAAAGACATGAAGGCTATGTTAACCAGTTGGATGAAAGTACTTCAAATTGTATGCAGAAACAGTATTAATGTACACTGTTATGATTTAATTAAAAAAGGAGATAGTATTAATGTACACTGTTATGATTTAATCAAAAAAAGGAGAAAAAAAAAGCAATTCGAGAAAAAAAAAAGAAGTGTGATTTCAGCCAAATTATTGTTTTGATTTGCTTTATTTTCAGTTTTATTTTGGAAATTCACAATGTGTGGAAATCATGTATTGTCTGGTTTTAGAATTTATTCCTCTAAAGGGAGTGTGGATTTCCTTCTGCCACATGCTTTGGAGCTTATCAATGGCTTAAGATAATGCTTAATGTTAATTTCTAATCTCAGACATCATAGCCTATCTTTTAAAGTGCTATCTTTTTAATTTCAAATCAAATGAGAGGAGAGTATGGTTTATAAAATCTTAGGGAAACATTACTTTTCTACTTAGTCTCCAAGCTAAGATAAACTTCCTAAGTTTGTGGGCAGATTTTAAAACTTTCTGTAGTTCTTAAGAATCCTGATTTTATTTGGAAGTAGTGAGGTGTGGTGGCTTGCACCTGTAATCCTAGAAAGGTCAAGATGGGAGGATCCCTTGAGCTCAGGAGTTTGAGACAAATTGAGCAAGAGTGAGACCTCCATCTCTACTAAAAATAGAAAAATTATCTGGGCATCATGGTGGGTGTCTATAGTCCCAGGTACTCCAGAGTCTGAGGCAGGAGGATCACTTGAACCCAAGAGTTTGAAGTGTTGTAAGCTAGGCTGACACCATGGCACTCTAGCTAGAGAACAGACTGAGACTTTGAAAAAATAAAAAAGACATTGCTATGGCTACTCCAACCTTTAACAACCACCACCCTGACTAGCAGCCAACAAAGGCAAGTCCCTCCACCAGCAAAAAGATTACCACTCACCAAAGGCTCAGACGATCACTAGCAGTATTTTGAAAAGAAAATATGTGGGAGCATCATTTTCAACTTACAACCTTATTTCTGAGGTTCCTTATTTATTGAGTCTGAATCTTTACTCCTTCCCTGGCTTCCTATTGCTGTCTTTCATTCACTGCTGTTAATATTCAGTGACTTCTTCAGTTTTGACCCTGAGAATGTCCCTTAATTTCTGTGCATCTGAAAAGAATGTCTGTCTAGTATCTATTATTGCTAGGTCCCTGTGCGTGCACGCATGTGCGTAATACGTGCGTGTGTGTGATTGCACGTCCACTCCCGCATGCATGGGGGGGATTTCTTATCAGGTTATCTGATCTGATATCTTACTCTACTATTTTTGTTGCAAATTATTTTCTATAGACTCTGTCACTTTATTTTGATTTCTATGAAAAGTTTTACGACGACAGTTTACAGATGGCTAGGAGAGTTTTACGACTGTACTTCTATTTTTCTACTTCATTTCTAATTTCATGGTATGGGAGATAATGAGGCCAGTTTTTATTCCATTGGTGATTAGAAATATAATGATTTTGTTTTTAGTGTATGAAGTCATATATATGCATGTATGAAGTCAGACAGTTAAGTTTGTAAAGTCATCCCAGAAAAAGAGCTGCCTACATCATTGCTGAGTATCACTACAGTCACCTGACAGTGCAGTACTCCGCTTGGCCATTGGTGACCACAGTGATATTTAGCAATGTAGCATTTTTTTCTAGAATGAATCCACAAACTTAATTGTCCAATATTGTATTTCTTTTTCTTTTTTTAATAATTCATAGCTTTGTACATTAATGCAATCATGGGGTACAATGTGCTGGTTTTATATACCATTTGAAATATTTTAATCAAACTGATTAAAATAGCCTTCACGGCATTTTCTTAGTTACTGTGTTAAGACATTTATATTCTACGTTTAGTAAATTTCACATGTACCCTTGTAAGATGCACCATAGGTGTGGTCCCACTTATTACCCTCCCTCCACCCATCCTCCCCCCTGCCCTCCCCTCCCTCTCCCCTTTCCCCTTCTTCTTGGGCTATAATTGGGTTATAACTTTCATATGAAAGCTATAAATTGGTTTAGTAGTAGGGCTGAGTACATTGGATACTTTTTTTTTTTTTTTGAGACGGCCTCAAGCTGTCCCCTTGGATAGAGTGCCATGGCATCACAGCTCATAGCAACCTCTAACTCCTGGGCTTAAGCAAGTCTCCTGCCTCCACCTCCCAAGTAGCTGAGACCACAGGTGCCCACCACAATGCCTGGCTGGTTTTTGGTTGCAGCCATCATTGTTATTTGGTGGGCCCCGGATGGATTCAAACCCGCCACCTTAGGTGTATATGGCTGGCGCCTTAGCCACTTGAGCCACAGGCACCGAGCCTAGATACTTTTTCTTTCATTCACTTTGCTAAGAAGAATATGTTCCAGCTCCATCCATGTAAACATAAAAGAGGTAAAGTCTCCATCTTTCTTTAAGGCTGCATAATATTCTGTGGTATACACACTTGTATGATACATGCATGGATGTGTGTATGTATTCAACTGTGCTGATAATTAGGTTTAGATCTTTAGTGTTTTATCCATTAGAACTGCCAGGACTTAAAAGAATGAATCAAATCATTCACTGCAGAGTATCAAATACCCACTACTATTGTGCTTTTATTTTTTTTTTCCTTGACTGTTCTTGGCCATATATTAAGTGTTTTGGTGCCATGTCATGTTGTCCATTAAACATTGGCTGTCGTATCCTCATTTTGAATCATTCTCTTTATCATGGTAAATTGCTCCCTGGGTTTTATGTGTCCCGTCTGGAATTCAGCTTCATCTGATATTAAAGTTAAAATCGTCACTTAATTCTGTTAGCATCTTGCCAGTATGTCTGTCCATCCTTTTATTTTTTTATACTTTGGTTTTCTACTTCTGTGAGGTATATAGTTGGGATAGTTATTTTAAGCCAATCTCGGAACAATTTCTCTAGGTGAGAAACCTGTTTTTATTGCTTATCCTTATATATTCTTATGCTTATAGCTGTTCTTAGGCTTATTCTTATGACATATATTCTTTATTCTGCTATCTTAGGCTTCTGAACTTGAGCTCCATTTTCTTTCCATCTAATATATATAGTTCCTTTTTCTTGGTATTGTTTTATGTTACTTCGTTGTACTACTTTATGTTTTATTCTTCTAGAAAGTTGGAGGTTTTATAGATGTGTTTTTAGGTTTCCTATTGGTTACCTTCAAAATGCTTTAGACTAGAGTGTGTTTAACCCTCTACATTTTTATTTAACGTTTTTGGTCACTGTCAACATTATTCAATTCTCCTGTTACAACCCCTTGTTCTCCCTCTTCTTTCTTTTAACTCCCACGCCTGGTCTTTATACGCTTAGTGTTTTTACACATGTTTGGGGCTCCGTGTTTAAGTAGAGGCAGTAAACTTAACTGAGGTTTCCTGCTTGGTCCACCTGGGGCTGTAACTGATAAGACGAGGAATTAGCAAACACACGTTTCCTCCCGAGTTTCCTCCCTTCCCCTCTCCTGGTTGCCTTTTGTTACGTCATTGAACTTGACGATATTTACATCCATTTCTCTTTCATTGTGACGGGCTCAGAACAAGTCTGTGGCATAGTGGGTCACAAGTTTTGTGTGTCGAAGGGTCACCAAGCTTCCTAACCCCTGGGTTATCTGATTGCATCCCTTCTTATCCACTACATAAAAGAATTGGACAATCGGTCTGGAACAGGCCCCAGGAATCTGCATTCTAAACAAGTAACTCAGGAGAGGATGTCACAAGGGTTCCTCAGGCCAGACTTTGAGAGCTGCTACTCCAGAGATTGAAATTATTCTAGATCTGAAGAATCTGCTGCCTTGTAGGATAATCCAGAGGCTAGAAGGGATAGGCACGTGGCATGGATACCATATTCTGTTTTGCCCACTTACAAATCTTGTATCTCATCTTAATTGCCTTATTAAAATTCTCATGCTATTTTATATTGCACACTTTAAAAAATTACACACGCACTTTATGGCCGCCCTGTATATCCAGGGGACAGGAATGGTGATGGTGTGCCAGATTTGATCTTTTCCAGCCTAAATGACTTACTTGCACTATTCTTCACTGAGTTAAAAAAAAAAAAATAAAGGTACAATAACATGCTCATTTATACCATAAGTGGGTCCTAACCACATGTACAGATGCCTTTATAAAATTATAACATTCAAATTATGTTTTGTATTTTTCCAGTACGATGAAGTAAAAGGACATGTACATATTCCTGAGAGATTTGCCTCTGATCGTGGTTAGGGTGCAGGCTCTGGTGTGAGAAATCTGAGTTCGCTTCCCACCTCTGCCACTTCAGAATCTGTTCATGTTTCTGTTCCAGAGTGTCCTCATTTATAAATAAGGTGGAAGGTAGTTCTCCCTTCCCCACAGGACTCCTGCTAGGACTAAATGAGGTAACACATATAAAGTGATTGCAACAGCCCCCGGTACTTAGCAAAAGTTTTTTTTTTATTATTTTCACCCAGAGGAATGGCTATTTAAGGGCAATTCCTAATAATCAGAAAGATAATTGGTGGGTTTTAGGCACTGGGAAAAGCTTAGATTCTTTGAGTCTTAGTTACAAAAATCTCGACTCTTTTATCTCATTGTCCATCTGTTCATTTTACCCAGGCTTCTCGGCTTTTCTGTGGTTCATTTTTTCAAGAAAAAAAATCAAGGTTAAAGGCAAGAGAGTGAAGAAACTTCAAGTATTTTTGTTGGCACCATTAGCATTCTGTGAAGGCTTCTCGCCTGGATGGAATGCCAAGGGGTTAAGTGACTTTTGCAGTTTTGCAGAACAATGTGGGGCTATCTAGGGGACAACAGGAAACATGGGCCCCTTTCCTGACTTTGATTTCAGTGTCCAAATCTACTCTCCCATCTCTGGTCCTCATGACTGGTAGCACAATGCCTCTCCTGCTTTCTGCTTGAAGATAGTGTAAGAATGAACGGAATGTCTGGAAAGTGGGAAAAGATACCATCACTGTCATCAAGAACTTGTACTAAAGGCCTCCAGCTCTAAGGTTGGATAGTACAGCCAGAGAAGCTGGGTGATCAGGAAGGATTGGCCTTGCTCTTGATGCTACGCTTTGAAGTGTGGACAAGACACACTGGTGCTGACAAGCCACAGCTATTAGCAGCTCCCTTCTAAGGCTGTTACGGTCGCACCTGGCTCTCATCCCTGCTCCTTTGTAACTTCTCAACCTCTTTGTTTGATTAGCTATCTCCTCCTTTTCTTGTGTCTCTGGCATAGTTGATATCTCTCCAACAGCTCTGGTCCCTTCTGCAAATGTACTCAGATCTCCCCTATCCTTCACAAGAGCATTTCTAACTTGGCTTCTACCCTTGGCCCCTGGCCCAATCCTGCTCTTCAGTTACTTCTGCAGTTCTCATAGAACTGTCACTTTCCACCACACATACAGTATTTTGCTTGTGTATAATGTGAACCCAGGATTTTTTCCCCCCAAACTTTTAGGAAGAAAAAAAATCCCTCATGTTTTAATCCAAATTTTTATTGGTTTATATTTAGATACTTGCTTCCTGTGTTAGAAAGGAATTTTAGCATTTATTTGTCGACACATTATGGCACAAGAAATTTTATGTAGACTGGGCCTGATGGCTCACACCTCACCTCTGGGAGGCCGAGGCGGGTGGATTGCTTGAGCACAATTGCTTGAGTTCGAGACCAGCCTGAGCAAGAATGAGACTCCATCTCTACTAAAAACAGAAAAAAATTAGCTGAGCGTTGTGGCAGGCATATAGTCTCAGCTATTTGAGAGGCTGAGGCAGGAGGATCTATTGAGCCCAAGAGTTTGAGCTATGACACCATAGCACTCTACCCAGAGTGACAAAGTGAGACTCTATCTAAAAAAAAAAAAAAAAGAAAAGGAAAGGAAATTTGATGTAATATATAATTACAAAACATGAGAACAGATATAAGGTACAAGAAACTTTTTTTTTTTATAATTTCAGGTTAATGTGAGGGCACAAACAAGTCGATTATAATATTTACATTTATTAGGTAAAGTCCCTCCTATAGTTGTGTCCCACACCCAAAAGGTGTGCCCTAAAACCCTTCCCATTGTGCCCATTAATTGGGAGCAAACAAATCCCTTCCCCAAGTACAAGAAGCTTTATGTACCAGGAGCTAATAGCACCATCACGTATAATGTGTATCCCCTTAAAACTCTGGGCAGAAAGTGTGAGCTATGCACAGCAAAATACAATACTTTTTTTTTTTTGAGACAGAGCCTCAAGCTGTCCCCCTGTGTAGAGTGCCATGGCATCACAGCTCACAGCAATCTCCAACTCCTGGGCTCAAGCGAGCCTCCTGCCTCTGCCTCCCAAGTAGCTGGGACCACAGGCACCCGGCTATTTCTCGGTTGTAGCCATCATTGTTTGGCGGGCCTGGGCTGGATTCGAACCTGTCACCTTAGGTGTATGTGGCTGGCGCCTTAGCCACTCGAGCCACAGGCGCCAAGCCCAAAATACAATACTTTGATCTGCTCTTTGCCATCTGGGTTCTCCCTTGCCCCTTGGCCCCATCATCAGTAAAAGTGACCTCCAATTGCCAAGCCCACTGGACACTTTTTCTAACAGTGTTCTTGACATGGTGTTGGCCTCATCCCTTGCCCAGCTCCTGCACCTGTGCACTGCCCTGTTTTTCTTCATTTCCCTCTAACTATTCTCATGTTAGGACTATATAAATGTAAATGTCATTTTTCAAGATTCTCTTTTTTGATCTTTTTTCCTTGCTACACTCATTCGTTTTGGCAATGTCTTTCTCTTTCATGACTTCAGATCTGGATCGAACTCAATGGAGAGTGATCTCTAAATTCTCAAATCTACTTATAACTCTTCTTCTGAGATCTAGGCCCCGGTTTTCAAATGCCCATTTGGATGTTGTGTTTGGGGTGTTAAAATCAGTATTTCTTAAAGCCACCCATTCCCTGGAGATCAGTTCTTTGCTGGCCAACCTATGGCTCTATTCTTTCACCTTCTACTTTGAATCAGTTTCCAGGGGCAACTCATAATATCATCGTCATGTCTCCTGCCCTTTCTATTAGGGCTATGTTGGTTAGCCCCTTATGTCTGGCTTGGACAGTTCCAATATATATAGTAGGCTCTTAATGAGTCTCTTGGCCTCTGGTATCTCTACCCACTTCTTGATTGATCTTAAAGTCTCGCATTGGTCTTGTGATATAACTCTCATTACCACGTAAATCAGTTGCTGTAGTGGGATATTCAAAGCTTTTAAGATCTATCACTATCACATCTAGCTCTTCAGACTAGCCAACCAGTTCCTCCTCCTCCTCCTTCTTCTTTTTTTTTTTTTATAGTGCTCAGGCATTATAGCTCATAGCCACCTCAAGCTCCTGAGTTCAGCATTTCTCCTGCCTTAGCCTCCCAAGGAGCTGGAATTACAGGTGTCTGCCATGATGCCCAGCTAACTTTTCTATTTTTAGTAGAAACAAGGTCTTGCTCTTGTTCAGGTTGGTCTCAAACTCCTAAGCTCAAGGAATCCAACCACTTTGGCCTCCCAGAGTGCTAGGATCACAAGTGTGAGCCACCGCATCTGGCCCTTTTTAAAAAAATTTGAGACAGAGTCATACTTTGTCGCCCTCAGTAGAGTACAGTGAGCATCATAGCTCACGGCAACATCAAACTCTTGGGCCTAAGCAATCCTCTCCAGGGAGCTGGGATTTAGGTGCCTGCCACAATGCCTGGCTATTTAGAAATGGGGTGTCCCTTTTGCACAGGCTGGTCTTGAACTGCTGAGCTCAGAGGATCCACCTGCCTCAGCCTCCCTGAGTGCTAGGATTATAAGCATGAGCCACTACACTTGGGCCTTTTTTTTTTTTTGAGACAGAGCCTCAAGCTGTCCCCCTGGGTAGAGTGCCGTGGCATTACAGCTCACAGCAACCTCCAACTCCTGG
>NW_003852414.1:6163037-6195986 GCF_000181295.1 Otolemur garnettii | reverse complement strand
GTGTACGTGGCTGGCGCCTTAGCCAGTTGAGCTATAGGCGCTGAGCCGGCCTTTTTTTTTTTTTAAGACAGGGGATCTTGCTCTGTCACCCAGGTTGGAGTATAGTAGCATGATCATAGCTTACTTCACCCTCAAACTCCTGGCTTTAAGTGATGATCCCACCTCAGTCTCCCAGAGTGCTAGGATTACAGGTGAGAGCCACTGTGCTCAGCCTCCAACTTCTTGCTAACTTACTCTCTTAGTTAGTCCTCCAGCCACTGGACAATGAGTTACTGAGTCCCTTTTATGGACTAGGCACTATTTTCGATGCTGAGGACACGTACTGATGAACGAGAAAGACAAAATATGTTTCGTAAAGTCAGTGATATAGTTTGTATGTCTGTCCCCTTCAAATCTCATGTTGAAATTTGATCCCTAATACTGGAGGAGGGGCCCAATGGGAGGTGTTTGTGTCATGGGGGTGGATCTCTCATGACTGGCAGGGTGCTATCCCCACAGTCAGGAGTGAATTCTCACTCTGTTAATTCCCAGGAGATCATTCTTTGGTTATATCTGGGAGAAATTGTACTAGTCACTTGTTAATATACTAGAAGGCAGAAGGGTATAGTTGACCCCATGGGTCTGTAGGCAGAAGAAATAATAGAATCTTTATTTCAGGTGATATGCCTATATATCCAGATAATCAAGTTTAGCTTGTTATTAGAATTAATGAGAATTTTATAAAATAGCCAGATACACAGTGAATTTATACAATTAATACCTTTTCTTTATGCTAGGAATAGTTGGACGTTTAAAAGTTTGAAATGTCATTCATACATATAAAACTATAACACATTTAGAAATAAATTTATCAGAAAGGTTTAGCATGCTTCTGACTAGACCTGCCAAATTTTATTGAACAGAACGTGTGTATAAATGGAGAGATGGTTCATGTTCTTACACAGAAAGATTTAATTTAAAAATTGTTAGTCATTCCAAGTTATTTTAATGCAATAGACTTAAATGTCAATAGACTTCCCATTTTTTGAACTACAACAATCATTATAGAGTTCATATGGAAGAATAAATATCTAAAAATCAGTGGAAGGGAATAGAATTTGAAATTTAATTGATTAATGGATGGGAACTTAATATACACCAAGGTGACAACAGCTTAGCAGTCAGGTTAGCAAAAATGAGTTGTTTAATTAACAATGTTGACCTGGGAATTATCCATTAGAAGGAAGAAAACTTCGAATTTAATCTGTGTCACAGAAAGAAACAAATTCCAAAGGGATTAAGGTGCAATCCAAAAAATGAAATGATAAAAATGCTAGACAAAAATTCAAGGGACTATTTGCATTATTTTGGAGGTAACTTCTTAGTAAGAGGAAATACAGAAGCAATAAATGAAGGAAAGATATACACATGATAAGGAATATATAGATAAAACATGATTGTATATGTTATGTATATATGGTGCATATTTTGTTTATGCATGTTTGATTACATACAATTTAAAAATAGTTGTATATCAAAAGGCACACAAATAGAATTCAAAGTCAAATAATATACCAGGAAAACTATGTATACATATATAGTACACAAACCCTTCTATTTATAGAAATCCTATTAACAATAGCAAAAAAAGACAACTCAATGGAAAAATGGGCAAAAGGATGAGTGGCAGAGATGGCCACATAGTCTCATGCCATTTCTGTGTTTTGGGGTTTTTCTTCAGCTTTTGGCCGGGGGTGGTTTTAAACCGGCCACCCCGGCCTATGGGGCTGGTGCCTTACTCCTTTGAGCCACAGGCGCCACCCCTCATGCCATGTCTGGAAAGCCACTGTCCAATCAGGAACCAGATTTCCCAGCCCCGCCCTCCCATGTACAATGTCTCGTGACTAGTTCTCACCAATGAAAGGTCATGTCAAGGAGGTTAAGGAAAGACTGCTGGTTTTCCATCCTCCCTTCCCAAAGCTCCAGGGAATGGTATAAGCACAGATGGAAGGAACCCACATCCCTCAATTATCCTCTAGTGAGCTGCCTGCCAAACACCCTCATTGGACTGTTACGCGAATGAGAAATAAACTATTATTTTATGTCCCTGGAAGTTTGAGCTCTCTTTATTACTGAGTTAAGTTACCCTAGCAAATAAAGGATTTGGACAAAAAATTTAAGAGAAGTGAATTGGCCAATAGGCAATGGATATATGACTAGAAGTTTAACCTCCCTAATACTCAAGAAAATGAAAATGAACAAAAGTATACTGTTTTGAAAAATCCATCAAATTCACAAAACTGAGAAGAGCAATAATTTCTAGGGCAGTTAAGTTGCAGAGATAGCGACATCATTGGTGGGGTGCACAATGCTGCAATCTTGGGGGAAATAATCTGAAAATACTTATTAAACTTGAAAATTTCTATTCATTATGCAACATGGCATATAGTGAATATTGCTTTTGGTTTTTCTTATCAGAGATGTGTAATTTGACAAGCCTTTGGACCCAACTTTAGGTTTCAGAACTACTGGAAGTAAAGAAAAAAGTTAAATGATTCCATGGTGGGAAATAAATCCACAGTGAGGGACTTTCTACAAGTTCACTTGGCTGGACATCTTAAACACTGATGTCTCAAGATAAAAGGTAGCAGGAGTTTTCTTCACTAAAACAGATCAAGATATCAAAACCAAATGCACTACATTAACCTAGATTGAATTCTGGTTAGCAGAAGGAAATTTCAAAGACCATTCTTAGAACAGCTAGGAGAAATTTAAATATGAATTAAATATTAAATGATATTATGAAATTATTTTAAATGGTCTTAGGTATGACACCAGTTTTGCAGCTATGGAAGAGATAATTTCTTTCTTTTTCTTTCTTTTTTTAATTTTTTTTTAAAGTTTTTGACCAGGGCCAGGCTTGAACCCGCCATCTCCGGTATATGGGTCAGCGCCCTACTCCTTTGCACCACAGGTGTTGCCCAGAGGAGGTAATTTCTAGTCCTAGAAAGGCATCCTGAAATATTTAGGAGTAAATGATAATGATCCTGAAGAGTGAATTGTCAAGTTATAGATCAAATACATGAATTATATATGCTTCTAGAGATAAAACTCTGTATAATCTGGCCTAGCAGTCTTGTCTTTGTAAACCTATCTTACAAAATAAATGTACAAACACATAAGAATGGATGTGTACGGGTATTCGTTGCCTCAGTGTTTATTGTGACAAAAAGATAGAAACAACCGGAATGTCTTGTGAAATACTATACAGCCTCTAAAAAGAATGAGTTTGATTTGTCTGTATTGACTTAAAGGGAGATACATAATATATGAAGGAAGAAAAACGTTATAGAATAATAATATAGTATGAATCCATTTTGTATAAGACAATATTTACATAAAAATACAGTGGCTCATGCCTGTAATCCAGCACTCTGGGAGGCCCAGGCAGGTGGGTGGCTTGAGCTCAGGATCTTAAGACCAGCCTAAGCAAGAGTGAGATGCCCTTTCTAAACATAGCTGGGTGTTGTGGCAGGTGCCTGTGGTCCCAGCTACTTGGGAGGCTCAGGCAAGAGGATCACTTGAGACCAAAAGTCTGAGGTTGCTGTGAGCTATGCCAACATGGTACTCACCCATGCAAAAAACAAAAGCAGAAAACAAACACATCACACCCTCTCCAAACTGTCCACCTCTCTTTGCCTATCATCAATCAGCCTGTTATCTATGTATATGTAGATATGTGTATACATATGGGAACTGAGTTGTAAAGCTGCACGTAAGTTGTGAACATTGGTTAAAGAAGTAGAGGGAGGTTAACTTCTTTCTATAAATATCTGTGTATCTTTTACTTACTATACTAGTGTGAATTATAATTGAATTTCTTAACAAAATCTTATGAGATTAATGATGATCTTCCAATGATGCTTTCCTGATGTCCAACACCGGTGTGGTTTTATTCTTCCCTTACAATGTCTTTTTTTTTTTTCTTGAGACAGAGCCTCAAGCTGTCCCCCCGGGTAGAGTGCAGTGGCATCACAGCTCACAGCAACCTCCAACTTCTGGGCTCAAGCGAGTCTCCTGCCTCAGCCTCCCAAGTAGCTGGGACCACAGGCACCCACCACAATGCCCCGCTATTTTTTGGTTGCAGCCGTCATTGTTGTTTGGCGGGCCTGGGCTGAATTCAAACCCACCACCTTAGGTGTATGTGGATGGCGCCTTAGCCACTTGAGCCACAGGTGCTGAGCCCAATATCTTTTCTTGATTTGGGGAGGGAGAGCAATTTGACACAGGCTCAGTTCACCATTATAAACTCGGGTCCCTTCTACTTTTCTTTTAAGCTTCTCTGTCTGTATTTGTGTGGTTTCTTCTGCCTGGAGCAATCTCATCTGCACGTGGAGTGTCTGGCTAAAAATTGTGGATCTGGGAGGTCATGCATGGAGCTCGTCAAAGTTTTAGCACTGAACTTTTAAATTTGGGGTTTGGGGGTTAAAAAGAGGAATGGACAGTGACCGATGCCTGTCTTCATTCTCTTGAAAGAGATGCCCTTGGTGGAACATAATGTCCAGAGGGTCTGATGATGTACTGGCCCTCTGTTGTGGTCTACAAGAGATCTTTGCTCTTTGTGTCAGCAGCACAGACCAGGAGTCCTCAGAAGCCATTTCCAAATGATACCTGCTGCCACAGTGTAAGTTATAAGGACAAGTTTATAGTAAGCAGTAGGGTAGTAGAAGGGGACAGGCCAACCCAAGTCACCAAAGAATTGGCACAATATAAACACAGAGCCCTCCTGGGTTTGGGAAGTGGGTCAGCCGTTCCCTTCTACTGTGTAGAGATAGTTCGTGGAAAGTGCCTTTTGAAAGAAACGCACTCTCTAGGTTTGGTCATACAATTTGTCAAAGGAGGAAAAGGAAATCTCTCCACATGTAGGTGGAGATTCCTCCTGTGGGAATTACCAGGAGTGTATTATTCCCACCCTAGAGCAAAAGGAACCCTGGGAATCCCTGTGTCCGGTGCTCCGATCCCAGATAGAGGAAAGGGAGTTCCCCTGCAGTGATTAAAGGATGAAGATGCCACTGCTTCTACGGAAATAATTTTTACACCTATGATTTTATCCTATAATGGAACATGTGAATCTCTCTAAATGTAGAATATAAATGTCTTAACACAATAACTAAGAAAAAGACATGAAGGCTATGTTAACCAGCTGGATGAAAGTATTTCACATTGTATATAGCAATAGCACTCTGTACCCATGATAGCATTAATGTATACTGATATGATTTAATAAAAAAAATTGCCTTTTCCATTCAAATCAATATTTAAAGTGCATGATTTAACATGAGTCAAATCAATGCTTTAAAAATGCACAGTTGGTAGAAGAGGGATGTGGGACGATTTTGTTTTGTATTATCAAGACACTCAGCCTGGCTATTGGTCCTCAGGGAGAACCCGAAAGAAACCGAGATGAAGGACAACAGCCACAATGCGGAAGGAACCGATCGAGAGCAGCCCCCAGAGCCAGGGCTGAGTGACCAGTGGCTGGTGTGTGGCTGTTTCCTCTTAGCTGTCCAGGGTCGCTTAGCCTTGCCTGACTAAACATGGCATCTACTCCCAGCAGCTAAGAAACTGCTGTCTGCTTGAACAAGTTCCTGAGCCCCCACTCTGCATGGGGAGCTTGAATCTCAGATTCAACCCCTTGAATCTTGAATTTCCCATCATCCTTCCCCACTCCTTTGGGGACCAGAGCCAAGGAACATCTAACTTGAAGGCCCTAGTGACCTTCCTCCAGCACCTGCCAGCAGAGTCAGGGTCAGAGGCTTGCAGCTATATTTTGGTTTTTCTAGATGGACATACTGGGATGGCCCTGGCTTACCATTTGTGTGGTCCTAAGCTTCGCTTGCGTTCACATAGTTTTCCCCATGGGTAACATGTACCACGTTTAACGAAATTTCGGGACAGTGAAATTTTCTGCAGCTTTCACCGGTAGAGATTGGCTATCCCAATGATACCTCAAGTTAAAATGGCATTTAGGGTTTCTGAAGCACTTGTATTCTATAAAATACAAGTATGGACTCCATTTGTCTTCGTAATTAACCTCTGAAGACAGTGATATTACCCTCCTTTTCTCAATGAGGAAATTGAGGTACAGAAAGTTTAGGCAACTTCTTAAGGCTACTTGCCCAGTCAGGGCTAGATGGGGACCCGAATCCAGCTGTTCCTGGCTCCGCATCCTTGGTCCTCCTGTCTCTCTGCACCGTGCCCATCCTTCCCCACTTGGAGCTGGACCTCTCCAAACCCTTCTCCTTCTCCTGTTAGCTTCTGCCAATGAGAGGCACGTGGGGGACGACTGGAGCGTAGGGAGAGGGCGCAGGGGCCTTCCTCCTTCCTGGGGTCCTCTACCCATCACTGTTGTTCTCAGGGCAACAGAGAGAAGGCTCCTGCTGCCTGAGCCTCTGCAGAGATGCCCACAGCAGTTGGGCCATGTCCCCCTACAGCTGGACTGACAGCTAGCTCTGCCATCCTCCCTCTGTCACCCTGCACCAGCCCCACCAGGGCCATCTGGGCATCTGTGGGGCACACCCCCAGCCCCTCAAGGGATCTGAGAACCCTTTGGATTCTGCCTCCTATTTAGAGATCCAGGGCACGGCCAGGCTTCCTTCTTACAGATATAAGTTCCCACCAGACTGAAGCTCCTTCTTAGACAACGAGGGCCCCCACCCTGAATGCCCTACTCAGAGGTCTAGGTACCACAGCACAAAGCATCCCTCTTGAGATCTCATCCCTGTCCTCAGAGCTGGGCGCACCAGCTGTGCAGAGATCAAAGTTTAAGTGGGACCATCCTCTCCAGGGTCTTGACGACTGCACCCTTCCTCTTTTATTCTCCCAGCTTGGGATGGTAATTACTTCCTGCTATGAGTAGTCGTGAGGTGACCTTCACATCTGTTTCTTGTTGGCTCAGCTTTCCAACACCTGGGATTAATCAATAATTGCCCGGGGTGGCTTGCAGCAGAATGCCTGTGGAAGGCAAAGCCTCAAGAACCCTCATATCTGGAGAACTAACCCAGGGAAAATGACAAGCACGGTCCTTTAAACTCTCAGCCCATAATCTCTGAGATATATATTCTTTCCAGAATCCACAGGTGCTCCCACAGGAGCTACAAGGTGCAACAGCGCCATCCCTTTCGATCTGAATCCCTGACAAGCTCTAGTGCCCCAGAAACTGGAGAAGAAATGTGGGGTCAGATGTCTCAGAAGGGGCACAACGTGGGAGGATATTTCCGTCCTGTGTGAACGCTCACCAAGTGACACTTCCAAGAGGTTCTCAGCAATCACATGTAGGAGATGACACACTTGGAATGTCAGCCAGCTCTCCCCTCAGCCACACTGCTGCTTTGACCCTGGGCCCATGCACAAAGGGGCCATTCTGCGGGGCTGGAGCCTTGCATGTGTTCCAAACATGGCTGTGTCCTCTCCAAGGTCAATCTGGCTGCTGCCACTGCTGAATGCCTGACCTTCCAGTAGTAGAAACATCTACTGAGCCCCATTCTTGAAGGCCACTTGTAGGCAGGATGATCACATTGGGTCCCTTCTAAGAAGGGAGGAGAAGCAGTTTATACTTCCTGGACTAGACTCTGATTCTAGATGGGGTTTGTCTTTTGCCTGCAATAGTTCCATGGCATTACCATCCATGAACTTAGGGAACATTTTTTTTGCTATCGTGGTGTATCATACAACTTTTCTTCTGGCTAATTAACACATTTCACAACAAAAGACATGTAACAGGGGGTTTGTGCCTTTGTAACCCACTAGTCTCATCCTGTCTCTCATTACCCAGAAGCCACTGGCTTCATAGAACATTGGAGCAGCCCTCTGATAGGCAGATATACTACAAGTTGGGAGACAACACCTGAGTTGTTGGAAGACCATTCTATAACATATGATAATCCATGCATGGCCCCTTTGCCCCCCATAACCGGAGTGCAGGGGTCTAAAAATCAAGGGGAAAAGAGGAACTTGGCTCCTATTACCAGGAAACCCACTTGAAGAATTCTTTCCTTCCTGTTTAGTAACTTTGGGGTTCTAGTTCTTGTTTCGAAACAGATGAATGCCTCTATTGGGGAGCCCAATGCTTCCATGGCATTGAAAGTTGAGACTTCTCCCTGGATGATTTGGAATTTCATGCCACTGAACTCCAACAGGCAGAGACGGGTCTACCCCACTGATTGGGAGGAGTGATCTGATTACCAACCAGAACTTGATGTGGCTGATACGCTACGAGGCAGGGAGGACCTGGGACCTCGCTGATTCTCTGTGGGCAATTCCTAAGAGTACCATGTCTAATAGTGACGAAACATTAAGCAAAGTAAGACTGTAGAAGATTCAGTCTCCTTAGGAATGAGAGTAAAACGAAATGAAGAAAAGAACCCCAACCCACTGAGGGGTTGGCTGCAGGAACGTGGAATGCAGAATGAGTAATGAAAGAAGAAAGTTACGAAAGTTGACAATGGCCTTGTGTCCCATTATAGAAATGAAGGCTCTCACAGTTATGCCCTGTCGTCCTTGCTTGTTACTGCACCATTTTATCTAAGCCTTATTGTCCATGTTAATTTATAATTTAGCTTTTAGGTTGTGGGAATTCACATGGCATCATCATGGAGCTTAGAAGAGGAATTCACAACCATCTAAGAAGGGTACAGTGCAGCGGAGGACTCTGTCATCTGTCATTTTGTAGGGAGAGGGTGAAAGGGTCTTCACTTGTAAGACTGGTGCATTTTTGTAGGGGAGAAGCAAGTTTTTGTGTGTTTGTGTGTGTGTGTGTGTGTGAGATCTCAAGTAAGACATGTATGGATGTTGGCGGAAGGCATAGATCTTTACCTGTTGCCTCTTATTTCCAAGACCATTCTCCTATGTTCTGTTCTGTGACGTTGGGGCTGAGGTCCTGCCAACTATACTTTGCAACCTTTCTCACCAGCCACCTGTTAGGTGTGCGGAGCAGAAGCACCGTGACTGCAGGGGATTTGGAAAGTGGAAGAGGAGAGTAGAGAGGACTCCATCCTGCTCTCCAGCTCCTGTCTGCATTATTATTTTTTTAATTTCAGATCAATACGAGGTGACAAATGATTAGATTACAATGTTTGCATTTGTTAGGTAAAGTCCTGTTGTCGTTGTGTCCCTCACCCAGGAGGTGTGCCCTGTATCCTTACACTGGGTCTGTTAGGTGACAGCACATTAAACCCCCTCCCTCTACCCCTCTTCCTCTGCCTCCTCCCTCCCCCCAACTTGCATTAAATTGAATTTTTCTCTTGTGTGGGCGTATATTAGTTTGTCTATGGCTTTGTATTAGGATTGAATACATTGGATACTTGCTTTTCCATTTTTGTGATATGTTACTAAAGAAAATGTTCTCCAACTCTATATAGGTTCAGAAGATGTAAAGCCTCAGGTGGCACCTGTGGCTCAAAGGAGTAGGGCGCCAGCCTCATATGCCAGAGGTGGCGGGTTCAAACCCAGCCCCGGCCAAAAACTATATTAAAAAAAAAGATGTAAAGCCTCCATCTTTTTTATGGCTGAATAGTATTCCATGACATACTTATACCACAGTTTATTAATCCATTCATGGGTCAATGGGCACTTGGATTGATTCCATATCGTGCCAATTATAATTGCTTTGCCATAAACAATCTAGTGCAAATGTCCTTAAGAGAAAGTGATTTTTTTTTTCCTTCTGGGTAGATGCCTAGTCATGGGATTGTGGGATCAAATGGAAGATCTATTTTGAGTTCTTTAAGGATTCTCCAAACTTCTTTCCAATGAGGCTGTATTAGTTTATAATTCCACCAATAGTGTATAAGTGTTCTCTTTCCCCATACCCCTGCCAGCTTTGGGACTCTGTGATGTGGGCCGGCGATCCTCACTGGGGTTAGGTGATATCTCAAGGTGGTTTTGATTTGCATTTCTATGTCTGCATTATTTCTACATCAGCAGACAGCAGGCTCTTGCTGCCACCTGTCTGAATATCAGCAGGAGGAGACCTTCCTCCAGAGGTCCAAACAACAGCCCCAAGAGACCCTCTCCTCCCAGCTCATGGTTTGGTGACATCACCAATTCCATTTTAATCTCTCAAACTCCTTCCACAGTTATTAATTTCCAGGTTACTCTAGAATCTACATTTTGTTCTTTCAGCCTCCTCACAACTGTGAAGCCCATTCCCTGTATTATTAAACCCTCTCTGTTTGGAATATCTATTTCTGTTTTTCTAATTGCACTATGCTTTTAGAAGTCTCTGCCCCCACTATAACAGTCAGATAGATCTATCTAAATATGTATTAAACATATTCTAATTTATTCTAATTCAATTAGCAAGGGTGGAAAGCAAAATGATTTCCTGAAGAATTTGTAAGTGAGATCAGAGATGACTTTCCACAGAACTCCAAAAGGATAAAGTTTTCTTTGCCACTCGACTTCTTCCTCTTTATGTCTCTGTCCATTTATCCTGGGCCTCCAGAATCTCACATCTCCTCCCTTCCAAATCTGTGCCCTTTGTTTGCCAAATACTTCTAAATTTAACTAATAACCAAGGTATGGAAGCTTATGAAGAAAGACACAAGGAATGATCTCTTTGGGAGTTACTGGTGCTTTTAAAAAATACGCTTGAAGCTACCAAAGATTTTCATGCTTTGAAGAACCTAGCAAAGCTTGGCTATAAGATTACCTGGAGTTTACTAGGGAAAGGTTAGACTGGTCTATCCCTATCAAGAGACTGAGTGGGTCCTATTCTAGTTTTCTGAAATTCTGAGGCCTCTGGAGCAGATTATATGTTTTGGTAGAAGAGACTGAAGCAAGAATATTTTTTAGCCTTCCCCCTCCCCATGTAGTTTCAGATAAAATAGATGACTCTTTTGGCAGACAGACCAGATGCAAAACACTTCTGTACCTTTGAACTTGAGTATTCTCTTCACGTTAACATCAAGGGGAGAATGACTGCAGACTGATAGCTGGAAAGTGTGTAGAGACCAAGGGCTTTCTCTTTCTGCTGTTTACTTTAACAGATATCAGTTGGGCTAGATTGGGCTGCAAGTAACAAACAACCCTACTCATAATTACTTTAAAAAAACAGCAATTTCATTTGGAGGTACACACCCAAGAGACATGAAAAAGCTATGGCACTACACAAATGTATACAGGAATGTCTTGCAGATATTGTGGGGTTTAGTTCCAGACCACTACTATAAAGAAAATATGACAATAAAGTGAGTCATACAAATCTTTCTTTCCCAGTGCATAAAATGTTACGTTTATACTCTTCTGTGATCTACTAAGTGTGAAATGGAATTATGTCTAGGCATGTCTAAAAAACAACATACATGCCTTCCTTAACAATACTTTATTGCTAAAAAGTGCTAACGATCATCGGAGTCTGCATTGAGTCCTAATCTTTTTGCTGGTGGAGGGTCTTACCTTGACGTCCCTATCTGCTGGCTGATCAAGGTGGTGGTGGCTGAAGGTTACGATGGCTATGGCAATTTCCTAAAATAAAACAGTTTGCCTCATTCATCGACTCTTCCCTTCATGAAACATTTCTCTGTAACAGGTGATACTGTTTGATAGCATTTTACCCAGAAACTTCTTTTAAAATTGAAGTCAATCTTCTGGCTCCTGATAAAATTAGTTGAGAAAGGTAAAAATGAACTAAGTTGATGGACATTTCTAAATCCTTTGTTGTCATTTCAACAATGTTCACAGCATCTTCACCAGGAGTAGATTCCATTTTAGAAAACCAGTTTCTTTGCTTATCTCTAAGAAGCACCTCTGGCTGGGCATGGTGGTTCACACCTGTAATCCTACAACTCTGGGAGGCCAAGGCAACAGGATTTTTTGAGGTCAGGAGTTTGAGATGGGCCTGAAAAAGAACAAGACTCTGTCTAATAAATAAATAGAAAAATTAGTCAGATGTGGTGGTGCATCTAGTCCTAGTTACTCAGGAGCCTGAGGCAGGAGGATCACTGAGCCTAGTAGTTTAAAGTTGCAGTGAGAGAGGTTGAGGCCACTGCACTCTAGCTGGGTCAACAGAGTGAGACTCTAACTAAAAACAAAAATGGTGCCTCCTCATCCATTCACCTTTTATCATCAGATTGCAGCAATTCAGTCACATTTTCAGTCTCTACTTCTGATCCTAGTTGTCTTGCTATTTCCTCTACTTCTGCATTTACTCCACCACGAAGCATTGAAACCCTCAAGTCATCGACAAGAGCTGGAATCAACTTCCTCCAAATTCCTGTTAATGTTATTTTGACCTCTTCCCATAAATCATGAACGTTCTTGATGGCAATTGGAATAGTGGATCCTTTCCCGAAATTTTTCAGTTCACTTTGCCCTTTGTGCATCAGAGGAATCACACTATTTGTGGCACTTACAGCCTTACGAAATGTATTTCTTAAATAAAAAAGCTTGATTCAAAGCCAAAATTACCTCTTGATTAGGGGCTGCAGGGTAGATGTTGTGTCAGCAGGAATGAAAACATTAATTTCTTCGTATGTCACCATCAGAGTTCTTAGGTGACCCCACGTGTTGTCAATGAGCAATAATATTTTGCAGGGAATCTTTTATTCTGAGAAGTAGGTCTCAACAGTGGGCTTAAAATATTCAGTAAACTATGCACAGATGTACTGTCATCCAGGCTTTGTTGTTTATAGAGCACAGGCATAGAGTGGATTTGGCATAATTCTTAAGGGCCTTGGGATTTTTAAAGTAGTAAATGAGCATTGGCTCCAGCCTCAAGTCATCAGCTGCATAGTCCCTAACAAGCCTGCCTTTCGCGGCCTTGCAGCCAGGCACTGACTTTTCCTCTCTAACTGTGAAAGTCCTAGATGGCATCTTCTCCCAACAGAATATGTTGTTTAATGTAGCCGCCTTCATCAATGATCTATCTTAGCTTGATTGTCTGGAAAACTTTCTGAAGCTTCTACACGGTGTGCACAACTTTACCTTGTATTTTTATGTTATGCAGATGGCCTCTTTTCCTAAACCTCATGAATCTACCTTGGCAACCTTCAAATTTTTCTTCCGCAGTTTCCTCACCGTTCTTAGCCTTCAAAGAATTGAGGAGATGAGGCTTTGACTTAGGGAAGTGTTGCAACTGCTTTGATTTTCTATCCAGACCACTCAGACTTCCTCTATATCAGCAATAAGGTTGATTTTCTTTCTTATCCTGTGCGTGTTTGCTAAAGTAACACTTTTAATTTCTTTCAAGAACTTTTTGGCAGGTTGCAGTGGCTCACGCCTCTCATTCTAGCACTCTGGGAGGCTGAGGCTCAGGAGTTCGAGACCAGCCTGAGCAAGAATGAAACCTCGTCTCTACTAAAAATAGAAAAACTAGTCAGGTGTTGTGGCCGGTGCCTATAGTCCCAACTACTTGGGAGGCTGAGATAATCAGATTGCTTAAGCCCAAGAGTTTGAGATTGCTATGAGCTATGATGCCATGGCACTCTACTCAGGGTGGCAGAGTGAGACTCTGTCTCAAAAAACTAATAACTTTTTGCTTGCATTCACAAAGTGGCTGACAATTTGGCACAAGAAGCCCAGCTTTCAGCCTATCTTGGCTTACAACATACCTTCCTCACAAAGCTTAATCACGGATAGCTTTTGATTTAAAGTAAGAGACATGTGACTATTCCTTCAGCTTGCATGCTTGGAGGGCTTGATAGGGTTATTAACTGGACCAGATTTAATGTTGCTGTGTCTCAGGGAATAGGGAGGCCTGAGGAGAGGGTGAGCAAAGGGGAACAGCCAGTTGGGGGAGCAGTCAGAACACACAGGACGTCAGACTAAATTTACCATCTAATCTTAGGAGCCAGCAGTTTGAGGCACTCCAAAACAATTACAATAGTAACATCAAAGACTGCTGGTCACAGGTAACCATGCCAGATACGATAATAATGAAACATTGCAAGAATTACCGACAGGTGACACAGAAACACAAAGTGAGCCCACACTGTTGGAAAAACGGCCCCTGCAGACTTGTTCACATCTGCAATTTGTAAAACACGCCACCTCTGGGAAGCACAGTGAAGTGAAACACGATAAAATGACCTGTGACTGTATGTGAATATTAGTCGTGGTATAGAAGGGGTGGAAACAACTTAAGCGTCTGTCAACTAATGAGCAAATGAATAAGCCAAATGTGGAATGGAACCTGAGGCAGCTATTAAAGGAATGAAGTGCTGATACGTGCTAGAATACAGACGAACTTTGAAAACATTACACCAAGGGAGAGATGACATGATTCCATTTATATGAAATCTCCACAATAGGCAACTCCATAGAGTTTTTAGAGCTAGTGTGAAGGGGGAGGTGGGAGGGACATAGGTGAAGGGTATATGGAGAATTTGCAGATGGTTA
The DNA here is from genome assembly GCF_000181295.1 of Otolemur garnettii. NCBI lineage: Eukaryota > Metazoa > Chordata > Mammalia > Primates > Galagidae > Otolemur > Otolemur garnettii. The sequence continues at coordinate 6,181,610 of NW_003852414.1, read as the reverse complement.
AAATGGTCTATTTTTTTTTTTTTTTTTTGAGACAGAGTCTCACTATGTCACCCTGGGTAGAGTGCTGTGACATCACAGCTCATAGCAACCTCAAACTCCTGGGCTTAAATGATTCCCTTGCCTCAGCCTCCCAAGTAGCTGGGACTACGGGTACCCGCCACAACCCCTGGCTATTTTGAGGTTACAGCTGTTTAGCTGGCCAGGGCCAGATTTGAACCCACCACCCTTGGTGTATGTGGCTGGGGCCGTAACCACTGTGCTATGGGCGCCAAGCCAGGATGTAGAATTTTCTTGCTGGAAGAATGAAATTGGAGTGGACGGCACATTTACATTTATCTATCTCTCTCTCATCTATCTGTCATCTCTCTCTATCATCTATCTACCTATCATCTCTGTCATCTACTGAATTAATGACCTTTCCACCTATGGGCATGCATGTGCACACACACGCAGATTTAAAATGCCTGTATTTTTAATTTCTTGCAACTAAAGGGCACAGGTTTTTACCTTTTGTTCTCTAATCTGCACTTAAGCATTTTCATGGAAGGGCCCCAAGTCAGGGGATATTAGAGAGGGTGACAGCAAAGTGGAGCCAGGTCAGCTCGCATTCTCCTAACCTCAAAGAGACAGGTTGGACTCACGCTGCGTTTGTCGGACTCTCCATCCTGGTGAAAGTGCGGCTGCTCCTGGAGCAGGCCGGCAGGAGAGAGCATTTGGCTGAGGTCTCCTTGGCGTGAAGGGCGCACCCTTGATCTTGGCATCACCCGCCTGTCTAAAGTTTCTGATTCTGATCTGGCCTTTGCAGACATCGGCAAACGGGCCATGTGCACCGCCCGGGTCACATGTGGTTGTGTTTAACTCTATAGAACTTTGAACCAACCTCAAGCTGCGCCAGTGGGGAGATCAAAGCCAACGAAGGGTACGTATTTTATAAACGGCAAACTTTGGTGTAGAAACAAAACCCGTGTAAGCTGAAGCCAAAGGGAGTGTTATGTTTTGACTGATGCATAAAACAAAGGAAGAAGGTGGCTTGCCCCATGTGTTATTTGGGTTTCTCTCTTTCGTTCTTTTTCCAAGACTGTTTATTAAAGTCCATACTTTAAAATAAACACAGAGAACTCTCGTGTTCTTTCTGTAAACATGTTTGAGTCCTTTGAAGGCAAGGATAATGAGTACGATAACAGATGACTGTTTATCCTCTCCTGGGCTCCGTGTTTGCTTAGCTGGGTCTTGAAGACTTTAAAAGTCTTTCCCTCTGGAGAGAGATTTTCAGAATTGACTCCGTTAGAACAGAGGGAGAGGAGAGAAGACCTCAAAAATTAGCGTCTACAGTCAAACATCGCCACAAACAAAGTCTTATCCCTTTATCACACAGCCCTCTTTCTCTGCATCCGTGCCCAAGTCATACCCCCTGGGAACGAGGTCCTCCCACCTGCTGGGACATCCCTGGTCCCCTACTGGCCTCTGCACCCAGCAGTGTGCTAGTCAATCATGGGCTCTGCAGGGTGGGAAAGAAAAGTCCTAATCTACAGCCTTTGCCATTTCTGCGGTGTGACAAGTTTCTTCGTGGCCCATGTCAAGCTACCCATGACCGGCCACACAGCTCAGAGCTGGGGACTGACGTGAACAGTGGCTGCCCAGCAGGGCTGAGCCTGCCCTGGCACCCAGGCTGCTACCTCTACCCTCTTCTGCGAACATTTCCTTCCTGGGCCTGGGAGTCAACAGACAACTTCATTTTTGCAGTAAATATTTATAAATGGCAGTTTCCCCTGCCATAAGGAAACTCTTCTCTCTGAAAAAAAAAAAAAGACCCCCCCACCCCAACCCCCTCCCCTTGTGCTGGAGAACTACCAGCTTCCCTTTTCTTTACCTCCCAGTGATGTGCTGGGCTATTTTGGTCACTTCCTTTGGACAGTTCCTTGAATTGTCTGGATGGCATTGTGTGATTCACAGAGCCTGGCTTCCTTTCTGCTCTGGGCAGCTGGGGAAATCAGGTCCCTTCATATTTTCCATTGCTAACTATGTGTCCTGAGGTCATTCATGCCTCGCTGGGCAGGGACAGTGAGCCATGGGCTCTGGTGTCCGGCTCTCCCGAGTATCAGAGATGTTCCTTGATGGGACAGAAAGGTGTCGTAGGAGGAGGCTGCATGGGGTGAGGAGGTAATTTGCTCCACTGGGGGTTCAAGAGTAGCAGGGTCTTGGTGGGTGGGTAGGGGCCCCATATCCTATTGTAAGGTATCCTTACAATACCTGCCCAAATATGGAAACACAGATTTTGACCTGCTGGTTTAACACATTGACTGCCACACTAGAAAAAAAAATTTTTTTTTCCCTTGGGGCCATGGGGTTTTTTTAGGTCAAGAGTCATATGAGTTATATATGCTTCACGAGGCCCCAGGCTTGACACTAGCGTCTGTTAAATACATCTCATGTGGCAGTTAGTGTGTTAAAAGATAGAAGCTCAAGGAATATCTTGCAAAGAGGCTGGAAATTCAGCAGGTGGTGCATGTAGCTAGCAGGGCTGTTCACAGGCCAGAGAGAGTGTTTAGACCCTGGTGAGGCCAGCAAGGGTCAGGACAGAGACTCTGGACTGGCAGCCTTCCCCCCTATAGCCAGAGCCCCTGTGCCTTGCCAGCTTCCCAGGATTGACTTAAAGGGGCCTGAAGAACTCTTCTGAGGAAAAGGTCTTAGAGATGCTTAGTTTTCTGATGACTTTTTAGATCAAGGCACCCACATGGCTCTTTTGGCTAAGGCAGGAATTGAGGAGCGAGGTGGGTGGGATCAGGGGAGAAGACTCAACCCACCGTCCTGGTGTCCCTAACCACTCAGGTCCTGCTCAGGCTTCTGAGGGGGAAGAAAGAGGGTGATTCTATGGAAGAGCTTGTACCCACGTAGAAGCAGGGTGAGAGAGGAGAGCTTGCCCGGCACACCCAGCTACCCGCTGCCACCTTGCAGCCGGTAACTTTACTGTCCTTCACACTGACAATAACAACTGTGAGAGGGGTCACTTATCATTATCATCCACCGTTTAGTGGAGATCAATTGCAGATCAACCCTGTGAAAACCTTCCTGCCGGTCTGATCTTGTTTAAATATGTCATTAACCCATTTGATAGCTGAGGCTACCGAGGCTTAGAGGGAGGTTATTTACTGGCCCAAAGTCACACAGCTAAGAACTAACCAAGCCGAAGTCGAGCCCAGTCTGTTTGCCTTACAAGTGTTCCTTCCATACACCGTCTAAGCCTCCTGCTCTGAAGCCCGTACGGGGCACGGTGAGCAGGATTTCCTGTGTCCTGGCCATGTCCTCACAGAGCGTGCTGGTAACTAGACCACATCCCAGCTTTGGTACCAGGCTCAGTGAAGCCAAGAAGAGGAGAGAGGAGGAACAGAACCTCCCATGCCCCACCCCAGGGACCCCCCCAGGCCTGAAGGTTTCCCAGAAGAAGCAGCTTGGAGTGCTCAGTACCCACCTGTCCCCACCTCTGCCATAGCGGCAGTCCACCCTGGGCTCAGGCTTTCCACCCTCTGACGCACACCTGCCTTCCTCTCCAGCAGATGACCCAGCCAGATGGCCCGCCTGGCCTCTGTCAGTCTACCAGGACAGTCCACGATCAAGGCCAGGCTGCTTCTGCCGAGGGAGGGGTACTGGACAGAACATCCCCACCATGCATACCTTTGCTGCTTTTTAAAAAATTAATTTTTATTTATTTATATGCTTATTTATTTATTTAGAGACAGAGTCTTGCTCTATCACTGTGGGGTTGAACGCTGTGGCATCATAGCTCACAGCAACCTCAGACTCCTGAGTTCAAGCGATCCTCTTGCCTGAGCTTCCTGAGTAGCTGTCTAATCGTTTTTTATTTTTAGTAGAGATGGCAGGGGGAGCCTATGTGGAACTCCTGAGCTCAACTGTGATCTACCCACCTCGGGGAGGATCTGTGGCCTCCCAGAGTGCTAGTTTTTTTTTGAAAGGATGGGGATCTTGCTCTGTCACTCAGTCTGGAGTGCAGTCATGTCATCATAGCTCCCTGTAACCTCAAATTTCGAGGTTCAAGCGGTCCCCTTCCTGAGTAGCTGGGACTACAGGTACCCACCATAACGCCCGGCTATATTTTTATTCTTTAGTATAAAATAATAAAATATTCTTTAGTCTCGCTGTGTTGCTCAGGCCAGGCTCAAACTCCTGGGCTTAAGCAATTCTCCTACCTCAGCCTCCCCCAGCCCTCCCCACGCCCCTCCCCACCACCCCTCCCCACAGGAGCCACACCCCTGCACCACCACACCCAGCTCCTGCTGCTTATTCTGGCTGGTCTGTGATTTCTCCTCCCCGTGGTGGCAGCACAAATTCAGCCACAGCAAATGAGCCCCGCATATTGGCCAGAGTTCACCAATAATCATAGTTGGCAATTCCCAGTGTAGAGGAGAAACAGGGACAGAGCCCTGGGTCTGCAGGTGGTCCGGCTAACCCTGTGTGACTTTGGGGAAATTTCTTCCCTCTGTGCTTTAGTTTCTTTATCTACAGGATGGGAGAGAGTAACAATAGAACCAACCTCAGCCCGTTGTTTTGAGGATTAAATGAGTTAACGCATGCAAAGTGCTGAGACTAAGGGTGGCTCAGACACATGCCCATCTAAGTGTTAGCTGTGCATGTTATTATCCATAGATGCATCGCTTCCTCTGTGGGGCAAACCTGTGGTCAATGGATGGTCAGATCCTGGACCCAAAACAAACTAACTCTCTTCCAAACACCTTTGTTTCCCATCGGATTCATAGTATGGTGCTTGGACCCTTCATTCCAGTCGAATCAGAGTTACCAGTCTGCAGGCTGAACTAGTTAAGTGTAACCCCCAAGGAGGGAAGACACTTTTAGCGAAGATGGAGTTTGCTCTTCTAAATTCCTCAAGTTTCCAGGGTAGCTTGGGACAAATCACACCATTCTTTCAGCCATCCAAGATGATCATATCCAGGTAGCTTAATGAGTACCCCATATTTTCAATGAACTATATCTATGAGGATGTATATTAAAAATGAGAAAAAGCCGTCCTGACTTAGGACAGTCTAATATGGAGACTGCAGAGTACTAGTAAATTCCAAGGCAAGGACTCAGGAATAGATTAAGAACGAGTTAGTTACTATGTGATGAGCACCTGCTTTACTAAGCTGATATGACAAAGCAAGTGGGGCTTTGATGGCCAGTTGGTGACTGGTTTGCAATGTCTCTTGCCTTTGCTACGTTGGCTCTGGACCTGTGGTGCATAATGCAAGAGTATTTGTTAGATTTATTAAGTATAGAGTATAAAGGTCTTAACATAATAATTAAGTAAATGAGATGAGGTTTTATACTAACCATTGTGATGTAAACGCTCCCACTTCTGTATGAAATCAGCACAAGGTACCCCATACATGCATTAAGGTATACATGATCTATGCGTTTATGATTTAATTTAAAAAAGAGAGCCAGCGAGCGAGAATACTGGCCCTCCTGCTGTGGGATTTGCATAGTGCCTCTGAGCTTGGGGGGAGACCTGGATAGGACAAGCACTTTGTTTTCCAGCAAATCCGGCCAACAGTGCCAGGGTTCACTTAAGCCTCTGACTTAGATGCTGTAGTGTTCGGAGAGTTAAGTAAATAAATAGCCCACCCCTCTGCAGTGAAAGAGAAGAGTGGTGCTATTTAACAGCCATGAGCACCTTCACTCAGCCTGGGAAGAATGAAGATCTTTACTGTAACATTGTAATTGCTTAGCTAATGCGTGCCCTTGCACCAAGACACAGTGTTAGTAGGCTGGCTTTGAAGTTGCTGAAAGCCCTGTGTGTCATCAGCTACGTGATCTCATACATAAAAGTCACTGTTGCTACAGTGTTGCTTCTGGATGGCACATTTCCAAGAAGCTGAATGGGGTTTCTTGGTGTATGCTGAGTTCTGAGATGCCGTGACCCGCCTGAGAATTTGTGTGTGCTGTGCAGTCCCAGTGGGGCTTAGCAAACTGAGGGCAGCGCTGGGGTTGAGGGACTATACCCTCATCCTTGCCCCCTCACATTTGTATCTGTGTCTCACTTGTTCACTTGTTTTCTGTCTTCCTTTATTTTTTTGAGATGGGATCTTGCTATGTTGCCCAGGCTGATCTCAAACTCTTGGGCTCAGGTGATCCTCCTGTCTCAGCCTCTCAAGAAGTCAGGACTACAGGTGTGTGCCACCAGGCTCAGCTTTCCCAATAGGTAATTTTTATGCTGTTGTCAGGATCAATGGGAACTGTTTGTAGTAGAGCGTGCAGGACACGTCAAGATGCTGACCAGTGGAAACTCAGGTTTGGAAGGAAGATGTCAAAACTGGACCTGTCTATAAGGAATTCAGATTCGGAAACCAGCTACCTAGCAACAGAGGATCTTCCTTGACAAACATTGACATGGAGTTTGTGACCTCTGGGAGGAAGAGGACACTGTCTTTCCACGCTCATCAGCTGTTCCTCACTGCCCAAAAGCCAGGACCCAAATGTGGGTCACTCGCAGCACAACTGTGAAGCCGAGCAAGTCTCCTCTTTTCGGGATCACCTCTCCCCTTCGCAGGGCTGCCGTCCCACACCAACAATCTCATTTCCTTCCCATTTTCCTCCATTAAGACCTTGCTCTTGAGGAGAGTCTGATGAACTAATTTCCCCAGTGATGCTGATTACCAATAAAGCGTGAAGCGTTATTGTCTCTGAAGTGTTATTCTATCTAGAAAGGGAAGAGGAAATGGGCCTTTAAGTGTCCAAACTCAGACATTAGAGAGAGGAGAGAAGGTGGGGCTTCACACACACACACACACACACACACACACACACACACAGTGCTCTGACTCTGTGACTGCATACAGTAGGCACACGTTTACCACTCTCTGGGAAGGGCAGCTCTTTTCTCAGAAAGAGAAAGGGCCAAGGACATTGTGGACACCCCTCTGTACCTGCTTCCTCAAAGATCTTTAGATCTCTGCTGAGTGTCCAGCACACACAGGCACCATCCTTGAAGTGACCTTGACTCAACTTGCTAAGCTGGTGGAGGCTTCTGCCCCACATAGCAGCTCCCCGATATGTGGGATGAGCAGGGCCCAAGAGAAGCATAGAAAATTCCTCTAGGAAGACCTGCATGTGACTCTGGCTCTGAGGGCACAGGGGTCGCTGGCACTTGCACACTTGGGCCGGCCAGGTCTGGCTGGCACAGATGGCATCCCAGGCTTCACCCACGCTCCTCCCCAGCCTACCTCCCGAGTCCTGCTGCAGTCCTGCAAACCCACATCCTGAGTGAGAGAGAAACCAGGCTGGTGTCAGATTCCACAGCCTTGGCTGTAGGACTGTTCCGCTGGCCCTGTTCAGGGACTCTTCTGAACTGCAGGCTGAGTCAAAACATTCCATTTCTTCTTCCCTCTCCCATCGGGCCAGCCCTGCCAGAATTCCTGTCTGAATTCTTCTTCATTAAGAGTGATGTTGCTCTCCACCCGGAAGTTCCTACGAGCTCATTTCAGTGGATAACGATTGTTTTTGCAGGAGGGACCTGGATGGTTTTTCCATTTCTCTTTCCATAATATGCATTGAAACCCACACTTCATTGAAAGCAGATGGCGAACACGTCCCCCATATGCAAGGGGAGATGCCGGGCTGTGGCGCCTCTGATTTGTCTGCCTTCTGGGCAGCCCTGGCACAGGTGGGGGCCGGGGCACTGGAGTCCCAGGGCTCTGGAGATGAGCGGGCAAGAGGCTGGATGGCAGGAATGATGGAAAACAGAGACTGTGGGCGAGGGTGGGACGAGATCAAAAGAGAAGGGAAGAAAAAAGTCAATGGAAGAGTCAAAATGGGGGCTCTCCAAGCCTCTCATTCCCATGTCCTGAGTCTTGCAGTGTCAAATTCTTGGGAAAGTAGTGTGCATTAGCCAGCCGCCCCTCCAGAGGAAATTGGTGCTAAAACTTCAGCTCCAGACCCCGGGGCCTGACCTTCATCTCGTCTGCCTCCGTGTGACATAATGAGAAGCATATTCTCCACCGTATCTTTTCCAAGACCATAAGCTTGATTTTCTCCGTCTCCAAAAAAGGCAAAGCAGAGGCGTCCTGCTTTCCACGCTGCCCAACACACGCCGTCCCCACTGAAGCCTGGTGTGGGAAGCTGGAAGCCCTGTCCAGGGGCCCAGGTCCTTAGGATAATTTTGCATTGTGCAAAGGTCCCATGGAGGAGCCCAGTCAGTCCCTTAATCCTGAGCTTCCAGGATGCAGGCTTAGACCCGGCTGGCATAGTAGACTCCCAGGCTTCTGGTGACTGTCCCTGTGTATCTTCTGGACTGAGGCCCAAACACTCAGCTCCCCTGGGCAGTGGAGGAAGATGCGTGACCTCAGTCCTGACCCCAAACATGAGCACAACTGCCTGCTGGGGCCAGAATATTCTGCACCCTGACCTCAGGCCTAAAGCCAAGTGGATAGCATGTGCCAAGATGCCCCTTACTCGACGTGCCCCTGGACTAGGGGGGTTGGCTTGAGCCCAAGTGGGGGTTTAGAGCTTCCCGGGATGACCTTGCAAGATGAGTTGTCCCCAAAGTTTTCTTTTTCTTTTTTAATGCATGATTGAGGGACCTCTTGGGAGCAAACTGGCCCTAAGGAATGAGGGAGGCTGGCAGGCCAATCTGACTCCATGTTAACTGCGAGGGGGGCATGGTGGAGGGGAGAGAAGGGAGGGTGTGAGTTCAGCTTGATGTTGGTTCTTGGCCTCCCTGGAGTCTAGCTACCCGGGGCTGTCAGTGAATGGACAGAGCTGTATCAAGGAAGCTGATCTCTGCCGGCCGGGAGGATTTACCATGGAGGAGGAGAGATGGTTTCTCCACCAGGACGGCAGGACAGTGACGCTTTAGCAACTCCAGGGCTCCAATGTATGGGCAGTGTCCAGGAAGAGAATCCTGGGGGCCAGAAGTGCTGTTTGCCAGGGGGGAGGAAAAGCTAAATGAGAACTGGTCTCAACAGCCGCCCGGTGGTGAGATGGCTGTTGAGAACCATCCTCTTTTGAGGTGTGATCACACGTAGGGCACAGGAGTGGAGGGTCTGCACACACGTGTCGTTTCTTGCTTTTCAGACTATCTCAGTAGGAGTCCTACATAAGAAAGCACCCTGGCCTGATAAGGCCAACTTTCTAATTGAGCTTAGTCTCTCCCCGTTTAGGAAATCCCACGTGAGAGCATGAATACCACCTTTTAGTGGGTGGCTTAGAAGGACTGGAAATCAAGCTATGGCCTCAGAGAGGAGAACTTGAACTGGAGTTGCTCAGGAAGCTGAGTGGCAGGTGTGGCCTGTGAGACAGACAGGGCAGCGGGAAACCAAGGCCTGGAAGAGATGGAGGCCCCAGGACTTGCCACCTACCTCGCAGGCCCACAGACAGACGGGGGCATCTCTTATTTGCCCTGCCATTCTGACTTGATTCTTTTTTTTAAAATTTCAGATGAATATGAGGGTACAAAGATTAGGTTGTTTGCATTTATTAGGTAAGGTCCCTGTTGCAGCTGTGTCCCTCACCCAGGAGGTGTGCTTGATACCTTCCATCATACCCATTAGGTGAAAGCACCCCAATCCCCCCCTCCCCCTCCCTCTTCTCCCCCTCCCCACAGCTGGAATGAAACTGGGTTTTTCTCTTGTGTATTAGTTCATCTACTGGCTTTGTGTTGGTAAGGAGTACATTGGATATTTGCTTTTCCATTCTTGTGATACTTTACTAAACAGAATGTTCCCCAGCTCTACCTGGGTTAATGCAAAAAGATGTAAGGTCTCCGTGTTTTTATGGCTGGATTCTGACTTGATTCTTTAGAAAGTTTGCTCTGTGCTGTTACCCATCCATGAGTCTCCCAGGCCCCCCACAGGGCCTGTGTGAGGTGGGATCCCGTGATCCCTAAGCACACACCTGTGTCAGCTGAGTCCTTACCCAGTTCATAGACCAAGGACTGTTACAAGCATCTGTTCAGTTTGCCCCCAACCACTTAAGATGACTTCCCTGGGAGTTAAAGGAGAGCAGCCTTTTTAAAATGCCATGGGCCTCCTCTCGGTCTCTGTGAAGGCTGGTCTGAGAGGATGGGAGAGCGTCAATCCACCTGCATTCCTTCAGCAAGCTGGGGAGAGACCTGGTTTGCCTTAAGCCTGTACTATGAAGGACTGGCTCTGGTGACAACTGTGTGTTTGTTCTGTGACCCAGAGCCTTATTTGGGGGCCCTGAAGACTGTGACATCCCTCCCCTAGAAGAATAATGAGACTAGTACTCACCATTGAGCCCTTACTATATTTTAGTTGCTCCACCTCATTTAAAACACACAATTTTGTAGCAATGGTATGAGATGGTTACTATTATTATCTTCATTTTTCTAATGAGTAAGGGACTCAAGAAGGTAAAAATAAGTCTGAGTCTCAACTAATAAGTGGCCTGCCCCATGGTTGTCTGACTCCAAGGCCAGCGTTGCTATTTAAGGCTCAGAGGTCATCCAGGAAGCCTGAACATGCCCCATGATACTTCCCTACCTTCCCCTGGACTCTTAGTGTACACCGTTTAGGACGGATGGTCCAGCAGGGAGATGCACAGGGCCCACCTTCTGGGAGCGTGGCTGCACTCAGATCTGATTCCCTCATTCTGCTGTTTGGTTTATCCATCCAGGAAACCCTGTTCTCACAGTTTGCTGTGCAAAAAGGCTCATTGATTTGGTGCTCACTTTATTCTCAGCTGAGAACTGAAGGCCTTCTTGGTAAACCACTATTCCTTCCTAATAAGAACATGATGTTCAGGACAAAGCACTGGACTGGGGGCTGAGGGCTGGAGGAAGGTGGACCTCTCGTGAACTTTTCCTGTGGATGATCTTGGGCAGGTTACTTACCCTTCTGGATCTCAGTTTCTTCTGTAAAAATAAAGGGCTTGATTTATGCAACTGGTCAAATCCCTCCCAACTCTATCCATTTGATGATTTTTTTGTCCTATGTTACTGCAATTTTATTTATTGATTCATTTGCTTTAAATTTCCTAATAAGACAGTCTTCCATTTTTTTCTTTTTTTAAAATTAAATTAATGCAATCACAGTGTACAATGTGCTAGTTTTACACACAATCTGAAATGCTTTCATCAAACTGGTCAACATAGCCTTCACGGCGTTTTCTTAGTTATTGTGATAAGACATTTATATTCTACACCTAGTAAATTTCACATGTACCCTTGTAAGATGCACTGTGGGTGTGGTCCCACCAACTACTCTCCCTCCACCCATCCTCCCCCTTCTGGAAGACCAAAAATCACATTATAACAAAGATATATGCACCAGAATGTTTATTGCAGCACAATTCATAATTGCTGAGTCATGGAAAAAGCTCAAGTGCCCATTGTCCCATGAATGGATCAATAAATTGTGGTATAGGTACACCATGGAATATTCTGCAGCCTTAAAACAATTATAGCCCATTTGATGATTTAATTGCCAAGTTTCAGGACATTTCTATTCCTACATCGTTTCTGTTAAAGCGAATCTTGCAAGACCCAACTTCACCAAAATATACCTCCTCAGACCTAGAATATGCAGCAGTAGGTTATGCAAGGTGAGACTGGTTGGAATTTGTCTCTTCTCTTAGTCTTTGTTATTATGATCTTATTTACACTGAGTAAGATACTGCATTCCTTGTGATTTTGGTGGTGCTATTATTCACTTCAATGAAGGATAACAGATAATGGAGAAGTTAGCATGCGTGAAGTTCATGGGCCCATCACCCAACTTCATAAACGAAGCTGGCACCTTTCCCATGATTTATTTTCTACTCTCCTCTTGGAGGCAACCACATCCAGAATTTCATCTTTGTCATTTTCACGTACATCAGAATTTACTATATGCTTAGATACATCAAACTTCTTCATGTGTTGGAACATTTCCTAAGTGGTTTCATGTAGTGCTGTGGTCCCCAGTCCCTGGGCTGTGGACCTGTACTAGTTTGTGGCCTGTTAAGAACTGAACTGCACGGTGGGAGGTGACTGGTGGGTGAGTGAGTGAAGCTTCATCTGTATTTACAGCCGCTCCCCATCACTCAAATCACCGCCTGAGCTCCGCCTCTTGTCAGATCAGCAGCAGAATTAGATTCTTACAGGAACATGAACCCTGCTTGTAAACTGGGCGTATGAGGGGTCTAGGTTGTATGCTTCTTATGAGAATCTAATTCTCCCCACTGCTTGAACCCCCCTCCCATCCTTGAAAAAATTGTCTTCCATGAAACTGGTCCCTGGTGCCAGAAAGTTTGAGGACCACTGATACAGCACATCTCCTTTTGCTACTTCTTTCCCTTGCACATTTTATTCATAATGTTTATTCATGGTGGTTCATTTCCTCCGCTGTATGATTGCCTATCATATGGCTCAACCCAGAATTTCTTTACATTTCTTTAAATACATTCTCCTCTTGGGGGAACTTTTAGATTGCTATGCTTTTTTTTCTTTCTTCCTTCATTTTTTAAAATGTACCTAGGAGTGTAATTGTTGGCCCAATTCTGAGCTATTTCCAAATTGCTTTCCAAAGAGGTTTACCAATTTGCATTTCCACTAGTGTTATATGATTCCATATCCTCCATAACGTCGGGTGTGATGCTGTTAGGTTTCTTTTTATGGAAACAAAGATTTTTGAATAAGTATAACTTGCAAGTGCTTCAAAACTCAAAGCTGTAGAAAGATAAAATGTGAGAATTCGTCATGCCTTGTCTCCAGACACACAGTTTCCAGCATCAGTTCCTCTTAGATGGGTCCATTTTTACCTGTGCACAGGCAATAAGTGTTTGGTGACGTAGCCCCTTTTATTGGCTTCTCTACTCATTGTTTTATTGCCAACTCATTTCTTTTGCCATCTTTCCTCTTGCTTGACAAAATAATTTGGAGTTCATTCCACATCAGTACACACAGCTTCCTCAGTCCTTTTGGTTTAAGTCCTTCACTGTTACTTGGCTCTTTTGTAAGTTAAAAGAATAATTATTTTCTTCACTAAATGTATCAAGCCTAATACAGGGTGTCCTAAAAGTCACCCCTAAAGTTGCCATATTTAGGGGAAAATGGGAAAGTGTAGCTAACTGTACCTTAATTTACAAAATATTCACTACACAATTTTACAAAGAGGTGCCCAATCCATTGAGATTGTAAAATTGTAGAATTTTGTGATAAATATTTTGTAAATGAAGGTACATTTGGATATGATTTCCCATTTTCTCCATGTCTGGTGACTTTAGGGGTGACTTCTGGGACATCCTGTAGAATAGAGAGTGTTTATGTATGAACAGAAGAAAAATGAGTTAAATCCTTGTGTACTCTTTCTCAGGCTTAGAGGGAGGGTCATGCCAGCATCTTAGAAACCTCTTGTGATCCTCTTCTCAAAGACAGCACCTTCCCTCCACCCTGGGAAATCTCTCTTCAAACTTTTGTATTAATGATTCCTTTGCTTTTCTTTAGAGAATTACAACTCATGCATGTATTCCCCAAAAATATACTGCTCACTTTTGAGTAACATAAACGTAACATAATAAAAAAGTAAAATGGCATTTGATTTCTGAGAGAAGATAAGATTCAACTGAATCTCCAGATTTAGAGTTCCTGGATATGTAGAAGAGATTCTGGGCCTGGCAGTGAAGGGCAACTAGGCTGCTCAGATTTTCTGGGGTCTGAACACACTACAACCTACCTCCATCTCCTGAGAGTGGGAAAAAGGGGAATATTTCTGCAGGGTGAAATGAATATCTTCAGCTGACCCAAGTATTAGGTCATGGAGGAGAAAGAAGAAACTTTCCCAGTACATGGACAGGATAAGCCAATAAACTTCACTGGGAGTTCTGACCTCAGTTTTAAAGAAAATATGGCAGTGAGGATCTTGCTCATGACCAATTGGAACATCTCTAAATGATGGTGCTTCCATCTGGACTATGTTTCCTCTGTCTGGTCATCTTGAGGCCTCCCTACTTCATCCCAGGAATGCCCTTTGCTTCACTCTTCATAGGATTTCCTGTGTTCCCATGCCTCTTCTTTCTTGGTTTACTTTCTCATTTTGAAGGAGTGCTTCCCCCAGTAGCTTTCTGAGAAAGGATATATAGGAGACAATTTTTTTGAAGGCTTGCATATCTGAAAATGTCTTTATTTTATCTTCATACTCAATTAACAGTTTTGCTGGATATAAAATAATTGGTTGCATATTATTTTTCTTTAAAATATCTTCTTGCTTCTGGTGTCTCCCTTAAGAAGTCTGTGTCTTGTTTTTCATCCTCTGGCAATCTGTAGAATCTTCTAAATAGCTAGGATTTGAAATTTCACAGCATGCGCTTTGCTATGTATCTTAGTGAGATCTCTCAATCTGACCACTTACTGCCTTCAGTTCTTAGAATTTTTTTATGCATTACAACGACAATTTCCTTGCCTAATTTTTTCTAATATTATTTCTGAGACTCCTATCAGAGTTGGATCACCTGGACTGGTCCCCCAATTTTATTCTCTTTGCTTTTCTGTTTTTCATCTTTTAATGGTTTTGACTACTCTCTAAGAGATTTCTTTGAATTTAACTTCCATCTATTCCTATTGAGTTGATGTTTCTCCAATCATATTTTGGATTTCCAAGATTTCTTATTTGATCTTTGAATTTCTGAAAGATCCTTTCTCAAAAAGCCCTGTTCTTGTGTCATGGATGCAAAAATTTCTCTTATTTCCCAGAGAATATTAAGTATATATGGGTGGCACCTGTGGCTCAGTGGGTAGGGCGCCAGCCCTATATACCTAGGGGTGGGTTAAAATTCAGCCCCTGGCCAAACTGCAACAAAGAAATAGCCAGGCGTTGTGGCAGGTGCCTGTAGTTCCAGCTACTTGGGAGGCTGAGGCAAGAGAATCGCCTTTTATATAACATTAATGTTCACAATAAGGACATTAATTATATATAACATAAGCTTTTATATTTTGAATTTTTATCATACACAGTATATGTTATATATAGGAGAAACCCTTTATGTATATATATATATATATACACATATAAGTTTTCTTCTTCCTGAACAGTCTCTATTTTCTCTAGGTTGATTTTTTTCCATTCATTTGTTTCAGTCTTCTTGGCTGTCTGGTAATTCTTGGCCTGCACAACTTAAGAGCTGAAGAATATAAAGCTGATTGGAAGTTCATGATTAACACTTATAGATTATCACACCATATTGTGATATAAGCAGATCAATTATCAGGAACCCCTAGTGTCCCTATTGTAAAAATCTTTCCTTTTGGGCTGGTAAGATTTATTCTTCAGAGAGTCTCGTAACCTCCTGGTTGGAGAGGAAGATTCTGTCCATTAGGGTTCAGGGAGTTGAATGGGAAAGAGGGGCTAGGTGATTTTGCATTAAGCATTTGGTACATGTGCCATTAGCTGTGACTGGCAGTGCTCACTGCTCTGACCTTTGTTCCTACCCTCTCAGAGAGGCAAGGAAGGAGTAGAGTATACAAAGAATACAGAATGAATGAAAGGATTTAGAGATTATATGCATCTCAGACAGTTTTTACCATGTCCTCTTAATTCTATCATCCTCCTTCTTCCTAATTGTGACTTCACAACACTTGGAATATCTAGGTTTCTTTTATGTCCCTTTGGCTTCTGCCTTCAAACTGAAAATCCTTTGTGGAGCTTCTGTCTTTCTTGTAGTCCCTTGTCACATGCAAGCAATAGAAGCAAACTCGCGTTACTAATGTTTTGTTTTCCCACTTCTTAGCAAAAGCCACAAGTTTATTTGGTCCATTTTTCTTATTCCCAGCAGTGTGCTACATGTTTCGGGACTTTTGTTAGATCAGCATGAAATTTCTGGTCCCGATATCTGTATCTGCCAGCTTAACCTAAATTCCGTTGTCGTAATAAATAACCTTCCAAATCCCAGTACCTTACAAGATCGAATATTTATTTCTTGCTCACATATATATGGACTTTCACTCTGAATTTTTTTGTTCTGAGATAAAGGCTGAGGGAGCAGCTTCTGTCTTAGTCTTATGTCATAGAGAACAAAGCAACAGCATTAACACATCTGTCCAGACATGGTGCGAATTCTACTGGACGAAGAAAGTCATCCATCTTGTCCACCTAGCGAACCCTGCCCTGCATGGACAAGAAATAGGAGGGGTCCCAGGGAAGGGCCCACTCTAGGTAGGCATAGAAGATAGGGACAGCAACCATTTGGAATAAATAATGCAATCTATGATGGTTTCCTTTTGTTGTTGTTAATCTTTAAATTGAGTAATCCCAAACTAGAATTTGTCTTTTTTATGGCATAAATTTCCAAGATAAGACGTTATCATCTGATGTCTCTGTCCTTATTTCAGGGGTCTGTCTCTTCTGTGAGTACATGACCTGGACCCCACGAATCATCTCCTTTATCATTGCATATTGTGAGCTGTTAACATCCCATCCCAGGATACAGAGGGAATTTAGCCCACCAAGGCACCAACATTAACTCTCAAAACTTTGCTTTTCCTCTGAGGTTGTTTTATGTGGAATCTCACTCTATTGCAGAGTGAATTCCTAGAAATGCATTGGATACAACGTCACTGAAGTCCAAAGTCTGGGTATACACCAGCTTCTGTTCTTAAGTTCCTATGACGTCCATGTTTCTCTTCTGGCCCATGCATACACCCTCAAAAAGAAACCCTGCTACTCGAAGTAATTTGGGAAAGATTGTATGCTAGCAAGCAGAAAAATCAAACATAGTTTTTTTTTGGTTTTTTTTTTAATCTCCAGATAGTATATATTAGAATACAAGGCAGGTACTAGATTCTTCCTGCTCTCTAAACTGCTGGCTGGGAATAAATTAATTTACTTTGTATTTTTAGAAACAATAATTAGCTCATGATTCATGCTGAAGAAAATGTTCCTATCTCTTCTACTCCATAAGGGTTTATTTTGGTTTCCTTGTTGTTGATGCTAAAGTCCCGAGATCCATTGGCTTTGCAAAATCTTCACAAAATCTACTGTTTAAATAAATAGCACCTTTCACTGGGTCTTTAGGACACAGACTATTTGTTTTTATGCGTAAAAGTGACTGACATTGAATTACACAGTTGATGCAGATGTTACACCCAAATCAGATAAACTAGCTGTTGTTTAATGGTGGTGTTCTGACTTCTGAAGTGAGAAGGCTGAAGCTGACTCAGGCTTAGAGTACACCCATTCTTAGGCCAAAGCTGGGACATGGGAGGCCATGGTACTTTTGGTTAAGTGTTGCCTTTCTTGGAACATCTAGCCCACTCAGATTCTAATCTGGCCACACAGCTCAACCAGTAGAGAGCTCTATCAGTATCTGCATCGACGTGGCATTATTTTGCTTCCGAATGTGTTAGGACAGCGATCCCCAAGCTTTTTGGCAGCAGGGACTGGCTTCATAGAAGACACTATTTCCACCGATGGAGTTTGGGGGCATTAGATTCTCATAAGGAGCACACAACCTAAATCCCTCACATGTACAGTTTACACGCTCCTATGAAAATCTAATGCTCCAGCTGATCTGACAGGAGGCAGAGCTCAGGCGGTGATGTGAGAGATGGGAAGTGGCTGTAAATACAGATGAAGTTTCACTGCTCACCTCCTGCTGTGCCGTCTGGCTCCTAACAGGCCATAGACTAGTACTGGGGACTGCAGTGTTAGAGAAAGTCACAGAGTTGGGGTTACTAGAAAAGCAGTTCTCATCTTGATTCAAGTGAGGAAAGAGACGTCCTTGGCAGTCACGAAGGCAGCTTGAACACACTCTTGGGCTCCTTCCCGGGCACACCTGGAGTCCCACTGCCTGGCCACCTTGAGCTCGGGTGGGGAATAGGCCTTGCTTTAGCTGATGAAATGTTAGTGAAAGGCTTCAAGTTCAGTGTGTCATTTGCCACACCACCTTCTCCATGCTCAGTGATAGTAGACACAGGTGTCGAAATGGACCCAAGGCATCGGTCTCTGAGCAAAAGTAGGCTCAGCCAGTCTGTACTGGACATATGGCATAAGCAGAAAAGTCAGTTTCATTATGTTAGACCATTGAGATTCTGTGGTTATTTATTACTGTGCAGGTAACCCAGGCAATCTTGGCCCGTGAAAGAACCCAGGGACTAAAAAATCCAAGCTTTGTCTGACTCTGACACAAAACTCAGTAGCCAGAAGTGAGAGGGTGAATTGATTTGACTACAATTTTTTAAAAATTCAAATTTCGATACATGGTAAGAATTTGCTAAGCAGAGCAAATGAAAAATGATAAAAAGGGGGGCAAAATTTGCACCTCAGATGGGCAAAAGCCTTGTTCCTCTAATGGATATAAATCATGTCCAAATGAAGATGGCAAAGACCCAAAACTCACAGACAAGAGGGAAAATGATAAATAGGAAGAAAAGGAAATGAAAATGTACTTTCAACACATGGAAAGAAGGCTTAATCTTACTCATAAAATAAATGAAAACAAAAACTACACTGATGACATTTTTTCGATGAAATGGGAAAAGGTACCAGTTTGATGGAAGTGTCTTGGATTGTGTGTGAAAACACCACACTATACCCCCAAAGTGCATCAATGTACACAGTTACCATTCAA
>NW_003852414.1:6096003-6163017 GCF_000181295.1 Otolemur garnettii | reverse complement strand
GAAAAAAAAAAGAAATGGGAAAAGGTGAAGAAGACTTAACACTACCTTGGTGCAGGTATAAGGAAGCAGGTTGTCACCTACGTTGCTGGTGGGAGTAGAAATTTAACTGGATGGACATGCTGCGTATCTATAAAAATCATCATTATTATTTTTTGAGTCAAAGTCTCACTCAATCACCCTGGGTTTGAGTGCTGTGGCATCATGGCTCCCAGCAACCCCAAACTCAGGCTCAGGCAATCTTCTTACCTCAATTTCCTGAGCTGCTGGGATTACAGGTGCCCACCACAACACCCAGTTAATTTTTCTATTTTTAGTAGAGACTGGGTCTCACTTTGCTCAGGCTGGTCTTAAATCCCTGAGCTCAGATGATCCACCCACCTCGGCCTCCCAGAGTGCTAGGATTATAGTCATGAGCTGCCATACCCAGCCTATCAAAATTATTGATAAACAGAGAAATGCAAGTCAAAACTACCCGGAGATTATCACCTAACTCCAGTGAGAATAGCCCACATCACAAAGTCCCAAACCTGCAGATGCTGGTACAGTTGTGGAGAGAAGGGAACACTTTTACAATGCTGGTGGGATTGCAAACTAATACAGCCTCTTTGGGAAAATGTATGGAGATTACTGAAAGAACTCAAAATAGAACTTCCATCTGATCCTGCAATCTCATTATGAGATATCTACACAGAAGGAAAAAATCATTCTATCATAAAGACATTTGCATTGGATGGTTTATCACAGCTCAATTTACAATAGCCAGTCAACCCAAGTGCCCATCAACCCATGAATGGATTAATAAACTGGGGAATATGTATACCATGGAATACTATTCAGCCATAAAAAGATGGAGACTTCACATCTTTTGTATTAACCTGGATAAAGTCGGAGAACATTTACTTTAGAAAAGTATCACAAGAATGGAACAGCAAGTATCCAATGTATTCAATACTAATAAGAGGCCAGGAGTCAAACAAATACATGCCCACAGAAGAGAAAACTCAATTTAATTCAAGTTGGTGGGGGGAGGAGGAAGGGGGTAGAGGGGCGGAGGGAGGGGAATTGGTGTGCTCTCACCTAATGGGCACAATTTAAGGGCACGTGGCACATCTCTAGGGTGAGAGGCATCATTACAACAGGGACTTTACCTAACAATATAAACAATGTAACCTAATTGTTTATAACCTCATTAATCTGAAATAAAAAGAAAGAAAACCTTAAAGTTATTGACAAAAATGTCCGTTGGCAATTTACTCCCAGGAATGTAACCTTACAGACTTCTCTCTTTTAGGCAAAATGCCAATGTTTAAAATGCCAAACCTTGAAAACAATCACCAAAATGTAAATTCCAAAGAGGTGGAAAACCATTCGCATGGTTTGTTCCAATGGGGGCTTTGGATTCATTCATTCGTTCATTCAATCATTCATTCCATTATTTTCTTTGCTTCTTTGAAAAATTGGTTAAGGGGCCAGGTATGGTGGCTCATGCCTATAATCCTAGCATTCTAGGAGGCCAAGTTAAGGAGGATCCCTTGAGCCCAGGAGTTTGAGGCTGCTCTAAGGTACACTGAAGCCATGGTACTCTAATTAGGGCAACAGAGTCAGACCCTATCTCAGGAAAAAAAAAAAGTTGATTGAGAGGTACAAAAATACTTATGAGGATTAAATTCTAGAATATGATAGTGCAATAGGAAAATTATAGTTAACAATACTTTAATGTATAATTTGAAACAACTAGAAAAGAGGAATTGTAATCTTCCCAACACAAAGAAAAGGTAAGCGTTTGAAGTGATGGGTCCAGTTACCCTGATTTGATCATCACACATCATATACGTGAACCAAAATGTCACGTATACTCCAAAAAGATGTACAACTATTACATATCGATAATCTAAATATCATATATTCACTAACTACTTCGATAATAGAAAAAGAATAGTGTTAGGTCATCAGTATATGTTTGTTGACTGCATTAATGAATTTTGTTCAGTGAAGCAATGCAAAATAGTGTAAGTTTTATGCTACTGTTTACATTCAAAGCATTTGTTCAGACTGTTGGAAATTCTATAGGACAAACAAATTGATTTCTTCCATAAATAAATTGCAAGGGATATAAAAGAAGAGGGAGCACTCGTAGATGAACAGAGACTAACAGGATTCATCAACAATCGTGATGCATTGAATCCTAATTCAAATAAACAAACTATAAAAAACTTATGAGGCAATTGGAAACTTGTATACGGATCAGATATTTGATGATGTTGAAGAACTCCTTGTGGTTTTGCAGGGGTGATGATCACGTCTTGGTGATGGGTTAAAGTCTTCATCTGTTCGATAGACAGGCAAAACTATGTACAGATGAACATGCTCTGATGTCTGGGAGACCACAATACAGAGGAAATGAACTCGTTCTTGAGATGGTACAACTTGAGGTCGGTGATGAGAATAGAGAAGTCCCATTGCGGGTTCCATTTCTGCTCATTGCTGCGTATGCTCAGCCATTTCCTACCGCAAAAAGTTTACAAGAGTTTACAGACAGATGTACCCAGTCACACCTACATACCTTCACCAGCTTGGGTGTGCATAAACGATCTCTAGAAAATCCGGAAGAGGCTTATTATATTGGCTGCCTTTAGGGAGAGAAACTGTGGCTATGTGTAGGAGGGAATTTTTATAGTACAGCTTAATATAGTTTTGGAAGTTTGAGTACTGTGCATGTATTATCTATTTTAAAAATTAAGTTAAAAAACACACACACACACACAATCTTTTAATCCAGGTCTTGGCATCAGACAACCTGAAATGGTGCCCAGACCCCACTCTTATTAGGGGTGTGGCCTCAGGCAAATCATCCCTAAGCCTGCTAAAAAAATGGAGATGGTAGACAGGAATGTGAAATACTTAGCATAAGGCCCAAGACAGGCTAAACGGAGCTAAGGACTTCAGCCCCTTTTTGTTTTCCCCATCTTGAGTCAGGGACAGCGGGAAGGAAAGAGAGGAAATGAAGAAAGAGGCGATCCCTGGCCTGGGCTGAAAGCTTACAAAGAGAGAGCCGCCTGTTTGTTTTTGGTTTGGGGATGGTCTCGCCTTGATTAATATCAGCTGTGCAAGAGGAGACAGCCCTATTTATCTTAGAGAAGATGACTTTGGTGGGTACCCGGTTTGATTTTCATACGCCTTTATTTTAAAATTGTGGTTTGAAGCCTGCCTCACGAATCGGAAACAGTCAGGGGAGCCCCCCTGTAAAACAACTCAGGGACAGTCCTTACCCCTCTGGGTCTTTCCTCTTCATCTAAAACGCATGAGTGGGTCAGATGACTTTATGTGTCCCTCGGGCTCTAACATAAGATTCCATTAATGGGCGATTCCATTAATGAATCTTTATTACTGCTCAGAAACTTTCCCACGGTTTGTTCCAATGGGGGTTTTGGATTCATTCATTCATTCATTCATTCAATCATTCATTCCATAAACACACGCAGAACACCATTCTAGACACTGAAAATTCAGCATTGAACAAAATAGACACATTGTCTGCTCCCATGGAGTTTAAATTCTAGTAGTGGAAACTAACTAACAAACAAGTGAACCGACCATCAGTCAACAAGTATCCAAATCATTTCTGGGATCACGTGGGCTGTCAGGAAAATGACATAGGCAAGTGGCTTAAAGTAGTGTAGCAAAGAAGTTTTAGACTGTGGGTATCTTTTATTTACTGTAAATATATTGTGCAGAACAATACCAAAAAAGTACTTTTTTTTTTAATTTAGAGACAGAGTCTCATTTTGTCTCCCTCGGTAGAGTGCTGTGACATCACAGCTCACAGCAACCTCCAGCTCTTGGGCTTAGGCAATTCTCTTGCCTCAGCACCCCCAGGTGGTTGAGACTACAGGTGCCTGTCACAATGCCCAGCTATTTTTGTTGTTGTTGTTGCAGTTTGGCTGGGGCTGGGTTCGAACCCGTCACCCTCAGTGTATGGGATTGGCACCCTGCTCACTGAGCCACAGGCGCCACCCCAAAAGTATATTGGTTTCTATTATCAAAGTCCAAGAGGGGGATTCTGAGCTGGGACCTCAGAGGTAAGGCACAAACCACGCAAAGATCTGAGAAAAATGAAATGCAAATGGAAAACCAGTGTCTTCCCTGCCATTTACCTTCCTCATATGTCTGCTTTTCTTTTTTTGCAGTTTCTGGCCAGGGCTGGGTTTGAACCCTCCACCTCCAGCATATGGGGTTGGCGCCCTACCCCTTTGAGCCACAGGCGCCATCCTGTGTCTACTTTTAAGGGAACTCACTGCTTACTCTCCAATCCCCACCCGTACCCTACAGAAAGGCTGCATTAGAAGATGTTTACTACTTTAAAGAATAACCCATTCTAAGGTTCCTTGGTGAATTTCTCTAGTGCTGACTTGACTTCCAGAAATGTAAACACTATATTCTGATGATAGATCGATTTGGCAAATCAATGCCTTGTTTGATTCTGAAGTCTGTCACAACAACAAATACGAAAAATTGGGAAAGACTCCAGGGATGGTATTTAATTCCCAAGAAGAAAAGGAACATCTTTGGGATTTTTGTTTTCTTTTATCTAATCTGGCCTTACCTTCTTTTTTTTTTTTTTTTTTGGCTAGGCTGGGTTTGAACCCACCACCTCCGGCATATGGGGCTGGCGCCTTACTCCTTTGAGCCACAGGAGCCGCCCACCTTTTATTTTCTTTCTTTTTAAATGCTCAGAACCTTCACAGAGGAGAGAAAGGCAAGTCTCTCTTCCCTGATACGTTATCTACAGTAGCCTACTACAACCACCATGTGCAAACTCTTCTTTCTGAGTAAACTTGTTTCCTGTTGAGTCAGTCTAGTTGGCCTTTCATAAACTTTACAATAAAAATGTGCACGTGTGCTCAGCAGATACTTAATAAAAGACCTTATAAAAGAAGGTTGGTGGAATTCACTGACATATAGCAGTACAAGGGTGACCCCTGGTCACACACAGCATCCATTGACCCTCCACTCAGGAGACAGGACTTAGTCTGTCTTAGGACCCCTGGGTGATACACACAAGCTATACCAACCAATGAAGAGAGGGTTTCTCCAGGGCTGGCTGACTGCTAGGCACGGTGGGGTCAGTGTGGAGGACCCACAATACCTTTAGGGACCTATAACATTGCTTTCCTTTCTTTTAAAATCAGAAGGAAACATCTTCTAATATACAAAATTAATATATTCATCTTTATACCAACATAGCCATAAAACATAATTTTAATTTTGTTTTTAATGGCAGAAAAGCCTATGAAGGCCTGAGTATCGTTCAGGGTTGGTGACTCATACCCCATAATACAATAATAAAATCAGATGTTTGTTATTTATGACCTAGAGAGTATATGTTAGAGGTAGAAAATTTTAATCAGGTTGAACAAAAATCACCCTCGGACAGCTCAGCGCCCGTAGCTCAGTGGTTAGGGCACCAGCCACATGCACTGGGCCTGGTGGGTTTGAACCCAGCCCAAGCCTGCTAAACAACAATGACAACAATAACCAAAAAAAAAAAAAGCCGGGCATTGTGGTAGGCACCTATAGGCCCAGCTACTTGGGAGGCTGAGGCAAGAGAATCACTTAAGCCCAAAAGTCTGAGGTTGCTGTGAGCTGTGAGGCCATAGGACTCAACTGAGGGCAACAAAATTAGACTGTTTAAAAAAAAAAAAAAATCACCCTAGGAGAAATGATTTGCCACCTGATAAAGATAGTGTTTCGTTTCGTTTCTTTTCTTTTCTTTCTTTCTTTCTTTCTTTCTTTCTTTCTTTCTTTCTTTCTTTCTTTCTTTCTTTCTTTCTTTCTTTTTTGTTGTAGTTTTTGGCTGGGGCTGGGTTTGAAACCACCACCTCCAGCATATGGGGCCAGCGCCCTACTCCTTTGAGCCACAGGTGTCGCTGAAGATTGTGTTTCTGACTTCTTCATTTTTCTTGATTTTTCTCCATCAGTGTTTGCTCCTCCCTGGTTTGACGTCACTGGTGTCAACGTTAGTCATCCTTGTCACACAGCCCCGAGGAAGCATGGGTGTTCTGGGGGCAGACTTTTCTCTTGCTGCAAAGCCATGAGGAGTAAGTGAGGAAGAAGAGACGGAACAACTAGCCTGAGCCTGAAGCCGGGTAAATACTCAGGAAATAATCTTCCTCTCTCCCTGCCCCACTCGGCTCGCTCCCTACTCAGGACCTGCCTTCTCTCTGCTCACGTTCCTCTTCCTTCCCTTCTACTTTCCTGCCTTACCGGCTAAGGTGACATGTCTTTCTGTGTGCCACGCCCACAGGAGCTAGACATGGCGCCGCCAGAGGAGACTAGAGCCTGGGGATCCTACGATCCTAAGGTAAGTGTCTGGGACGTGGCTGCCTTCCCAAGCGACTCATCCGCGTCTTCTAACACACTAGGCGGTGTGTGCGAGTGGAGCCTGGATTCTCAGGACGTCTTGCTGCAAATTTTATCTAAGTCCTCACACTGCTTCCCTTAGAAATATCTTAAAAAATGTGTTTCTGTGGCTTGACAGCAAGTTGAGAAACGTGACAGGCAAGGACACTGAATTAATGTAAGTCATGAAAGTTTTACCGTCGTTGAGATTCGCTGTTGAGACCATAAAACTGTAGTCAATGAAAAGCAGCGATTGACTACGAGTGTGGGGTAAAGAAATTATCCTGTGCATTTTGCTCCAGTCTTGGCTGCTGTGTGGGCTTAATAATGCCTGTGTTGTAAAACTCTGAGTTTGTAAATAAATGCGGTTTCAAGTTGATAAAAAGCTAGGGTGGGTGGGACAAAAGTCTGTCGCCTGGCAAAAGATGGTCCTGGCCGAGTTTTTAAGCTGCCAGAGGTATGAAGGTTCTGAAAGGTGACTTGGTACAGTGGAAACTTGGACCCTTGTTTAAAACACTGACTCTGCCCATTTGCTACGACATTGATTCCGTGGCATGGCCAGGCCCTGATCTCCTTTGGAGTGGCTAAATTTCTGGAATTCACCTCTCTACCCTGAAAGAACGCAGTGATCTCAGAGAGGAAACTTTAGCCTCTAAAATCTTAGCACCTCATGTGGGACATAATGCATTCATGATACAAAATAAATATATTTTATTATAATATTATTTTGAAGATCCTTTTATTTATTATAAATACGCTGTGTACAAGAATTAAAGATTATGTTGGTTTCTGATTTCCTCTGTGTCATCATTCGGCGTCCATCTAAAATACGTGCTTACTTGAAAATGAAAAACTAAAACACGAAATTCGAGGGAGAAGGTGGGTGGGTGAAGCACAAGGAGTTTTTAGGAAACTGTGTGGATCTTTTACACAGGAATTTGGCCTCAACCTATAGGACATTAAAGAACAAACAGTTAATCTTAATAAAAGCAAATCTTAAAAATTGCTTAGGAGGCCAGAGGATCCCAAGTTGGAAGTCCGTGACTGCATTACCTATGGCGTGTCCTCCCTGGGGGAGTGGGATAACTTCACCCTGAACTTCAGTGCAGACTAAGACCCACAGCAAAGGGAGCTGCTATTCCCTACTGGACTTGAGCTGGTAGAGATGCCCCCACCGGGGGCGGGGGGGTGGTTTCACAGTTCTAGAGCCACTCATCAGGGAAGTTGGAATGGCATGAGGATGTCAATGTCCAGCAGATGGGAGGAGCGGGGTTTCCCACCGCCGGACTGTAGGGTTACTGACAAGCGAGAAGAGAAGGCTAGATGAATCCGCGTGGCGCTCAGCTGGGGTGGAGACATCAGTGTGAACTCACACTGAGCTTCCTGTAGACACGCAAGGTCTCATACATGGGCTAGCACACACATGTATTTTTTACTTTTCTTTTCTTTTTTTTTTTTCTTTGAGACAGACTCTAACTTTGTCACCTTCAGTAGATTGCTGTGGTGTCACAGCTCACAGCAACCTCAAACCCTTGGGCTTCAGCGATTGTCTTGCCTCAACCTCCCAAGTAGCTGGGATTACTGGCATCTGCCACAATGCCTGGCTATTTTTTTGTTGTTTAGCTGACCCAGGCCAGGTTCGAGCCTGCCAGCCTTGGTGTATGTGGCTGGTGCTGTAACCACTGGGCTACAGGCGCCGAGCCTCTTTTTCATTCTTTTGAGACAGAGTTTCACTTTGTCACCCGTGTTAGAATGCTGTGGTGTCATAGTTCACAGCAACCTCAATCTCTTGGGCTCAAGTGATCCTTTTGCCTCAGCCTCCTGAATAGCTGGGACTACAGGCGCCCACCACAATGCTTGGCTATTTTTTTAGAGAAGAAGTCTCACTCTAGCTCAGGCTGGTCTCGAACCCATGAGCTCAGGTGATCTGCCCACCTCAGCCTCCCAGAGTGCTAGGATTATAGGCATGAGCCACTGCACCCGGCCGAATGTATTACTTTTTCTGCTCGGAGGGCCTAAAGGAATGACCCCTCAGTAAAAACGAGCACACCCAGTACCTAATCTTGGTTTCTAATACCATTCTCTGATAGAGGGCACCAGGGCTTCTGGGAGAAATGGCTGTTTCTAGGGCTGGGCTGGAGAATAGACAGTTGAGCCTGGAGTCTATTGCGGTGCCAGAAAAACAAGGACTGGCTCAAAAAACAACACAAGCAACCCTGTCAAAGCAAATCAATAAAACTCACACACACCCACAATAATGGGGTCTCATTAAAGGGGTCAATGGAAAGTGCTCCACATGGCAGTGATAATTTGAGAAACAAAAGAAATAACACAGTGTGATTGATACACATGTGTACAAAGTGGGATATAAACATCCGTGAGTGGCTCAGTGCCTGTGGCTCAAGCGGCTAAGGCGCCAGCCACATACACCTAAGGTGGCGGGTTCGAATCCCCAGCCTGGGCCCGCCAAACAACAATGATGGCTGCAACCAAAAAATGGCCAGGCGTTGTGGCGAGCGCCTGTAGTCCCAGCTAGTTGGGAGGCTGAGGCAGGAGACTCGCTTGAGCCCAGGAGTTGGAGGTTGCTGTGAGCATGATGCCATGGCACTCTACCCAGGGGGATAGCTTGAGGCTCCAACTAAAAAAAAAAAAAAATCCATGAGTCATCCATAAATTCGTGGGAGTAGCTAAGAAACGACAGACCAATATCCCATGCAGAAAATTCACAAATAACCTACTTGGATGCTCCCTTCTAAAGGGGGGATGTAACCCCTCATCCCTTAGGTGTGAGTTGTGCCCGTCCAGAGGGTACTGGGCGGGAAGGTGGTGAGGGCCTGGGAGAGTGACTTGGCAGTGGAGAAACTGGATATGCACTAGCGTAACTAGGAGATCAGGGTCAACGCCCACATGTGGATGGGACGTGCCCACTGGTGTGATATGATGAGAATGGCACTTGACTTCCGTGATCTTCCTCCTCAAAACCCGTAACCCCTGTCTGACTACGAGAAAAACATCAGACAAACCCAAACGGAAGGATATTCTTTAAAATACTTGATGCCCCAAACCTGTCAAAGTCATCAACAACGAGCAAAATCTGGATGACTGTCACTTTCAACAGGGACGTGAAAACAAACTGTAATGCCATTTCCTGGAGAGGACCCGAGAACAGAGAGAGGACGTGGGGCAAAAACTGAACACCTGCAAATAAATTACGGACTTTAGATAATGATGATGTATCAGTATTAGCTCATTTTTGGTGACAAATGTTAATACTAGGGTGGACCGGATGTGGGCACATGGGACTATGTTCTGTCTTTGCAGCTTTTCAGAAAATTGAAAACTATTCTGAAACCAAAAGCTTATTAAAAAAAGAAAAAGAAAAAGCAAGAGTACAGCTCATCGGTTCTGTCTCCAGAAAACAGAAATCCATCTGCGCGCTCCCTTCCCTTCCTGCTGCACATGGGCTCCTGTCGCCGAGAGCACCAGCTGCCCTCGCCATTCATCTCTTGCTGGTGCTTCTTCAGCTGGAGAATCTGCAGCGGCTTCTGTTCTGTTGTCAAGGACCTTTGTTCCATGAATGTCTGATGTTTCCATAACACAAAGTATCTTCTGACTGAGTCATTGGTGATGCGTTCACGATGGCCTCTGCCCTCACCCCACTCTTACCTCATGGCCAAGGCCACCAAAGCCACCGTGACCTCACAGACCAGCAGGCAGAGCACGCTGCCACCCCTCACTACATGCACACTAGGCTCTTCCCCTGACTACAATGGCCTGACGTCTTGAATGGATAAATCACAGACATATCCTCGTAAGACAGTTTAAAGTTTGGGTGCTTCTGGTATTTAGACCTTACGGTGGCTACAGATGATTCCTCTCACATCTAAGGAGCAGGGTTAATGACCCTCCCTTGCCAAGTTGCTGACAGACGATAGATATAAATGGTGAGGTCTGCAAAAGACAGAGGGCAGCTCTTGGCACATATAGGACACTCACTAAATATGGTAGAACCTCCGTAGGTGATCACTTCCCTACAATGACCACCTCCCCACCCGACCTAATTTTCACAAACTGGACATGCATTCCATGGATATCTCAACTGGCTCTGTGGCTCTCAGCCTCCACCACCCACCTCACCCAGGCCACTGTCACCTCTCACTTCTGCCTCTGGGTTGGCTTTCCCGCTTCTGTTCCCCCTCCATACAGCACTGGTCTTCAAAAAGAAGATCATTGTAGTCCATGCTTTGAACTTTTCAGTGGTTTCCAACTATCCTTAGAACAATCTGAGTTTCTTCACAGGGTCTCTAAAACCCGGTGTTGCCTAGACCCTGAGTCTCCATCCCCACATCAGGAGCTCCGGGTCATCAGTACAGTAGGCCTAGTTCCTTCTGTTGACCCCCTCTGTGTGCTGACCAGTTTGTCACAGTCCCTTGGGTGGTCAACTTACAGAGGTTCTCTTGTGTTATCCTCACTACCTTCCCACTCTCTGGAGGACAGAGGAGGTGCAGGGCCTCGTGCAAGTTTTCCCAAATTATGTCCTCGTCTCACTAGCAACGGGGGTGCCGTAATCATGGGCATTTGGGAGATCCTATACGCTATGCCTTCTCTTGGAGATTTAAGATATAAATTAGCTTGTTAAAGTGTCGGCTGAGCCTTGTAGTAAAGAAAGGCTTCATTTTGTTCGACTAAAATTCCTCCCACCCCCCTGGACTTGATCTAGTTGTGAGGGCAGAAGGCCAGGCCGTAGGTAGGAAGTAATGGAAGTTTGAAGACTGAATATGTAAAAAGCAGACGACAGCGTGGGCTGCCAGCAATCTGCTCATAAAGCAGCTGGAGGACTGGCGTGGAACAGAGGCCTCTGTGTGGCTCCCAGCACCACCAGTCACAGCTGAGGGAGTCATTTTCTCTCCCGCAGCCCTTGGAAGGTATGGGGGATGGGCTGGGACTAATGATCTCCAGGTCCCCCTGCAGTGAAGAAGCTTATCATCAGCTCCCAAATCTGTTGCTGCAAGGGAAAGTGGAAGGCCCCTCCTGGGTTAGGAGTGGATCATGTAGGTGACCCAATCTCTCCAGAAGTCTCCGACTCTGTGCCATGTATTTAGGGAGGCCTAGAATGGCTTCCCTTGCCCACTTGAGACTTCCCAAATATTCTGAGAGGTGACTGGCTGGCCTTCTAAGATCACTGTTTGCCCTGATAAGATAATCCTTGATGTATCTGCCTAAGAGAAGATAACTCCAGAGCGTGTGCCTGCCCAGATCCCAAAAGCCTTGGAGAGGAAAAGCAGGCTCCTTCAAAGCAGCCGCCGGAGACCCAAGCCCAAATGAAACCAGTACTTGTGTAGGGGACAGGCTCAGCAGAATCATAACGTGTTATAATCCCTCTCTTTGGCTGATTTTAAAGCCCCAATACCAGATGAAACTCAGGGCGGAACACAGAACTGGGCCTGGAAACACAGCTAAGGAAATTCTCCTTCTGGGAGAGATGATTCACACCATCACCCCAATCTTCTAAATCTCACATTCTTCTTTTATGTAACTTTGCATGTAAAAAAGCTGCAGATGTAGCCTTACGGTAATTCCCGCAGCCTGATCCACAGTCATAGGGCTTTTTGATCTGGTTATAGTCCTATTACTTTGCCGAATGCTTGTATGTGACAAATATTCTCTCTGGTCTTTGTCCTATGACAGCGATTTACTCTTATGAAAAAGTATTGTGTTGTGGATGCTTAGTTTTGTAGACAGGAAATGGGGAGTGGTTATTAAAGCTGTGTGATGTTTTTGAAACCCCAGTTTCTCATCTG
This sequence comes from Otolemur garnettii, assembly GCF_000181295.1. NCBI lineage: Eukaryota > Metazoa > Chordata > Mammalia > Primates > Galagidae > Otolemur > Otolemur garnettii. Next base: position 6,150,817 of record NW_003852414.1, on the reverse strand, counting down.
TAAAATACTTAATTTCGGAGTTCTGGCCTCCAGAGCAGTGAGGGAATAGATTTCTGTTGCATTAAGCCACCACATTTGCAGTGATTGGTACAGTACACCTGGGAAAACAAGCCCAGCCTTGAAGTGGTGAAGATCTGGGTTTGCTCAGACCCGGAGCTCCTGATGTGGGGATGGAGACTCAGGGTCTAGGCAACACCGGGTTTTAGAGACCCTGTGAAGAAACTCAGATTGTTCTAAGGATAGTTGGAAACCACTGAAAAGTTCAAAGCATGGACTACAATGATCTTCTTTTTGAAGACCAGTGCTGTATGGAGGGGGAACAGAAGCGGGAAAGCCAACCCAGAGGCAGAAGTGAGAGGTGACAGTGGCCTGGGTGAGGTGGGTGGTGGAGGCTGAGAGCCACAGAGCCAGTTGAGATATCCACAGGAAGTAACATTGACAGCACTTGCTGGTGGATTGGATATGGGGGTGGAGAAGAAAGGAAAAAACCAGGAATCACACCTGGGAGTCTGGTCTCAGCCAAAGGAGTAGAAGGTCATGAAACCCAGAGAGCAAACAGACTGGGGACAAGGGATGAGAATCCCAGGGTCAGTCCTGGACCTGTTCATTGAGACGACTGTAGGCCGTCCAAGGAGACAGGTTAGTTGGATAACAGAACACTCAGAATGGTAGTTCAGGGATGAGAATCCCAGGTTCAGTCCTGGACCTGTTCAGTGGAGATGCAGTCAAGATAGGTCTTCCAAGGAGACAGGTTAGTTGGATAACAAAACACTCAAAATGGTAGTTCAGGCAAGACATCTAGAGATACAATGACGAAATCATTATAGACGTTATATAAAGCTTGGATCCCCCCAGGAGAAGCAGAGATGACGGCTCAGAACCAGACCCTGAGATATACCAACACTTAAGAGACTGATCTAAAGAAGACCAACGGGGCCCATGAGATGGGGCAGAAGCGTGGAAAGCGAGCTGTACCCAGGGGCCAAGAGAAGGCAATGCTAGGAGGAAAAGAAGCGTGCCCAACTCTGGCACATGCAGCTGAGAATTCAAACAGCACGAGGCCGCAGAACTGTCTTTTAGATTCTAAGTGACATAGAAATGACTGGAGACCGTGCCTAAAGCAGCATCAGGGTGCATGCTGAGGACGGATGCGAATTGGGGTGGGTGGAGAAGGAGATGACTCAGAATCAATTGTGAATGGAACAAAAGTTAAATTGTAAGAATGAAACTATAAAGAATACTGTCAGAAAATATGAGAATTTTTTTTTTTACAATCTTGGAGTAGGAAGACCTTTAAAAAAAAAAAACCCAAAATAAGGCCAGTCAAGGTGGCTCACACCTGTAATCCTAGCACTTGGGGAAGCTGAGGCTGATGGATTGCTTGAGTTCAGGAGTTCGAGACCAGCCTGAACAAGAGTGAGACCCCATCTCTAAAAATAGCTGGGCGTTGTGGTGAGTGCCGAGAGTTCCTGCTACGTGGGAAGCTGAGGCAACAGAATCACTTGAGCCTGAGAGTTTGAGGTTGCTGTGAGCTGTGATGTCACAGCACTCTATTCAGGATGACAAAGTAAGACTCTGTCTCAAAAAAAATTAATTAATTATAAAAATAAACAAACCCTCAAATAAAAACAAATAAAATTAATAAATTGGACCACACATCAACAATTAAAAGCTTCTGTGTGATAGGAAAATCCTAAACAACTTTTAGAGAAAATGTGAGCTACATCTTTTGATGTGCAAATATTATGTCTTTACAATTTACTCATTAGAGAAAGGGTGAGTATTCAGAATTTAGAAAACAATGTTTATGAATCAATTTAAAGAAGGCTAATAACCCAATAGAAAAATAGGCAAGGCTCGGCACCTGTGGCTCAAGCAGCTAAGGCACCAGCCACATATACCTGAGCTGGCGGGTTCGAATCCAGCCTGGGCCCGCCAAACAACAATGATGGCTGCAACCACAAAAAAAAAAAAAAAAATAGCCAAGCATTGTGGTGGGCACCTGTAGTCCTAGCTACTTGGGAGGCAGAGGCAGGAGACTCGCTTGAGCCCAGTAGTTGGAGGTTGCTGTGAGCTGTGATGCCATGACACTCTACCCAGGGCAACAGCTTGAGGCTCTGTCTCAAAAAAAAAAAAAGAAAAGGAGTTGAAAAATGGGCAAAAGATATAAAAAGCACATTTCAGAAAAGGAAAACCATGTGGCTAATACATTTAAGAAAAAAATGCTGGACTTCATCAGTAATCAGAGACATGTTCCCATCAAGTGCTGAGATCAGTGGAGGCCTGGACATTCTCTAACGTGGTTGATCATGGTGGCAGTATCACTTGGTGTGGCTAAGGAGGGCAGTTTGGTGCTATTTATTAACAAAATCCATGGCTCAGCACCTGTGGCTTAAGTGGCTAAGGCGCCAGCCACATACACCTGAGGTGGCGGGTTCGAATCCCCAGCCTGGGCCCGCCAAACAACAATGATGGTTGCAACCAAAAAATGGCCAGGTGTTGTGGCGGGCACCTGTAGTCCCAGCTACTTGGGAGGCGAAGGCAGGAGAGTCGCTTAAGCCCAGGCATTGGAGGTTGCTATGAGCTGTGATGCCATGACACTCTACCCAGGGGGTTAGCTTGAGGCTCCGTCTCAAAAAAAAAAAACAAAAAACAAAATCCATTTTGTATACTATGCCCTTCAGAAACATGTGCAGGTAGAAGGTGGTTCATTGCTGCATTTGTAACAGAGAAACGCAATCAAGATGTCAGTGGGTTGCAATCCTTTCTGGAGAGCTGGGTCCTCTCAGAATTCAGTTCTTTGAGATTGTAGGGGTGAGGGCGCAATTTTTTTTTGAGACAGAGTCTCACTTTGTCACCCTTGGTAAAGTGCCGTGGTGTCACAGCTCACAGCAATCTCAAACTCTTGGGCTCAAGCAATTCTCTTATCTCAGCTACTGGTGTCAGCTGGGGTTGCTGTGAGCTCTTAGAAGCCACCCACAGATTCCTGCCGCCTGGCCCCCTCCCAGCACGGCAGCTACCTTCTTCAAGGGCAGTAGCAAATCCTCGCTCCACTCTGTGGAGATGGTCCATGTCACATATTCAAGGGAGTGACCATCATCAGCAAAAGGGGATAACAGCCAGGAAATTATTAACAAAATCGTGGAAGTTATTCTGGCCTGGCATGAAGTCGATAAGCCTTTGATGATTTCTGCTTATAAATTTAGTCACCTGCATAGGAGTTTAGAAACCACTTAATTGTGTGGTATTAGTACACTGTGTCCTTTATCCTCAGCGTCTCAAAAAAAAAAAATATTGACTTACAGATCAAAAACTTTGCTTTTTGATCTGACCAAAAGGGTAACCAAAACGAACTAGAATAAGCCATGAAAATAAAAAACAATCCCTTGCAGCAAGCTTCCTGCTAGCTCCCTGCCCTGCTGCTGCTTGTACTAAACATTTCCTCAGCTTCCTTTCTCCTGGAGAGCCCTGGGAAATGCTGTCAGGAGCTAGTTGTGTGCAGGGCTTTGCAGCGTGCGTTTTTGTTTATTCTTCTTTCCCTTTGTGGATAAGCTTATTGATGATGTAGGCCTTAATTAAGACTGAATAGAACCGGCAGTAGGGAGATTTTATCCATGTATATGTATCTATGTGTATACAGGGTGGCCATCAAGTCCATGTGCAATTTTAAATTGCACACTATTTTAAGTTGCCTGTGAGCTTAATGGCCACTGTCTCCATATGTATGTGTGTATGTGTGTATGTATGTGCATCACCCAGAATTTCCTGCAGACCTTGTCATCTTTGGAACAGTTGCAGTGGAAAATACAAGAATACACGGCCCAGTTGTTCCCTGTGGCTACAGAAACACAAAGCTGTGTTCTTTGGACGGGCTTTGCTGCCCTAGCAGTCCATTAGAGATTTCCTCTTTATCATGGAGTCACCACCATGAGCAAATTGTTTTGTCAGTTGGCCAGAACCGCCAAATACTCAGGGTCACATTAGCAGGAAACTCCAGCTGTGTCTGGGGGTGAGGTAGCCTCGCCTTCAGTTTCATTTTTGTTGCAAGTTGTCATCGTCTCTGATGGGGTGCAAAAACATTAGATGAAAACACATCCCTGGGGGTTTCTCTATCTAGAATTAAGCTGTCCTGCCGAGGATAAGTCAGAGTGACTCCAGGGAATGACCATGGAAAATGATCAGGAAATCTTTGACTGTGATAGCACCAAGGCGCTCAAAGAGTATTAGATCGTGTGTCAACCTCTCAGATGTGCCCCAGGAATAATCAGACTCAACCATGGGTTCAACTCTCTTCACCTCATTCATCTCTTATTCATTTATTTAGGCCTGGGCTAGATTACGCCCTCTCCGGAATCTGTTCTGTCAGGAAGTATACGCGAGATCTTTAACCAGACTAACCGATCTATTGTACCCAGAAAATTAGTGCTGCCTATGATTTAATTTGCTTAACTGTCTGGACTCTCTGTGTGCTCTTGGCGAATGCTAACTGTCTTGTGTTTGATCTTGACTCAGGCCCCTGTGCTCTGTCTTATTGGTCTTTGATTGCCACGTTCTCCCTAACCCTAAACTTTCCCTTTCAGAGTCCAAGACAGTGATCACGGAGACCCGAAGCTCACCTTAACCACTGATGGCAGATTTCAAATCAGGGAACTCTCCCGCCGTCCTCAGCTTGACTCCACTTCCCCTCAGGGGGAAGCTCAAGTTCAGGGAGGGTGTAGATGAAGGATAAACTTAGATTCCAGAACAGAATGACGTGGGGATACAGATGGAGATGGTGAGAGTGTCTGCTGCCTGCAATCTCTGGTAATACACAACCACTCCAACCTTTCATCGTGTGATTAGGGCTACAAAATACATATGGAAGTCAAAATAAACTCATTGAAATGACCAGGTCCAAAGGGCACCATATAAATATCACATCTTCCTACTGCTCAGTCCTATATGACAATAACCCTTGCAAGGCAACTTTAGTAACTCAGTTTCTTTGCTGGTGTTTCAAAGTTTAAAAAGCGCCTATACCCCTCCTTTTTAATTGATTCCAAAATTCTATTTTTTAAATTTTTCATATGCTTCTGAAATTTATGATATCTTGAAGTCAGTGTTGTACAACCACTGTCAGCCAGACATCGCCAGCTACCGAGTTGCTGTTTGCCTAAACTTTAATACGCCAGCCTCCAAGTCTGCAGGGAAGGTCCCGGGGACAATCAGGGCACATTTTAAATACCCCTAGGGACTCAGTATTTTGATAAGGGGGGAGGGTACAGAAAAATGGTGACTCAGGTAGGTTTAGCAACTCCTAACGTGGGATGTCCAGAGAAGGCAAACTAAATAAATGCAGAGCCAGCTTAGGAGTGCGACGCTAATGGCTTTCAGCGCTTTGATGGAATCTTTTAAGAAGTGCTGTATCACTAAAACACACAGGACAGCTTATGTGGAAAAACACAACCATCAGCGACTCTGCATCAGAAAAGTGCTTTGGAAGAGTCAGAGTGTGAATGTAAAGATGTCTGTAATTTATTTCTCTTATGTTTCCATTTACCATGTGCATAAAAGTGATCTGTTATGAAACCTATGTCTGTATTAGACTGCAACAGCCCTTTCAATGTGCATGAAATGGAAAATCCCACATGATAAGAAAGCATTGTGTCATAGTTTGGCCGTGGTTTTCTTTCGTAGCAATGGTGCATCTTATAGACAATGGCTCTTAGATCATGGACTGTTATGTGTCATTGGCCACTGGGAAGTAGAAGGCTCTTTGTCCTCGGGTGTGGCTCCCTGGTCCTCCTTTTAATGTGATGTGGATCTGGATGGACCCAGTGGGGGGGGAATGTATCAATTTCTTTCTTGCTTGTGCCCACAGAACATTCCTTACTTCTCCGACTTGGGATACTCACAGGAGCCACCTACATTAAGATCTAGGTGGATAAATGCTTACAAAACCCACCATGACTTATAAGAAGCCAGGCTCAGCGATGGGAGAGTGAAAAATCTGCCAAAGTACAACACGTGTGCCAATGTTGCCAAGGCGGCCTGGGTGGGAAACAGGTGGGAAACGCCAGGCAGTTCACTACTCGGCCGGCAGCCTTGAGAAATGTAGAAAAACTGCGTGACATGGAAGAGTTGCAATCAAAGCTTGTGGAGACCACATTTAGTGGGACCATGGTGACGCTTCATGGGTTTTCCCTGGGTGCTGATGCAGTATCAGCAGTGGGACTCCAACATGCCAGCCCTTATTAAGTTCCTCCTCCTTTTCCTGGGTGTTGTAAGACGTGGGTGTGAGGGGTCTGTCTAGTAACTCTTGCTGTAAAATTGGGCAGGAAAAGGAGGGATTGTCCAATTATGAATATGTCTATTAACGACCAATATGCTGAGGTGAGATTCGAGGGGAATACTTTCTCTTGAAGGGCAAAGAGAAAAACACATCAGGAGAAGGCCCAGACCCACTTGTCCTTGGCATTAACCAAAAATTAAGATATGAGGCACCCAGAAGAGATATTACAGAATAGTTCCTATGATTCAGAGCAATCTTGATATTGTCAAGGTGCTGGCAGTGCTCATTATTTGAATGTCAAATTCCTGCTCTTGGGCAGCCTGCTCTGGGCTTCCCTGGAAGTTCTGCTAGTGGCTATTACAAGGACAGGACTGTCATTGGTTTAGATAAATTCCTCTTCTTATGAACACTTCAAGGACTTCTGCTTCTCAGTGAGCCAGGAAAGAATTTTTGGCCTGGTAATTTAATGAATTTTCAACTATTCTATTCTGAGAACCCCATTACAACCCTTAAACATTATCAAACACCCCAAGGGGCTTTTGTTCATGTGGGTCTTGCTTCTCAATATTTACCATATATTAGAAATATAGACCGAGACATTTTAAAACATATATCTCAAAATAACTACAATAATGACACATGTTACTACATGTCTTTCAAACGTTTGAACATATTTTTAGATTTAAAAACTTCAAAGCAAAAAGGATTCAGGAGACAAGCGGCGCCGTTTTACATATTGGCAAGTCTCTTTAATGTCTAGAATAATAAAAGACAACTGGATTGTCATCTGCTGCAAGAGCTGGGGAAGAGAGGAACGTTTGCGTGTTTTTTTCAGTAATTAGAGATATTCACCTTGGTTATTTCATCAAAATTCAACAAGTGGCTGTTTCTCTTTTTTTATTTCAAATTAATGTGAGGGTACACACGTTTAAGTTATGTTGTTCTCACTTCCAAGGTCAAGTTCAAGTTGTAGCTGAGCCCTTCCCCCAGGGGGCGTGCTGCACACCCTTACACTGGGCACATTAGGTGAGCTCCGGCCAATTGCCCTCTCTCCTCCTACCAATCTCCTTCCTTCTCTCTCCTCTCCCCTCCCCCTTGCTAGACTATATTTGTGTTTTATTGTTCTTGTGGGCATGTAATTGTTTATATATTGGTTTCATATTAGTATGGAGTATATCGGATTTCTTTTTTCTGTGCTTGAGATACTTTACTAAGAAGATTGTGTTTCAACTCCATCCAGGTAAACATACAAGATGCAAAGTCTACATCTTTTCTTACAGCTGAATGGTACTCCATGGTATACATATGAAGGGTCTGTTTTGTTTTGGGTTTTTTTTTGCAGTTTATGGCCGAGGCTGGGTTTGAACCTGCCACCTCCGGCATATGGGGCTGGCGCCCTACCCCTTTGAGCCACAGGTGGCGCCCTGAAGTGGCTGTTTCTTAAAGGCCAGTCACAACGTGGTATCTAAAACCATGGCCATGAGCTCCTCACAGTCTGCTACATTAAAGTTTATGGGTCTTTCTTGCACTTGCAATGGATCTTTTCTCATCGTTCATGTTTAAAATGTAATAAAGTTTATAATATTTACTGCTTCGTGTAGGCTGTCTTGAAGTGAGAGGGTTTTTCTTCCTCTAAGTATGTGGTAGTAAAACATAGTGACCACCAGTAAACTCTGGTGCCACTGCGTTGGTTTGTGCCAAGACATCAGCAGTTTTACCCACTGTTCTTTATGAATGTCAACACGGTGGAAAAGGTAAACATTTTACTCTCATTAGGAAAACAGTTTTGGACTCAGTGCCTGTGGCTCACGTGGCTAAGGCATCAGCCACATACACCTAAGGTGGCGGGTTTGAATCCAGCCCAGGCCCGCCAAACAACAATGATGGCTGCAATAAAAAAAATAGCCGGGCGTTGTGGCAGGCCCCTGTGGTCCCAGCTACTTGGGAGGCTGAGGCAGGAGACTCGCTTGAGCCCAGGAGTTGGAGGTTGCTGTGAGCTGTGATGCCACAGCACTCTACCCAGGGGGACAGCTTGAGGCTCTGTCTCAAAAAAGAAAAAAAGGAAAATAGTTTTGACTCCACAGAGTCCCTGAAAGGGACGCAGCCACCCTCGGAGGTTCCCGGACCACACCTGGAGAGCAACTATGGTAGAGGAATGAGGTGACCATTCTCCATCGTTATCTTGCTGCGTCCTGAATCCCTTTATCTGTCGGTGTGATTGTTAAAGGCCATCCCAAGATAACATTAAAATGCTTCCAATTTATTCACAACGTCTAATTACAAGGCCAAAACAAATCAGTGAAAAAAAAATTGCAAAGTCTCTTAAATGTAATAAAAATAGTAATTAGTAACTCAATGAAGAGTTACTCTCCCAGCAGCCAGACCACGCATACAGTACAGTTCTGGAAAACACAGGAAAACATAGGTTTTAATCTGCTGTCAATTTATAGAAACTGTGATGAGAAATGTTTTGAAAATAGAAAGCAATGGTGTCCATCGTGTTGGTGTTTCTTCTTGGTGGAAGGAGTAGGCACAGTGGGAGCTCCTGGGAACCCCCAAGTTCTGGGCAGCCTGCGTGGGGAGAGGACTGGGGTGACATCCTGGGGGAATGGGTAGGTGTGAGGATGACTCAGATGGAGGGAGCACTCACCCCTTTCCCTCCACCTTAGCCAAACCCTGGGTCGTGTGCCCCTCCCCAGCCACATGCTGCACCTGCTGAAACAAGTCTGGCCACTCCGGACTCCCAAAAGATCTGGGGCAGCATAGCCCTGCTCCCCAGCCTCAGACTGGAGTTGACACCCAGCACTTCCTTGGTCTCAGCCTCGACCCCACTCCCTGGACTGTGGGGTATCCTGGTACAAATGCTCTGTCAGTATCCCAGGATAGAGTACGTCCAACCACAAATTCCCAGGGCCAGAGGGATTGAGCTGGAGCCTCATGATAGCCAGAGAGCGTGTCTGCAGGGTGGACACATCTCATGCATTGCAATGAGGGATGCAGACACATGGAGTCGCCTCTGAGGCTGGGCTCGGTGGCTCCCATCTGTAATCCCAGCACTCTGGGAGGCCGAGGTGGGCAGATTCTTTGAGTCAGGAATTTGAGATCGGCCTGAGGAAGAGCAAGACCCCGTCTCTACCAAAACTAGAAAAATTAGACGAGAGTTGGGGCAAGCACCTGTAGTCTCAGCTACTCAGGAGACTGAGGCAAGAGGATCACTTGAACCCAGGAGTTTGAGGATGCTGTGGGCCAGGCTGATGCCACTACATTCTAGCTCAGCGAAACAGAGTGAGACTCTGTCTCAAAAAGAAAGTCTCCTCTCCGAGATGGTGTTGGCACCACCTGTGCTGCTATTCTTAGAAGGAAACTCAGGCTGTCTGGTGTAGTTCCCCATCAACTCACCCCAATCAAAACAGAAGTGGCCATCACGGCCTTTTTGGAGGGTTAAACTCAGTGCTTGATGATAATTCGAGCAAAGTTTGAAGCGAGCAGAAGAGAAACTTTTGTAGAAACATCAGAATCACTCATGACAGAAGCATGACCCTCCCGGGACTTGGGAAGGCATCCCAGATACCACCAAGCCAGGCTCTATGGGGGCAGAGATGTCTCTCCATCCTTCATCTTCAGCCTCTACCCAAATATTCAGCACATAGAAAGTGCTCAATAAATACTGAGCATGTACAGGAGTGAATTAATGAATCATTTGAAGCATAGCGAGGAAATCTTGGACATGAGAAGGAGGGAACTCCTGTAGACAATCCTTTCTTCCTCCTTCCCTTCCTTCCTTCTTTCTTTTATTCTTTCTTTCTTTTTCATTATTCATAAACCTTTAATACTCCAGAGTTACCACAATGGGACATAAATGGAAAGAATTTATCTCCATTTTGGGGCCAAAGCTTTATAGAAGAGTGGGATCCTTCTGAGCAGCCTAAAATAGATGATGATGTATTTATTTTATTATTATCTTCCTAAAATAGGAAGATGATTTGGGGGAAGGCAGGTGTCAGGATTCCCAGGGCCCAGCTGTCCCTCCTCAGGAAGTCTTCCTTCCTTAATTCAATTTCTTTTAAGAAAGTCAAGAGTTTTGCCCTGTCGTGCCGACTGTGACTAATTTGGCCCGGTTGCTTCCCACAGTTCAGCACGAACTGAAGACCTGCTGGGGACAGCGTCTGTCAAGCACAGACCTGGCATCGACCCAAAGCTCTGTGGCTGACGTCTGATTGCAGGACATCAGGGCATTGTCCCCACTGGGTCATCAACCTCAAGATGCAGGTGGAAGAGATGGAGCCAACTGAGTGACAGGAGCCCAAGCTTGTGGCCACTTTGGACATATGTCCCACAAGTGTATGCTGTGGACATCACCATCGCAAAGTGATGTCACTGTCCCTGGGGTACCATGCTAATAATACAGGTATCCGCTAAGTGCAAATCAGCTTGAGCCATCCGACACCCACTGGTTTTACTTAACTTAAAAGCCATTCAGTTGATTCTCCAGCGGGCAGATATTTTGCAGAGAAGGGCCCCCCACAAAGGGAGGGTGAGCTGTCCCTTGTCACCGACTGAGCAGGAGTTCCAGGAGCTCTCAGGCCTAATTCAGTTCTATCATCGGGTTTCTACATTTAGAGACCTACAAAGGCAACCTGTATTTTTATCTTTCTCTGAGAAATTGGTGGTTGTGGCTGGCATTTGGAAACATGATTTTTTTTTTGCTTTGCTACTCAATATATAATAATATATTCTAAAATTTTATGTCAGATTTAATTAGAAACAAATTTCATACCATCTTCATCCACTTGATCTCACCCTCTGGACTCCCACTGGTACATTTTGTCATAGATCTTTTTCTCAAGCCCAACAAAATCTCCCAACACAGTAGAAGCAGAGAATGTGGACTCTGGAGTTGGACAGACCCATTTGAACCGGCTTTAAGCCATGCCTTAAGCAGGCTACTTGACCATGCAGGCCTTTACTTGCCCATCTGTATAATGGGTATGGTAGAACCCACTCTGAGAGCAGCTATAGGGACTAATGGTCCTCTGTGCAGTGCCCCCAGCCAAGTGCCTGGCCCATAGTAAGAGCTCAAAAAATAATAAAAACTACTTTTGAAAATAAACATTAACCATTTTGACATACTTATGCCAACCCTCATGACATACTTTGAATCTCACAGGTACCTCTACCTTTAAGATGTTCTGTTTCCTATTGGACCAGATGATGGTCATGTATCCTGACAGGAGCTCAGGAGACATGACCCCTTGCCTGCCTCCTTAGTGTGACCACACCTGGAGTTAGAAGCAGTCTGGTCAGACTGCATCTCTGTGGGTGACAGGCCACTCGGGACCTGGGGATTCTCTCATAAAATGTGCCTTCTCTGAGGAGTCATGTTGCTGCTCACCAGGTCAGCCCTGCAGAGGATGTGCTAAGGGCCCCTTCCATCTACCTAGAGCACTATGTTTCTGCAAAGAAGGCCTCAGACTCTGAGCATGTGTGTGGGTAAGGGGTATGTGTTGTGTGTATATTTCGTGTGTGTTGTGTGGTTTGTTTATGCATGATGTGATGTGTTGATGAGTGGGTGGCAAGTATATGTTGTGTGTGCGTGATGCACGTTTGTGTATAGTATGTATGGTGTGGTGTACGTGCCTGAGCTCTGGTGTGTACGTCTGCAGAATAAGAGGTGTACGTTGGCTGGGCGCGGTGGCTCACACCAGCACTGTGGGAGGCTGAAGCAGGTGTCTTGCTTGAGCTCAGGAGTGGAAGACCACCCTGAGCAGACCCCGTCTCTACTAAAAGTGGAAAAACTAGCCTGGGTTGTGGTGGGCACCTGTAGTCCCAGCTACTTGGGAGGCTGAGGCAAAAAGATTGCTCAAGCCCAAGAGTTTGAGGTTGTTGTGAGTTATGATGACAGCGTGGCACTCTCCCCAGGGTGACAGATGCGTCTGTCAGTGGTTTAGAGTGTGCGTGATCTGTGCATGGTGTGGTGTATGTGCATGATGTATGGTGTGTGTGTCTGCGTGTGCATGGGATGTGTGTGCGCAGGTGTGTGTGTGTGTGTGTGTGTGAGAGAGAGAGAGAGAGAAAGTGCAGGCAGGTATGATGCTCTTGGCTTTGTAAAGTGGGTCCATTTCCTGACTTCCCTACTCTGTGCCGGTGGGCAGCGTCCACCTCATGTAGGCATCCGTCCATTCTTGCTTAAGTGCTCCAGTCTCTGGCACCTGGATCTTAGATCAGCATCTCGGGGAGACATAAGACTCTGCCTTGCCATGGGAAGAAGCCGGCTGCATTCCTTGCTTCAAAGCAAACCAGCATTTCCTGAGCGGCACAGTGAGAGACCCACCCTTTTCCTGGCCTGTGTGTTTGCTCCTTTCCCTGCAGCCAGGGACTTCAGCTGAGCTCTCGGCACTATCTAGGCCCGAGATCTCTCCTGCCTTCACTGCTCCCAGGGGCCAGTGGGCACTGCCATGCAGATTGAGGCAGGGTCTGCAGATGAACTTGGCCTGTCTTGCCCATTCCCCTGCAGCTTCTCCCAAGTAAACATCCATAGGTCTGTGTGGGATCAACTGAACCTTTTGTGCCGCTCCACAGAGCACCATTCCTTCGCGGCATGGAGGGCCTTGCAGACCAACAGCTAGAATGTTCAACACCAAATGTCCTCTAGTTGGGCCCCAGCCTGACAATGCCCCACTGGCAAACTGACTGTCAACACTGTGATAGACGTTTGTGGAATTAGACAAACTCAGCAGGGATCTGCCTCTCTCTCCTCTCCTGCCCTTGTCGGGCTTTGATCCACAGTTATTTTCAGGGCAGAAAGAGAGATCACAAAGAGGAGGTTTTAAAATGAAGATGCCAGAACTAAATGCATGTGTCTGATGAATCCCGGGTGGGCTCCTTCATTGATTCCAAGCCGGGTGACCTGCGTGTACATACCCACAGCTGGAGACACCACCCACAGCCCGGAGTTTGGCAGCAAGTGGGGCTTTGGCCTCGCCCCATTCCTTATGGCAACAGGACGTTGTGACTTTGCTCACTGTAAGACAGATTAATTTGGCTGCAGCCTGAAATTGTTTTATAAGTGCCAATCGTGTGACGATATCACTGCTGAATCTGGAGCTAGAAAACCACAGGCACAAAATCACAACTACCCCGAAAACTAGCAAAGGAACTTCCATCCCAAGACTGTGAGGTGAGAGGCGCTCTTCCTTCTCCCCCATGGCCTTTTTGGTTTCCTCCGCCCCAATTCTGTCTTCTTCCTCACCTCTCTGGTTTCTTAACATCCCAACCTGTCACAGGCTTGCGAACAAAGAGAGAATGGGAGAAAGGTGGCTTGTTTTGCCAGCTGCTGTCAAGGAAATATTTTAAAATGGAATAAGCTGGGTTGTGCTTATGGAAAAGGGCTTCCGAGCCTTGAACTGGAATTCCCGGGGGTCCTGAGGTTTCGTGGGATGGTGTTGGAGCCGCGGCAGTGTGGGATTCTGGGCACCCTGGGGGTGATGCAGTTACCAAAACGCTGCAAAGAATCTCAGTATGGCACATTTGCCCTTTCAATTTGTGCTCCTGGAAAATTGCACTGCAGAGCTACAATGAGGTGCTCGGGGATTTCTACCACATCGATGTCTATGACTTGTGTAATTGGTTCTCGTTGTTTTCGTTTCTCAGTCGTGTAAGATTGCCCTGGATTTGAGGTTCCCTCGCACATCCCATCTTATCAGGGGTGGGTGCACAGAGCTTGTGACCGATGAAGAGACCTGTCCTCAGTGTGAGCACGATGGCTCCCGTCATCTCTGGGGTCTGCCAGAGACGTGGTCTCCTCAACTCAAGCCCCGATTGTTAATATCACTGTGTGGATGGTGTGACTTACGCCTGGGCCTGCTCCCAGCTAATGTATTCTGGGCGCTTATGTGCTAACCACTGTGTCTTTTAGATGTTGTGAAAATGGAACTCCACAGGTGCCTGCCGGCAAGTCTCCTAGGGAGAGAAGGAAAGCAGAGAGCAAATTTGATTTTTAGCTCTTACTGAAAAACTAAGAGTTAATAGTTTTTCTGTTTTTTTTGCTATCAAGACCGACTATCCTTTCCACTGTGCCAAGTAGTTTGCATCTGCTTTCTCATTTAACCTTCAAACAATCCTATAATACAGGTATTGCTGTTACCCCATTTTACAGATGAGGAAACTGAGGCTCAGAGAGGTTAAGTACTTTGTCTAAAGTCACACAGCTAGTTAACTGTAAGCTGAAACACAGCTAGGTCTGTGTCCAGATCCAGAGTATTTTATTCCCTCCTAGGACCATAACACTGCAAGTGAACATTTATTTTGAGGACAGAGAGGTGATAGGACTGGCCTCTGTGTGCCTTCACTGGGATAATGTGTCTGACCATATTGAGCAGGGATTCCTTGTCCACACTGGCCTTCAGGGCACCCATGAAATACCCCTGTTAAGCTGGCATCAACCACAAGGTGTGAGGGTCTGATTTTTCTGGTGAGCCTGTGTGTCAGCTGAGCCACGGGTCCCAGCCTCCCCTGGTGGACTCTTATGGGAAGCTTTTTTTTTTTCTTTTGAGACAGTCTTGCCTTTTTGCTAGAGTACAGTGGCGTCACCATAGCTCACTGCAGCCTCAAACTCCTGGGCTCAGGAAATCCTCCTGCATCAGCCTCTCAGGTAGCTGGGACGACAAGCACTCAGTACCAGGCCTGGCAAATTGCTCTATTTTCTAAAAGCAATTTTTATTTTTTATTTTTTAAAGACAGAGTCTCACTCAGATGCCCTGAGTAGAGTGCCGTGGTATCATCATAGCTCACAGCAACCTCAAATTCTTGGGCTCAAGCAATCCTCTTGTCTCAGCCTCCCGTAGTTGAGACTACAGGCACCCACCTCAACCCAGGCTAGTATTTTTATTTTTAGTAGAGATGGGGTCTTGCTTTGCTCAGGCTGGTCTCCAACTCCAGAGCTCAGACGATCCCACCCACCTTGGCCTACTAGAGTTCTAGGATTACAGGTGTGAGCCATTGCATTCAGCTTAATTTCTCTATTTTTTAATAGGGATGGAGGTCTGGCTCTTGCTCAGCCTGGTCTCAAACTCCTGAGCTCAAGAAATCCTCCTGCCTCAGCCTTCCAGGGTGCCAGGATCACAGGCATGAGGCACTGTGCCTGGCTTGCTGGAAGCATCACTTTGAATTTCAGGAAGTCTTTCCTACCCCTCAGGCAGAGCCTCGGACTTGGGGGCCCTCCAATGACAAGGCTATTACTGCCCTGCTGAGCAGACAGAAGGTGGAGAGGGTTTTCATTTTCCTGAAGTAAGAACTGAAAGATGAATTCTGCATGGGGCTTACCTAAGCAGTATCACTTCAGGCAAAATGAGGGGTACAGAGATAAAACCCCCAAACACCAAAGTGTTCCCAAGTTATAGTTTTCTTCTGAATTCATTTTCTTTTGAATGTCAGAAACAAAACCCTCAGAATTACACACTATCACAGCCGCTCTGGAACGAAGTGACTGTGGTTCCAAGTTAAGAGGAGGCTTGACTAAAACCTGGACATTCACTGCCCAAGGTCTCTTTCTAGAATTATCCAGAAAGATGTGAAACCTACCATTAATTTTTCCATTTATCTTTGGTTACGGAAAACTGTACATAATCACTGGGGGAGAAAAGTTGTTTTTAATCCTTGCTTTTTGTTTTCCCATGCCCTCCCCCATCCTAAAAATGGCCTTCCTCTAGAAGATTAAGCCCCCCTCTGGACAGTTACCAAGATAAGAGTATTTTATTCTTTTGCTTAACTTGTCTGCTTGTACCTGAAACTGGACGAGAACTGGATGAGAGCACCTGGTAACAATGGGGAAATACAGACCTCCGTAATTGGCCACCACCTTAAGTTGACCTAATTTTCATAGACCAGACATGTACCACGTGTGTGTCAGTACAGCAGGCCTAGTTCCTTATGCTGACCACCTCTGTCTATTGACCAGTCTGTTAGAGTCCCTTGGGTGTCAAGTTACAGAGATTCCACCGTGTATCTGGATGTCCTCTGATGGCCTGGAGTAGCAGGGATATTGGTTTGCTGGAAACTAAGAATTGATTTTAGCCTTAACTTTAACTGCCTTAAATCCTTGCCAGAACAAGAAAGTCAAAGGCAAATTCATAAAGGATTTGAACCCTGGTTCACAACCAGAAATGGATCCTGTGCTGGGACAGAGAAAGCTACTTGGAAACATCCTGCTACCAAAAGAATGCCTTTCTTCAATCACAAGTTTTAAAATGTATAAAGAATAGAAAATAGTCATCTGTGACCATATGGAGGCCGGAAGTGTCTTTCAGGCGCAGAAAGACAAAAACTGCACGCTCTTTGCTACAGGTAGAACCTACAAAAGTTGAGCTCACAGAAGCTGAGAGCAGAAGGGTTGTTACCACCGGACACAGGCAGGGGCAATTTGAGGACATGGTGGGGAAAAGGATACAATTATTACCCTTAGTCAGGAGGAATTAGTCAGGAGAGCTATTGTCTAACACAGCAACTATAGTTAATAATAAGGTATTGGATACTTGAAAATTGCTAACACGGTAGTTTTGTGTGTTTTCACCATAAGAAAATAAGTAGGCAAGGTGCTGGCGTATTAATTAACTTGATTGAATCATTTCACGATAGATACATCCACCAAAATATCACATCGTATACCAGAATTTATATACAATTTATATTGGTCAATTAAACCTTAATAGAGCTCAAAGAAAGAATATAGTTCCAATAATGCACTTGAACTTCACATTCTTGCCTCCTAGAAGCATGGCGAGTCAGCAATAGGAAAGGGATTGTTTATTTAGAACCAAAATGCAGGTACAAGTTCTCACAGCAGGGACAGAAATCAATGCTGGGACCCAAACTTGGTCCTGCCCTCATCCACGCGTGGCCTTGAACAAGTGACTTACCCCTCTGTGGGCCTCGGCTTCCTTACCTGGAAGGTGTAGGGAGTGACTTGCCTTATGGCTAGGGTTCTAAATCCCTGTGATCATACAAATCCCCTTTTTCATCTTGTAGGACCTCAGAGCCTGAATTGCAAGACTGTTAAGCATGCACTCCACCCCTACCCCTCCTTTTCTCTTCCCTGCTGGAATTCTACCATTCCAGACAAATGTGTTCCCTTTATCTTAAAGACCTCGAAGAAAGGGGAGTCCACCGACATCTCAGTCATTTGATGGGCAACAACCCTTCTAGGCAGAAAGTTTTCCTTATAAGCAAATTGACCTCTCTTCTGAAACTTAAAGCCATTTGCTCCCACTTAAGCCAGGCTGAGATAGAGAAATGATTTTCTCCTTACGCCAACTCTCCTCTATTTAAATGCTCTATTAAATCCCTTTTCTGGCTTGTCTTCTCCTGGAAAGAATTGGAATCATTTAACTTTTCACTGGGGCTCATTCCTATTCCCGGTCTGAATTGTTCTTGTCTTGTTGTTTTCTGTAACATCACTCTTAAAAACCAAAGCCACAAATGAGATGAGTTAATTATGAAATGCCTCCTGATGGCCCTGGTGAGAGAGAGAGAGAGAGGACGACATCATGCCTGCCCATCTCATTCCTATTCTTGGTGTTGTAAGTAATTTCATGGCCATGATCAAAGACACTAATAACAAGTTGGAACATATTCTTCTTAGTAAAGTATCTCAAGAATGGAAGAAAAGTATCCAATACGCTCATGAAACCAATATATCAACACACACTTAAACAAATGATAAAACACAAATATAGTCTACCAGGGAGAGGGGAGAGGAAGAAGAGGGGAGGGGAAGGGGAGAGTGATTGGCAGGAGAAGGGAGGGCATTTGGTGGGATCTCGCCTAATGTGTATAATGCAAGGATATATTTCAAAATAGGAGTAAATTATAAATGTCTTACCACAAAAAATAAATGAAGTGATGGCCATGTTAATCAGTTTGATTTAAGCATTCCACATTGTATATCAGATCATCACATTGTACCCCATAAATGTATACAGTTATGATTGAATTAAAAATTAAATTAAAAATAAAAAATATTTTAAAAGATGTTGATAAATGGCTCCCATGTCTCAACTAAGGGAATGTTTCTTTACCTTTTATGTCCCATCATTTTGTTCTACTTGTCACTCTCCATGTCTGGATATTTTTATGTTTTTGAGTCTGTCCAAGGTGCTATACCCACATACGTCTCAATTTGTTGTAGTTGTCATTGTTGCTTGGCAGGCCATGTGGCTGGGTTCGAACCTGCCAGCTCTGATGTATGTGGCTGGCGCCCTAGCCGTTGAGCTACAGGAACCGAGCCCAAACACATCACAATTTGGATACATCCTAAAATCTAATGGGCAAGAAGGTGAGCTTCTTGAGTGAGTACATCTGATTCTATAACCCAGGACTCATGGTGCTGCCTGACTCAGAGCAGATTCTGCAAAGGATACATCATCAGACAAATTTCCAAGTCCCCCCTAACAATATCGGTGTTAGGGATTTCTAGGACTGGGGCAGACTCCACGGTAGCATTCTGTGGGAGGTGTCCTCTGTGCTATGTTCCCAGATGGACATGGCTGGGGGGAGGGGATGCCTGACGATGAGCTCTCTCAAGGGGTGGATGCCCACGTGGAAACCTGGCGCCCAGATTTTCAACCCAAGTGAGATTTCATCCCAGAGTTGGAGGCTCCTAAGAAGCATTTGGGAAGCCTCACAAAGGGAAAACTTGATGTGCTTGGGGCCTGAATGCCATTCTGATGAGGATGGAGGGATGTGGAGGGAGAAAGTGGGACACTGTGAAATCCAACCAACAATTACAGTGTCTTGTAACTTCAGCTTGGTTGGAAATTATTGATTCAAGTCACGCTCTCCATCGGGCCACTGTCTGTGAGCAGTGTTCTTAAAAAAGAATTGCATAGCCACTTGCTAAGTATCTATAAGTCAGGTTTATTTCCAGCTACTCCCATATGTGTCCTTTCCACCCCAAAAGGCTGGCCCTCCTCCCTGCGCTCTCCTTAGTCTCATGTCTGTGGCTTTGGTGGTGTTCTTTTCTTACCAGAGATGGCCGCTCCCTCTCTTCTCCAGTCTACCAACACCCTGGGAAGCGCTTAGCTCCGCCCCGAGCCCCCCTTTGTCATGATCACTAGTCTCTCCTCGTTCCTATGTGCAAATTTTGTCCTTTCATTCACTCACCACCAAAGGGGGCCAGGGATTCCCTGTCTTTTCCAGCCCTGGGTTCCCAACCAAAGATAGGTTAGAGAAAGGAGCTTTAGACCAGCTCACAGCAAACTCTTCCAGAATCACCTGCATGTTTTAAGAAAGGTCTACTAGATCACAATCTCTGGAGGTAAAATCCATGAGACTTCTCCTTGGAAAAAGGTTGCCTGGTCAGGCATGGTGGCTCATATCTGTAATTCCAACACTTTGGGAGGCCGAGAGGATCACTTAAAGCCAGAAGTTTGAAGGCAGCCCGGCGAACATAGTGAGATCCTGTCTCTACAAAAAAAGATACCAAAAAAAAAAAAAAAAAATTTAGCCCTGAGTGATGGCATGCACCTGTAGTTCCAGCTACTGGGGAGACTGAGGCAGGAGGATCACTTGACCCCAGGAGTTTGAGGCTTCAGTGAGCTATGAGCTATGACTGTGCCACTGCATTCTAGACCAGGCAGCAGAATGAGACCCTGTCTCAAAAAAGAAAAATGAAAAAAAAAAAAGGGCAGTGCCTGTGGCTCAAGGAATAAGGTGCTGGCCCCATATGCCAAGGGTGGAGGGTTCAAACCTAACCCAGGCCAAAGAACTGCAAAAAAAAAAAAAAAGCTTCTCAGAATTAATTCTGATCTGATGTTGAGTTTGAGAACTACCAAAATGATCTAAGGGGAGTTTGTGTCTCAGGTTAAGTCAAATTATTCTTGGTACTTAGATGGTAGAGCCTAAGAGACTTGGGCCAGGTCCCACAAATCGAAAAAGTTTGCTTCCTGAGAAGTGCTCTGCAAATTTATACCCTTGGAATCCATGGGAACAGTTGGCTGATATGACACTGTATACATTGAGATGCTGGCTTTTTGTTCCCTGGAGATATTTATGTATCTACTTATTTTCATATCCTGCATCATATCTCCTTTCAAACCGAATACCACTACTCTTACCAGGTCATCCATCCTGTATCACAATAAACAGTCTTGGCTTGGCAACTCTCCATCCCTCTACTTTGAAAGATGGTGCTTCCTCGGCCGCCATATAGGATAAATTCCATTCAGCTTAGAGCTTTGTGCCATGCTTGCCTACTTGCAGAAAGCACAACCCCTGAGCACTGTCATGACCACATACCATTCCAGGCAGTGAGACTGAAGTGTGGGGTTGGGCTGGGTGTCCATTCATTTATTCAACCATAGTCTAGGGTATAGGAGTCAGCCTTTAGATTGCTGCAGCTGGCTTTACTCAGGCTTTTGTCTGCAGCCTTCCTGATCTGTGGCTTGGACTGTTTCATCAGCCACAGATGAAACTGATCTTGGACCTTGGAAATTGGCACATGGCAATTATTTTTTTAGTTTGAAGGAAACAAGTTTCACTTCCCGTGTAATATGCACTTGTTTTATTTTGAATTACCAGGATGACATGACTTCTATATCAATAAAGCTATTTAGTGAGACCCCAATATGTCTAGGTTGATGTACGGGGGCACTGGGACTTCCAAGATGACTAAGATAAGGTCCCTACTCTGGACAGGGACATGCTCTGATGGGAGAGATAGACAAAAATTCATTAAAAAAGCCACGTACAAGGGAAGACAGCAGATACCAAGTACCAAGTGAATGACCCAGCCAGTAATCCCTGTTAGACTTTGAGGGAAGGCTCGACCAGGGAGTCTTCAATAACTTCCTGGGGAACCTGGCATATATCAGGTGCTCAATAAATGCTTGCCAAATGGATACCCCCCCCCCAAACAGGATGATAGTGAGATAGGAACGATGCCTGGCAATATGGGTGTGCACTCAGAGTAGAAACACACACACACACCCCTAGAGGAAGGATGCAATCTTCACCAAGGAAGCATGAGCTTGTTTTACTGGAAAATAACATAAATGAGAAATTTGGAAAAACACAAGCTCTTGTTAAGGTTAATCTTTGCATCATGGGTGATAGCCATTTACTGAGCAGCAACTAAACGGAACATCACTACCCAGATATGGTTTATGCTCGGTATGGAAATCAAATACTCCCTGCATAAATCCATTGATTCATAGCATCACGGGGAGAGAGTGGAGGTAACTCTTCAATCAGGTGAACTTCTGTACAAAAACTACCTGATTCATTTTGTAATCAACTCATTCATATCCCACCTCTTTCCGAAACATTGGATGGCACTTAATTTGCAAGACCCAGTGTAGGGAAGAAGACCTAAAAGGCGAGAGGGCTGGGGCAGGCCAAAAATTTTTAAAAAGCCTCTCTAATCATGTTTCCTCGCAGCCTGGGCTGAAGGGAAATCACACAGGTTGGTTAGAAGTAGGAAACATTCTGGGGAGAAGAAAGAAAAAACCTTTGTCCTGGTCCTAATTTTTGAAGGAAATTTTTTCATGGGGCTTTTCTGAATTGCAGCCCCTTAATGAATTCCTGCTATTCCTATTTTCACGACTAGTGGGATTCTCATGACCAGCTACATAGCTAACTTTTTATGTAGTAGACACTGCTCAAATTCCCACATGCATGCTTTTAAAAAATTTAATCCAAGGGCGGTGCCTGTGGCTCAAAGGAGTAGGATGCTGGCCCCATATACTGGAGGTGGTGGGTTCAAATCCAGCCCTGGCCAAAAAAAAAAAAAAAAAAAAAATTAATCCAATAACTACCAAGCGTAACTATCCAGTGAGAGGCCCTGTTGTCTTCTGTTGTCTTGGGGGAAGGCCTTTTTTTTTTTTTTCAGACAGTCTCACTATGTTGCCCTCAGTAGAATACTGTTGCGTCACAGCTCACAGCAACCTCAAATTCTTGGGCTTAAGTGATTCTCTTGCCTCAACCTCCCAAGTAGCTGGGGCTATAGGCACCCAGCTATTTTTTGGTTATAGTTGTTGTTGTTGTTTTGGCAGGCTCGGGCTGATTCACCAGCTCTAGTGTACATGGCTGGCACCCTGGCCACTTGAGCTACAGGCACTGAGCCAGAAAGTCCTTCTTTTTTTTTTGGAGTCTCACTATGTCACCCTTGGTAGAGAGCTGTGGCATCACAGCTCACAGCAACCTCCAACTCCTAGGCTCAAGCGAGTCTCCTGCCTCTGCCTCCCAAGGAACTGGGACTATAGGAGCCCCCCACAACACCCAGCTATTGGCCTTTCTTTCTTTCTTTTTTTTTTTTAGAGACAGAATCTCACTATGTCACCTTTGGTAGAGTGCTGTGGCATCACAGCTCACAGCAACCTCAAACTCGGACTTAGGCAATTCTCTTGCCTCAGCCTCCCGGGTAGCTGGGACTACAGGTGCCTGCCACAATGCCCAGCTATTTTTTGTTGCAGTTTGGCTGGGGCTGGGTTTGCCCCCTTGGTATATGGGGCCAGCACCCTACTCATTGAGCCACAGGCACCACCCCAGAAGGCCTTTCTTTATGTGCAGTCCTTCCTAAAGCAGCTGATGCCCTCCTGAACGGGTCTTCCCCAGCCAGAGTCAGCATGCAAAGGGCACATGCTGCCCGTGATGGGAAGTCTCCCCAGTGGAAGATAAGAGATAACCTTGATCTAGACAGAGGAGCAGACTCACAGGGCCATCTTCTGCCAAAGCAACTCAAGGAGATTTAGCAGGACGTCTGGAGACTAAATAAGGGAAGCACCATCTCTGGTCCTTGGTGATGTTGGTTTTGATCAACCACCTCTTGGTTATTTAGAGGCCCTGGACTTGGAATCCAAGGAGGCATTTCCAGGCCTGGTCCTGCCATGGCTTGCTGTGCACATTGGAGCAGGACACTTGATTCCTCTTAGCTTTGGTTCTTCAATCTGTTAATCATGGCAAGAAAAGAGCTCTGCTGTTTACTATACAGGCAGCCCGCGGGTTACACATGTGATAGGTTCTGTAGGTTTGTTCTGCAGTTGAATTTGGATGTAGGTTGGAACAGGTGCATTTGCCTGTTACTTGCAATAGCCTCATATGTAAGTGCAAGTCCAACGTCCATTGGATGCTTGCAACTCGGGGACTTACCGTAATAGCCTCTTCATTTATAAGACTAAGTTGTATGGCAGTCAGATGTTTGTAACTCAGGGACTGCCTGTACCGATTGCATGGGAATTAATGTGAAAGTATTAATTAGAATACTTTAATTAATTATAAATAAAGCATTAGAAACGAAGGCTACGCTATATTATTTAGCCCACATTTAAAATTGTGTGTGTTCTTGTTTCCACCTAGGTCTTAAGAATCACTAGAACATCAGGTCATCTGGTTCCTCCTATATCTTCCTTTCTTCTCCTTAATACTGCTTAATACTCCAGAATTGGCCTGTGTCACTAATACTGTGCCCTGGTCTCCCAGTTCTGGTGGTTGGCTGCCTCTCAGCCCTGCCTGTCCGTTCCTTGTCCTTACATGGCCCTGGTTAAAAAAGAAGAGGAAAAGGAAGAGGAGGGGACAGAATAATATTTACTGTTGCACACACACCCTTACAAAAACAAAGGCAATTTTATGAAAAACAACCCCCTTCGCATCACATCACCTTAACTTTATCAACTCATCCTTCTCCCACACCTCTTCCAATTCGTCAGGGGGCATTGACCATTCTCAGATGGCCGCGATCACAAGGTAGATCCATTATCTTCTGCTGGGTTTATTTATTTACCATCGTGCTAAATATTTTTTGAGTTGCCATATCTCTTCATACTTACCTCTGTTACTGGTTGCAAACTGTCCTATGAGGTAAAATGTATCATAATGAAAATCATAATTTTCCTACTGTTGGACATTGAGGTTTATTTTAATAAATCACATCATCATGAATACCTTGTTTATAAAACCCCTTCCCCTCCACATGCATGAGAGAGGAAAGTGTTTCTACTTTTTTCTCTAAAAGCCAGCAAAAATTTATAAATCCCCTACAAGCTGAGTGTTTATTAACCTTTGCTCTCCCATCCTTCCTTTCTCTTCCTTGATTCCTTGTGAGATTTCTGGTCAAGGAGACAAGGATTCAGCTGCTGTTTCTAATCATGACTTTTTCCTTCAACACATCACTTCCAACGTTATTGCTTGTTCCCTGACAAGGCAAGAAGAATTATGTAGATGGCTTGTTAATGCTTGCCTCATCAAGTCAGCTCTGTAGATGTGATCCCGTCCCAATCAAGAAGGGGATTCTAGAAAACAAAGCAAAGACTCTGTGCAGAAAGTCCCACTGTCAGCCGACAGGTATATGCTAGTTCTCTAACTCAGAGCAGAAGGGAAATAGAGATGTGTGTCCATTAGTGTCCATCCAGGAAAACAAGAACCACTCCAGGCATTTAAGCAGAGGAAATTTGATCTAGCATATTGGTTACACAGATGAAGAAAAAGCTCAGAGAGTCATCTGGGATGATGAGGCCACTGACAGATGAGGAATAATGGGATTAAGGATGGAGCCAAAGTCACCTGGCAGACTCTGGGCCCTAGGGACCTATTGCATAAGGTGACCAGATGTCCTGCTTTTGGTGGGACAGTCCCGATTTTTAACAATTTGTCCCGCCTCCCACAGCGTTTTAAAAAAGTCCTGATTTTTGGAGGTAGTCCAGGTCAAAAATGGCTGCATTCAGGCTTTCTGGGCTGTTGGGTCGGTCCCACCCACAGCTGGGGCGGCCCAGGTCGAATGGGGCCCACGGTGAGGAGGGCTCAGCTCGCATGTGGAGGGCCCTCACCTTCTTTGTCATCCTTCCTGGGGTGGGAGTGAGTATGCTGAATGTCTACTGTCTACTTGAAATCCCACCACGGAGAACACGAGAGACCTGAGCTCATCCCTTACTCCCATCTTCACCTCAGGACCAAGCCCTTTCCCTGGGGAGATGGTAACCATACATTCCACAACCCTCATGAATCCACTTCCAACTGGTTATGAAGATGAATAAAGAGAACCTAGACCACTACCCAGACATTGGGGACCACGGCATCAGTTTGGACCATGACTCTGCAGTGGACCAGAGAAAGTGTACGGGACCTTAAGCTCACCTTCTTTTATCACATGATTACCAGTCTTCCATTCCTTTACTTGTGGCAGGAGATGGCTTAAATAAATAAACTAAGATTGGTCAAAAAGAACACCCCCCCCACCCCTGTCAATGGTGTCCCGCTTTACCAATGTTAAAATCTGGTCACCTTACTGTTGCAGCAGAGCTGAAATTATGACAGAGGGGATTCAGCCCTGCTGGGGACACCAACTTAGGTGGGGCCAGGGGGATGCCCGGCATTTCCCTCTCCCACCAGTGCCTCCGGTGATGTGGAGCCTGCAGTACACAACATGTCCCTCCTGCGAGCACCCCACTCTGTGATAGGAGGTGGGCAGGAAAGGAATGAAGAATGGATCCAAAGGCAAAGAAGGGATCAGTACAAAATCACACTGCCAAATATTCATTCATAGCCCTGAGGCCAGAAAGAAAAGTCCTCTGATAAGAAAGCAAATAAGAAGAAGAGATTTTTAGTACCCCTGTCAGCCATGCATATCTGCGTTCTTAGTTGCAAATGAGGCCATAAAATGGTTTATTAAAAGGTAACAGTAGGGGGCGGCACCTGTGGCTCGAGGAGCAGGGTGCAGAATCTCTGGAGACCAGGGGCACAATATTAGTGACACGGGCCAGGAAAACACCAACCTAGACATCAGATCAGCCCTCCCTTCCCAAGGCTGCTTCCAAGACTGAAGCTCTCCCTGTAATGTGACTGGCCTCCTGTAGAGTAGTTTCAGGCCTCCTCAGGTGAGAAGTCCAGAGTTTCCCAAAGGCAGGCTGTCGCAAGATGCCAGGCGTCCAGACATGGAATAACTGTTCAACATTTGTTTGCCCCAAGTGTTCCCAGGACGTTGCCACCCTTGTTACCAGTAAAATGGGTACAAATAGGGGAGATGATGCCACCCACTGACAAAATGATATCGTCCCAACACCACTTGTCATGTGAGAGTTGGTCCCTTTCCTTCTCTGGACCCAATGACAGCAAATCTGCATCCCTTGGCCCACATGGTAGCTTTGTCTTCCGATGGCATCAGACCAGAGAACCGAGATTATCACCAAACCTTAGCATTAGAAGGGGGCTCAGAGGACATCCAGCCTCCTTTCCCCAAAACACAACACTCTTCAAAGACCCAGGGCTGTAGCTATTAGAAAGATTTTTTTTCTAACTGCTGTTGAGGTATATTTCTGCAATAAGACTCTCTTCCACAAATTCAAGATTAGATGGCCAGCTAACGAAAGTGTAGAAGTGTCTACTAATGTGTAGAAGTCGGCCCTATTACCTAGGGGTAAGGGATGTCCAACTTGCAGCCACAGGCTGAGCCACATACAGATTTTTTGAGGCCTGCTTTTGCTTATCTGTGGTGTTGGATATCATGAAAATTACACATAGAACTTTTGTTTTTCTCATCGGCTTTGGCTCAGTGTTTGTGTTTGTAGCGTGTGGCCCAACACAACTCTTCTTTCAATATGTGGGGGGTGGGGGGAAGAGATTGGACACATCTGGATTAGAAAGACAAGGCCGAGTTCAACCCTGGGGAAGAGTATTTTGAGAACCTAGTCTTCAGAGACTATCAGACAACTCTTTCATTCAGTGCCTTTGAGATTCTGTTCTGGTGGAGAAAGACCAATTGAATTGTTTTTGTAATAACCATTAAGAGAGTACAGGTAGCACCTATAGCTCAAAGGAGTAGGGCGCTGGACTCATATGCCAGAGGTGGTGGGTCCAAATCCAGCCCTGGCCAAAAACAAACAAAACAAAAACAAAAACAAAAAACCATGAAGAGAGTATCCCTGCTATGTATTCTACTTTATTAGGTAATAGGGATAAAAATATGAATAAGACATGGTTCTTGCTCTAAGGAAACTCACAGTCTGGTAAGAAAGGCAAAGATATCAATAGATATAAGAAAAGAATGTTTTAAAGCAATAACTGAGAAAATGACATGAAGGCTGTGTTGACCAGTTGATGGAAGTATTTCAGATTGCATGTGAAAACCCCACACTGTACCCTAGAAGTGCATTAATGTACATAGTTACCGTTCAATAAAAAAAAAAAAAAAAAAAAAAAAAAAAAGAAAAGAATGAAAGAAATATGGTAAGAGTCTGGAGGAAGGAGCCTGGGAAAAACTGGAGGGAGCTTCAAAGACATGGTACACTTGGGACGGATGGGGAAGAGGCCCTGAGAGGCCTCAAAAGCTTCTATGGACAGACCAGAACATACTTGCAGCCATGGTAAGTTCTTGAGGTTGAAGGCTGGTAAGCTATGTCCACAAGTACAGCCAGGCAGGGTCCCTGGATAAAATAGGCTGCCTGGCGAAGAATGATGGAATTGTAAATTGGGGGCCTACATATAGAGTTGGCATTATGAGTAGGTGTTTCCTCCATAGTATGAACTTTAGGGATTTATTGAAAAAACTTGTTCCTTTCTTCCTCCTATTAAAACAAAAACAAAAAGAATGCAAAACAAAGAACTTCTATAGCAGGGATTGCAGATTTTTTCTATAAAAGATCAGATAGTAAATAATTTAGGCCATATAGATAATCTCTGACATATCTACTTCCCTCTGCTATTGTCTTGTTTTCTCTTTTTTTTTTTTTTTTTTTTTTTGAGACAAAGTCTTGTTCTATTGCCCTGGGTGGAGTGCCATAGCACCATAGTTCACAGCAACCTCAAATTTTTGGGCTCAAGAGTTCCTCTTGCCTCATCCTCCTAAGTAACTAGGACTATAGGTGCCCACTACAATGTTTGGTTAGTTTTTTTTTGTTTTTTGTTTTATTTTTAGTAGAGATGGGGTCTCAGTCTTGCTCAGACTTAAACTCCTGAGCTCAAGCAATCCACCTGCTTTGGCCTCCCAGAGTGCTAGGATTATAAGTGTGTACCATCACACCCAGCCTCTGCCGTTGTCTTCCAAAATAAGCATGAGATGGTACTTATGTAAGTGAGTGGTGTGGCTGTGTACCAATAAAGCTTTATTGACAAGAACAGGTAGTGGGCTGGATTTGGCCTGAGAACCATGGTTGGCCAACAATTGCCCTATAGGAGCAAATTTGAAAACTAACACTTACCCATTAATTAGCTAGTTCCTTTCTGAGTGTACATTTTGAATGTGTGTGTGTTATAGGTAGGACTGAGAGGAAGAGGCCAGGTTAGGGCACAGAGTGACTCAGGAAGAGAAGTAAGGTATAGAATGAAGAGGCTCCTTTGAGTTCTCTGGATAACAGGGATTGCTGTCAGAAGAACACTAATTTCTCCCTGTGGAATAGCTCCAGGCCTCTGGTCCCAAAGAAATCTTACCATGGCTGCAAATTGACTGGCTGCTTCTGGACCAGCCTCTGCTAGGCACGGGCTGTATTTTATCCCCGAGGTGACTGTGCACATGATAATTTATATTTTGGTGCAAAAGCACCTCGAGCTCCTTTGAGATGAAAGACTCTATATAAAACTGAGTTATGAGCCTGCTTCCTAGGAGCGCCACTGCCTTTTTCCAAAAGTGGAGTTAAACCCCTTTGGCATCTGTGACGGGCTGGCTGTAAAGGATCGTCGGATGTTTCAACAGCCCTTGTTTTTTTGCTGTTGGTTCTGCATGCCATAAATCAT
Source organism: Otolemur garnettii (assembly GCF_000181295.1). Lineage (NCBI taxonomy): Eukaryota > Metazoa > Chordata > Mammalia > Primates > Galagidae > Otolemur > Otolemur garnettii. Next base: position 6,121,836 of record NW_003852414.1, on the reverse strand, counting down.
TCTCCTCCAAGTCCAAAGGCAGCATTTGTCTGCGCCAAAATACCGAGGAGGAGGATCTCCAACTGGTCCAAGCTGAGGCTGGATCTTTGATTTTGCTTGAGAGGTGAGGAGTGTGTGCGCACACACACACACACACACTCTCACACACCCCTTAATCTGCCACAGTAACATTCCAGAATACTTATCCCCTCACTCTACAACTTCCCAGGGATTCTCATGACACTGTTTTTTTTTTTTTTTTTTTTTTTTTACACAAAAGACTTGATTTGGTCATGCCCCTTTGTTGTTTTGTACTTTTCACCGCAGAGGGGCTCTTCTCTTTGTGGACCGAAGCTGTGGACAGGTGAACCTCTGTGCTGTCCAAAGCCCAAGTTCAGGGCTGGGCTTGCCTTCAGACAGTATTCTGCAGGGCATGCCAACATGTGTGTGTGTTTTGGGGTTTTGTTTTTTTTTTAGAAAGACCATAAATGTCTTATCTTACCCCTTTGGAATTTTCCACAGTCATTTAACCTCTCGTTTAGGAAAAGCTGGTATAAGGGTTCTTCCAATCTCCCTGGACTCTTAGATCAGATCCAAGAACTCAGCGCAGTTGAGAGGTGGATGGGCGCTCCCCTTGCCAACATACCTCATTTCCATCTTCTCCTCCCTACTGACTAGGAACCTTGTGGTTAAAATAACACACTGCCTCTATTCAGAGCTCAAACTCAGAGCTGCTATCGGAGGCAGCCTTTGGGGATTTAGACAACTCTCAGCAGATGCATCCGAGTTGCTTTAGAAAAATTCAGTTTTTCCACTCGCGTGAAGAAATCGGGGATTCCCCTCAGGTAACTATTTTCTTCCCTTTTCCGTTGTTCCGGGGAAAAGATGATTAAGAAAATAACATCGGTGATCACTGGGGGAAGCCAGCTGCTGTCTAGCGATTTCCCGGTGAACGGGGCACGTGTGTGTTTTCCTAAAAGAGGGAGAATCTGGTAAAACAGGAATCTCTAGGCGAGAAAGCTGCAGAAAGAATTCTCTGTGGGGCAAGGTCTGAGGACGAGACAGGCGATTTAGTTGCAAACAGGTTACTAAGGTGGAAACAGCAGATGAGTTCACGTTATTCTCTCTCTGATTCGGGAGCGCTGAAGCCATTCACGTGACCAGCTCAGCCAGGCGCGGTTCCCAGCACTGTCTTGGCCTGATCTGTTCTTACTGAATAAAACTAAACTACTTCTCCTTCCTTGCGGCCTCTCTGCAAGTAATTGGGTTCTGCCGTACACATCTATCTATATTCCACTTTAAAATGTTTATGAAATACAGCTCTACCATCTTATTTTCATATATTTTTTAAAAACCTGTGCCTTTCTCCAGCGACAGATCATTAAAAATTCGCCCTAGATCTATTATAAAACATGTGAATATTTTCCTTGAATACCAATAACGAGGGTCTCCTGAAATTAAAGAAGACTTTCATTTGCAGAAGGAGCCGTTTTTCCTTCAAAACCTGCCACTACCCCCACCTGATCATTCTTTGAATGCAGCTTTGTGTGTGTGTGCGTGAATATTTGCACTTATGAAATCTTTCAACATATCTCATCGTGGCTGTGTCAGGTGTTTATTTGTTTTCTGGTCTTTTACTCCCTCCAGAAAGCTTGTTATTTTTTCCCCCCCTTCAAGCTTTCATTTGAAGACAATTTCCTTCCCGTTTGATGACAGAACCAAATCAATCAATGGGTTGTCAGCCACACATTTATTCAAGTACATGCTCTCCGCTCTGCCTTGAAATCGTTACCAAGGTTGGGGAGCGGGGGAAGGCTGTTTCAAAGTATATAAATATTAGCCTTGGTGTTTACCCTGTAACTCCACTTTAACCAACATTTAAAAAATGATTACCAAATGTTGTCAAGTAGAATGAAATGAAGTGCTAAGTTTCAAGCTTCCGATTGCAGGGGAGGTTGAGGTGAGGACACAGCTGCCATGACCGGGAGCTTAATCTGCATGGGTCACTAAGCTAAGGATTTTGAAACCATCTCATTTTACTCTGTCAGCTCTCATGCTACCTGTAAGGAAAGCCCTCAGAGAGGGGGCTACATTCCTAGCATCACACTGTTGATGAGTGGTAAACTCAAAGCTCAACACTGGCTTGGTGGCATCTGAAAATGTGCCCAAGAGCTGGTCCCTAGTCTGGAAACAGAAGAGGTTGTCGGGCATCCAGATGGCTAGGAAGAGGAGTTGTGCAGGGGAGGGACAGGGTGGAAGGGTCTGGGGGGTCCCGAGGGGAGGTAGACAGGAAAGTTCTGGCTAAGGAGAGGCAGGGGGCTGGGCTCGGGGTGGAGGGCATGGTAAGAAAGACCAAGTCAGACTCTGCTGAGCAGGGGGGTTGGGTTTGGGGTGGGGGACGTGATGAGATAGATGAGGTCAGATTCTGCTGAGCACCTCTCAGCGCTGTGCGCTCTGTGTTGGTTTCCCCTCTGCCTGGAAGGTTTTCACCTGCCCTTCCTGGAGCCTCACACTCTCCCGTCTCAGGTAAATGCCCAAACCCCTCCTCATTTGTGATGCTCTCCTGGACTCCCCTATTCCAAGGGCATGCCATGAGCACTCTTAATAACTTCCTTTAAGCATTGTGGTAAAATACACATAATATACAATTTACCCTTTGGGCCATTTTTAAAATGTACAATTCAAGGATGTTTAGCCCTGCACACATGTAATCATCATCACTATCTAGTTGTAGAACATACTCATCTCCCCAAAACCCTACACCCTTTATGATGTCGCTCCCCATTGCTCCCTCCCCTAGTCTCTGGGAACCCCTAATCTCCCTTCTATCTCCCTATTGGGGATATTTCATATCGGTGGAATCATACAGTATATGACCTTTTGTGACTGGCTCTGATGTCTCTTACAATAATGTTCTTAATGTTCATTCAAGTGTAGCATGTGTCAGTATTCCACTCTATTCCACTATTCCATTGTGTGTATGTAACATATTAACATATTTACACATAGGTAAGTCTATTTGTATATCCCATTTTGATTATCCTCCAGCAGGTGATAGCCTTTTGGGTTGTTTCTACCTTTTGACTGTTGGGCACGGCACTACTGAGACCATTGGTGTACAAGTTTTCACCTGAAGCCCTATTTTCAGTTCTTTGGGGCAGATACCTAGGAATGGAATTGCTGGATCATATGGTAATTCTATGTTTAAACTTTTTGAGGACCTGCCAAACTATTTTCCATAGCAGCTGCACTATTTCACATTCCCACCAGCCCTGTAAGAAGGTTCCAATTTCTCCACATCCTTGCCAAACGTTATTTTCTGGTTATTTTTATGCTAGCCATCCTACTGGGTGTGAAGTGTGAGCTCGCTGTGGATGGGAATTGCATTTCCCTAATGATGAGTGACATCAAGCATCTTTTCATGTGTTTGTTGGCCGTGCATCCCATTCACTTTTATTTCCTCTGACTTTGTCTTTATACGTAAGTTTTATGATATCACTCCATGTATGTGACACATTTATTTATTTAAATACATCATACATTTTTATCTATTTCCTCCTGTGACCATGTAGCTCCAGAAGATAGGGGTTCTGTTTGTTCTCTTCATTTTTGTGTCTTAGTCATTGCAGGAATTCAATATATATTTGCAGAAAACTTCAAGAGCAAATTAGAGTTATCCCTCAGCCCTGGGTCTAGGAAAAACTCATCTTGTAAACAGATCAGGTTGGGGCAGCATTTCCAGGGAAGGGTCACAGCTGGGCCATACATCAGAGTCTATATGTCAGGGAATCCACATACCAGAGAGGGTCTATGTATCATGGTCCAAAGATCGGCTGGTCCATACATTGGGAGATCCACACATCAGGGGGTCCAAACATCAGGAAGTTCATATATCAGCTGGTCCATACATCAGGGGGTCTATACCTTGTGGCTCCATACATCAGAGAGTCTATACACCAGGTGGTCCATACATCTTGGAATCCATACATCAGAGTGTCTATATACCAGGGAGTCCATATATCAGCTGATTCTATACCACAGAATGAATACATAAGGTAATCTATACATCAGAAGGTCCATATATTATAGGGTCTATACATCTTGGAGCCCATACAACAGGAGGTCCATATATTGGGGAGTCCTTACATCAGCTGGTTCATACACCAAAGAATTCTTACATCAGAGTTCTACACAATGGAGGTCCATATACTGGGGAGTCCATCCATCAGGGGTCCATATCACATTGTCTACTTTCCTTACTCTTACTGATGCTACTTAGGTAAATGAAGCATAGAGTTCTACCACCATCCACACACACCTTGGTCTGTAGGGAAAGAGGCTGGAGCAGCAAAGTTTGCTGGATATTCAAGGATCAAAGTAATGAGTGAGAGCTCAGGCAGAGGCAAGGAAGGCAGAGCAGGAGGGACAGACAAGAGGCAGACACTGAAGGAAAAACCATCAAGATCAGGTGACTGGCTGTGCATCCAACAAGGATAACTCCACGTGTTGACCTTGGAGTTAATGATGGGAAGATGATGCCACCATTAACTAGATGGGGGGGGTTGGAAGCAGAGAAAAGGGAAGGCTTGCTTTGTATTTAAGAAGAAGACAGGAAATCTGAGTTTACACACAGCCCTACACTTCCAGGGGAGACAGGACTTGAGGAGACCAGATGGAGATGCTGGTTTGAAGGTCAGAAGTGAAGCATCAAAGACAGTAGGCCACGTCTCTAAGATGCAGAATCCAAGTTCTGCCTTTTAGAAACTCAGCACAAAGAAAAGTCTACTCCCAAAATGTTGACTGAGAATGCATGGGAACTTGCCAAGAGTATGTGAGAGTTACCTTTTCCTCTTTTAAATGGTGAATACATACAAGGCCCTTAATACTTTACTGGAGATTTTCCCTGCCATGGAGGTACAGGCTGACGTGTGAGTTTATAAAAGAGGTGTTTGTTAACTAGCCTGGAGAATTTTGACTCAAGGGAGAAGCATCTAGTGACTGAAACCCATGGACTCAGTGAAGACTCTAGTAAGGAGACAATCACTGCCATCTTTTCCTTATGATTGTGGACATCACTAGGGTGCCCACATGTGACAACCAAATGATGGGGGTGTTGGGATTATCTTCTCCTTATAAGTCTCCCACTTTGGAGGAGTAACATGGCTCCCTACCTGGAGTCTTTCATTCTGATAAAGTTCTTAGCTGTCCATTGCAAAGTGCTTCAATCCCAAGGCTATGTGGTGACTTTCTTCTTCCTCCAACTCTGAACTTGAATTAAAAAGAAAGCTTCCAAGAGCCAAGTATACTTTCCTGACACTCTGTGACAGCCACTCTCAATAATGCTGCCACTCTTATCACAGTCAGGGCCCTTGACATATTTCTGGAACATAGCCTACTGACTAAGGTGTCCTCAGAAGAAAAAGGGCATTCCAGGATAGGAATGCATATTTTATTACACAAGATGGCCACAAGAACAAACAAGCAAACAAAAACTTCAAGCAATTGTGCCTTAGACAATTAAAAAAACACATAAGAATTTCCTCTTCAATCTGAAATGATGGAGCTTCAGGACTGACTTCCTTGGATGATCTGTTTTCTAATTTTGTTCAGTCATTAATTCATTTATATAATTAATCTAATGATTTTTTTTCCTTCTGAGTAGATACTTAGCAATGGGATTGTGGGATCAAATGGAAGGTCCACTTTTAGTTCTTCAAGAATTCTCCATACTAAAATCATTTTGCCATAAGGACATTTGCACTAGACTGTTTATTGCAGCTCAATTCACAATCGCCAAGACTTAGAATCAACCCAAGTTGATGGATTGGGTTGATGGATTAACAAACTGTGGTATACCATGCAGTACTATTCAGTCATAAGAAAGGATGGAGACTTTACATCTTTTGTGTTTACCTGGATGGAGTCAAAACACATTCTTCTTAGTAAAGTATCTCAAGAATGGAAAAACAAGTATCCAATGTACTCAGTACTAGTATGAACCAATAGAAAAACAACTACAAGCTCAGGGGAAAGAAAAACATAAGTATAGTCTATTGAGGAGGAGGGAAGAGGAGGTAGAGGGCAGGTGGAAGGAGGGAGGGTGATTGGCAGGATCTCCTCTAATGTGCACGACATCTAGGTGAAGGGTTCACCTACAACTTGAACTTTACTTAGAAATGAAAACAATATACCCTAAACATTTGTACCCTTATATTAATCTGAAATTTTAAAAACAGAGCTAATGAATATTTGTGTAAGCCCACTGAAAACCTGGGAGGGACACACAGGACCCTATTCCTATTTTCTAGTGTTAAGAAAAAGTCAAGGCTGCCATGGGACAGTAAGTGGTCAGAGAAGAGAAGTGCCCAGAAAGCAGGTGCTATGAGGATAGGAGTGCAGGGCTTCTGGCACCCAGCCTGGCCTCCCTGCATTTGAGCTAGTGACCTCCTCCTGAGCATGAGGAAACGTGCACTTTGTGAGGCATTTAAGCTCAAAGACTTACAGTGTTCATCCAGATTAACCTTTTGTCCTCTGGTAGGCTTTGCAGTGACAAAATTCTAGAGAGCGCTCTTGATTTTTCATGTCGTACCCCACCCACGTTGTATAAAGGATTGTTAAAAAATGACAGATGATATCTAAAGCATCCTCTATAATCATGGTTCTATTGTCCTGAAATTGTGATGGGAAAAGAAATATTGGTTGAGGTCTTAATAATAGATGACATTTTGTTCTGGAGGGAGGGATGTGTTTCTTCCTAGACGTTGTCACTAGGAAATAAGTGCTTAGAAGAGCTCACATAGTTAGGCAAATGCAGAGCCTGAACCAATTCAGGATGTAGGAGGTAAAAATCATTTTTTTGGATCTTCACACATAAATTGTAAAAATCAGCTTTTGATATCTTACCAGAAGCAATAATGTCAATGCTAATTTACCACAGCGGATGATCAAAATAATACAAAAATGAGTAATTTTATAACAGGCTGACTTTCCTGATTCTTCATTTTCTGCAACTAATATTAAAATTACATCATATTATTCCAGCCCATGCAAGCCAAAAGTCAGGATTTGGACCAGAAAATAGATAGGAAGGGGTTAAATGTCACAGATCTGGGGACAAGCTCTGCCATTGTTTTCTCATCCTTTTTTCCAATACCAGGCATAATAGGAATGCCAAAAATGATTTTCATCATTCCCATGCATACCCCAACAGGGCAGTATACCACCTCAGTGAAGAGCACACCTTTAGGAATAAGAGTGACCTGGATGTTCCTCCAATCTGCCTCTTTCTAGCAAGTCACTTAACCTCTCAAACTCCAGCTTCCTAATCTATAAAGTAAAAAAAAATCATAAAAGCTCCTAGCCTGCAGGAATGTTTTGACAATTAAGTGAGCTAATGTATGCAAAGCTCTTAGCACATTCAATCAAACGTTAACTATTATTATCACAGGTGACATGTGAATAACAGAAGTGAGATGCTGTTTTCCAGCCAACACCCAACCTGCCTTTCTTCTCTCTCCTTGGAGTTGAATCACGGAGCACAGTTCTAATGAAGGTACTTCTCTGCTCAAAAACCTGCAATGGAATCAAATGCAAATTCCTTTAGCGTGTAAGGCCCCTCAAGGAGTGGCTCCACTGTCCTCTAGCAACTGTAACCCTCCCTGGTCCTTGTGAGCTGTACACTCCAGGACCTCTGGTGCCTTTTCTTGAATGAGGCCCCAGGTCTTGTGAGCAAGCTTCCCAGCTCCCTCATTCTTAATATCCATTCTTCCCCATCTGTGTCTGCAAACTGTTCCAAGTAGAACTACTCAGACTGAAATCAATTTCTTTTCGTGTGCTCCTATGATACTTTCTTTGTGCCTTTGCCATAGCGCTTATCACCCTCACTTTGCATTTCATCTGCATTTTATAGCAAACTCCTTGAAAATTGAAACTGGGTCTTTTATAGTACTATGTTGCACATGACCATACAGCAGAAAAGATGGATTGAATTGAATTGAAAAGCTGACTCTCTAAATCAGTGGTTCTCAACCTACCTCTTTGGGAGTTGAATGACCCTTTCACAGGGTTGCCTAAGACTATCCTGCATATCAGATATTTACATTATGATTCATAACAGTAGTAACATTACAGTTATAAAGTAGCAACAAAAATAATTTTATAGTTGGGTGGTCACCACAATATGAGGAACTGTATTAAAGGGTCTTGGCATTAGGAAGATTGAGAACCACTGTTCTAAATGTTTATTGTCAGTAGCTTATTTCAGTACCAACAGAGAAAGGACTTGTCTGGATTAAAAGAACAGGATGTGTGTTTGTGTATGTATATGTGTGGGCATTTATTTATACAGTGTGTCAAAATTTGTGTGCAATTTACTATGTTAAACTATGTAAAATTGAACATGAACTTTATGGATACCCTGTATATAAATATACAGGTATTGGCTTGGCGCCTGTGGCTCAAGTGGCTAAGGTGCCAGCCACATATACCTAAGGTGGCGGGTTCGAATCCAGCCTGAGCCCGCCAAACAACAATGATGGCTGCAACCAAAAAATGGCCGGGTGCTGTGGCGGGCACCTGTGGTGGTTCCCAGCTACTTGGGAGGCTGAGGCAGGAGACTCGCTTGAGCCCAGGAGTTGGAGGTTGCTATGAGCTGGGATACCACGGCACTCTACCCAGGGGAACAGCTTGAGGCTCTGAATCAAAACAAATAAATAAATAAATAAATATACAGGTATTTCCTCATATATTTTAACATTTTAACAGATCTACCAACATTTGAATAAATATTTCCTCATCCATTTTAATATTTGAACATCTCTTTTAACGTTTGAAATATATGTACCATTTAATATTTATTGTAATATCTGATATATAAAATATAACACTTGGAAGTTCCTTCCAACTCTATGGGTGTGAATCTGAGTTATTTGCCTTTATCTTTTGATAATACACCTTCAAATATTATGGCAAAAGAATAACTAGGATTGCTAGATCACATGATAATTCTATTTTTAATTTTTGAATAACTACCACAGTATTTTCCAGCAATTCTATTTTTAGATATACACACACAAGAAATGAAATAAATATCTCAAAGAGATCCTATACTCCTGTGTTCACTGCAGTGTGATTCACAATAGTACAATTTAAATGTCTGTCAACAGGTGAATTGATAAAGAAAATATGGTGTATAAACACACACACACACACACACACACACAGTGGAATATTACTCAGCCTTTAAAAAGAAGGAAATCTTACCAGGTGCAACAACATGGATAAACCTGGAGGACATTATGCTGAGTGAAATAAGACAGGCACAGAAGACAAACACTGCACGATTGCACTTATATGAGGCATCTAACATAGTTGAATGCATAGAAACAGAGTAGAATGGTGGTTGCCAGGGTTAGGAGGAGGGGACGTGGGGAGTTTCTATTCAATGAGTATAAAGACTCAGTTATGTAAGGTGAGTGAGTTCTAGAGATCTGCTGTACAGCATCACATCTGTAGTTAGCAATGCTTTATCATGCACTTAAAAATTTGTTGAGAGGGTAGAGCTCATGTAAATTGTTCTCACCAGCATGAAAATGAATAAATAATAAGACGTCTGCCAGCTAGGGAGCCCTAGGAAACTGACTGGGTGGGAAGTGAGTGGCCAAGAGCTGTCTGAAGAGCAATGGACCAGCTCACTCTCTAGTCCTTGCTGGCCTTTCCCAGGCCACAGTGGAGTCTCCCCTGCCATAAGCCCTGCTTCTGAAGTCAAGATGTTGAAGGTTTTCTGGGTTTCATTGCAATACTTTGAGTATATGTTAAGACCTTGCCCACAGGAGATACCCCACAAATGTCTCTGGAGCACATGAGTGCATCATCTTTTTGTCAAAACAAAATAAATTAAAAAATAATATTTTAATAACTTTATGACAGAACTCTGTGCTTAAAAATGAAGTCGTAATTTCCACCAAGAATTAGGAACCTTTTCTCCATGTTACTATAAATTTAGAGGCTTTCGTTATACACAGCATTATTTTTAGAGCCCATATTATCAGAAATTTTATTACGTATGTTCATATGTTTACTATACCTCTTGTAAAGTGTAATCTCCATGAAGATAGGGAGTTGCAGTTTTTTTTAAACATCTCATTCATTGGTGTTTCCCTAGCATGGTGCAGTAAGTGGTCCATAAACCCTGGCCTTATGAGATAAGAGATTATTGTCCATGTACAAGAGAACCGTCATTTATATGAAGAATTTGGCCCTAAATGAAGTCTCTTTGAAAGAGGAAATTACTTAATCCGGGGAGAAACTCATTCTAAAGACAACAAAGACTGAGACAGGATGACTCGATTGGATTTGGGGGAGGAAATTAGACCCCATAGGAGATTTCACCCTTGATTTCTTCAAGAAAAAAAAAAGAAGAAGAAGAAAGAAAGAATGAAACAGAAAATGTGAGGCTGGGAATAAGTCTGCTGAAGTTTTGGAAATGATCAAGTGACATCTTTTTTTCTGTAACAATGTTTTATGTTTCCAAGGCGAGAAGAGAGAGAGAGGTGAGAATAAATTGAGGCTTCATTTCCCCCCACTTTTTAATAATTTTTTTTAAGGGAAAGACTTAAAAATAGAAAGATGGACAATTTAGAGGAAGTCTGTGGAAAAGGTAATAGGAAAAGACTGGGTGATGGATAAAAGACAAAAGATAAGGCAGGTATCTGTGTAGAGAGTAATAAACAAGGAGTTCACAGGAGGTCAGGAAAATCAAGAGACGGAAACAGTGAAGGAAAAAAAACCCACACAATTACAGAGCTAGCAGATGCCGTTCAGCTTGCAACCTGAGCTCCAACAGTTTAAAGAAATCAGGACATTTGGGGGGCTGATGTAGTGAAGTGGAGCAAATAAGGGAGAAGTGGGTGGAATTTTAAGGTTGACGATTTCATGATACTAAGTTATTGGACAGTGAGAATTTTGGAATAGCACTTCAAGAGAATGTGAGTCATCTCAGAGACTGGAGAGATGCTTAAAAAAAGACGTGAAAGTGTTAGGAATTGGAGGACACTTGTCCTGCTGAACATCTTAGAAATAGGCCCCCATTCATTCATTCTTTCATCTGGCATTTATTGAGCATAACCCAGGCACTGGGGATATAAAGGTGAACGAATCAGGGCAAATACACTCCCTGGTTTCTGGGAGTACAGAGGAAGAAATCAGATCATCTCACTGATGTATATATACATGTGTATGTGTTTGCGTATATATATTATATATTCAAGTAGATGTTTAAGGGAAGGAATACAAATAAAAGAGGGATTAACTAGCAAAGGTGCCGGATTTAGACGTGGTGGGAAGAGGTGGGGGAGTCCCCAGTGGGGTACTTTGCAAGGAGCAACTTTGAGCTTAGCCCTGAGGGTGCCCAGGAGCCAACTGGGGGGAGGGCAGGAGGTAGGATGGGGAATCCTTAATGTGAAGTTCTGTGGAGGAAAGATCAGGAAAGAGAAGGCAACTCAGCAGAGCTGGAGAACAAGTCAGGAGAAATCCCACACACCGAGGTAGGAGAGGGGGAAAAGCTCCCTCAGGCAGATCTGAGCCCCACGGTTGTTATTTCAGATTTTATCCCAAGAGGGATGGGACACAGGGCGCCATTATGGAGAGAATGAGATGCCGCTGCTGGCTGTGTTGCCGGACCAAGGTTCCTTCTGATTGTCACCCAAGCCAATCAACAGGTTCGCTTTTATTTCTAGAAAAGCCAGCCGTTCTGGAGAGCGGCAGAGTTATCTCCCCAAAGAGCTTCTCTGCTCCCCTCTTCCATTTGTTATTTTTTACGTTCACAGTAAAAGTTAACCTCAGCAATGTTATTACACATCAACCACATTCCCTCGCACAAGTTACAAAGTTATACATCTTTATATCTTATATATATCTTCTTATATATATCTTCCGATCTTGAGATGATTATAACTTCAGAAAATTTTCATTCTATTTTTTTTTTTTTTTTTTTTTAGACGGAGGCTCAAGCTATCCCCCTGGGTAGAGTGCCATGGTATCACGCTCACAGCAACCTCCAACTCCTGGGCTCAAGCAAGTCTCCTGCCTCAGCCTCCCAAGTAGCTGGGACTATAGGCGCCCGCCACAACACCTGGCCATTTTTTGGTTGCAGCCATCATTGTTGTTTGGTGGGCCCAGGCTGGGGATTCGAACCCGCCACCTTAGGTGTATGTGGCTGGCGCCTTAGCTGCTTGAGCCACAGGCGCCGAGCCGAAAATTTTCATTCTAGATGAAATTTATAGTTAGTTGACACTGCACTGGGTGCAGGGAGTGCCCTGGGTCCTTGATCAGAGTACCACGGATTCCACTGCCCCAACTTATCTGTGACCGTAGCCTAGGAAGTGGATAAACCATGTCCAGATGGCAACATGTAGCCTCATCCGGTCTTGTTAGGGCCTGATCAGGGGTGCCCTGCATGAAATAACTGTTCCCATTAACAATCCCTGGTAACAGCTGGACTCTCCAGGTAACCTAAACTCACCCATTTGTGCGCCCAAACTGTTCATATTTTACCACTTTTGATGGGCAAATGTGCGTGTTAGGCTTGCTCCTTTTTCTCTCTCTCTGACTTCCTGGAGCATATGTTCCTGAACTCTTCATGTTTTCTTGAAGCTTAGGAGGTATAAAGACTGCTTGTTCTTATGTTCAAGAATCTCCAACACAGTTGTTTTTTTTAAGTCCTGGTCTGTTTTCAAACTTTTCCATTTCTGGGGCCTGCCCTTGTACCAGCCTCTCTTTCTAGGTAGATGCTTCCAGTAAGTTCTTGGATTTAAAAAAAGAGAGAGAGAGAGTCCAACTAATAGACTTCTTTTGAGCTGTGTGGGGGGTTGTGGCTCCATGGGGAGATTTTGGGCTTTCCTCTTTGTCCTCACTGGTGCTCATGGCGGCAGGTGGCTAGAGCGAGTGCCAGGTGTATCTGAGCACCGTGCTGTCCCGTATAGAGGCCACTAACCACATGTGGCTAATTATGTCACAACTGATTATAATTCAATAAGGTGAAAATTCAGTCCTTGTTTGTACTAGCCTTGTTTCAAGTTCTTTGGGGCCACACGTGGCCAGTGGTCGCCATATGAGAAGGTGCAGATTTGAACATTTCTAGTATTGCAGAAAATTCTACTGGACTCTTCCACCTTAGAGGGTTGTGGATATCATGGGCCACATTATTGTCATTGATGCTGTTCAACATCTATTTGACAGCAACTGGACTCACACACTCAATACAGAACTGGGTGTGACCTTTCTTGTTCCACTAGGCTTACAAAAATACATCCTGAAAATTATTCCTTTCAGAATTGTCGTAATTACTGTAATGCAATTGAAGAAGTGCTCAGAGATCTGCTATTTCCAGCCGAGAAATGGACTCAAAGCTCATTAAAATTCACATTTGCTCGCTGGAAAATCTGAGCTCTTGCCTGATTCACCTTCCCACTGTGTCTCCAAATAGACACACGTTGCATGTGTGTCATGCAGCCTTCATCTATTTGGGACATCCCAGGTGGCCACCTGAGCCCCGTCAATTCCTGCCTCAACCTCGGGAGCACAGGTACATCCAGGAACCTGAGATGCCCCACCAAGAAATGCTCATTTTGGAAAAAAGAAAAAAAAAAATCAGCTCCTTGAACTGATGAGCTAGCTAGGCTGTGTTCTGAGCTCAGAATAGCAACTGAAGAAGAAACAGATCGAAGATATTTCCGCCAAATGTTATGTAAAAGTCATGTCAAGGTGTGATGAATAATGCATTAGAGAGTCCTGGATTCTCATTATGCGCCAGCTTGACGATGTGATCTGTGCCCAGAGGTTTCTATAATAATAACAATACTAGTCACATTTCTGCGTTACCGCTCACCCCTATGACAACTCAGCTAGGTGGGTAGCATGCTCTGTGTTTTATAAGATGAAGAATCTGAGGCTTAGGGAGGCGGGGCTAGTGGTGCAGTGGGAATCCAGCTTGAGACGGACCTGTCCCCAAGTTGCCCTCAGAAGCACCTGCCTCGGTTCCCAGCACCTGTCATGGGATGGGGACAGGTTAGGAGGATTCAACAAGGCCAGGGGAGGGGCAGGGGAGCCCTGGATGGCACAGGCTGATGGCGCCTTTCCTGGCCGCCTCACCACACACTGGCCCCTCTGGTGGCCACGTGGCTTCTGTGGACTGAAACTTGACTTTTATTGACAATAAAATAAAAAGTAGAGCACAGCATCTTTTTTTTTTTCTGACGTGTGGTTAGCTGACTTAGCATGACATGCATTTCAAAGAGAAGTTCTGCCCTACTGAACAATGAAGAGATAAGCAAATAGAAACAAACGTCTACCCCCGCCAGAAAATAGTAGTCTCTGGAGTGAACGGGAACAGCCCATCTCTTATTAATCTGTTTTTTTTTTTTTTTATTACCACTGCTGTGGGGGTGAAGTTTTGTCCATGGACAAGGCTGGAGTTATAGGATGCTGTGAGGTTTCTCCCCAGGAGAACTCAGCTACTAACCAGGGTGGCTCAGAAATCTGTCCCGAGCACTCCATGTGACAGGCACTCAGGATCCAAAGATGAGTGAGATGTAGTTTTTGCTGGCCAAGAGCCAGTAATTGGGCCTGGGAGACCACAGGTAAGCAAATAAAAAAGTAGAACGTAGCCTGAATGTTTTGATATTGGAATGTGTGAAGTGCAAATGATTAAAGAAAAAAATGCTCACTCGTAGTTCACAACTCAAAGTTATGGCAGATCTGGCAGGGTGGGTGGGTGGTACTGGCTGCTGGGTAGAGCTGAAATGATAAGAACGAGCCATCTAGTGTGATGGCACCCAGGTCCAAGCCACAGGGCCACTAGCCAGACTGGCCCAGGAATTAATTCAAAACAATAGGTTAAAACAATAGCTGTGACCTATTCACCCAAAGCTAGAAAATCAGCTTTAATAATTGGCTAGTTGGTTAGGTGCCTGTGGCTCAAGTGGCTAAGGTGCCAGCCACATACACCTAAGGTGGTGGGTTCGAATCCAGCCTGGGCCCACCAAACAACAATGACAGCTGCGACCAAAAAATAGCCAGGCATTTTGGCAGGTGCCTGTGGTCCCAGCTACTTGGGAGGCTGAGGCAGGAGACTCGCTTGAGCCCAGGTGTTGGAGGTTGCTGTGAGCTGTGATGCCACGGCACTCTACCCAGGGTGACAGCTTGAGTCTCTGTCTCTAAAATAAAATAATTGGCTAGTCAATATCCATCAGGAAAACTGAACAAGAAGTGAAGGAGTAAGTCAGGGATCAGAAAATAACTTCAAGAGAAGCAGCTTTGGACTCATTCATCAGGGGCAGAGTCAGGAACTATAAGTTGAGTGTAGGTAGGAGAAATGGGGGCACACGCCTGGGAAGGAAATAGCACTGAGGGGCACAGAGAAGGGACATAAGCTTGTCCCAGGCCCAGAGGGACCATGAGAGAAAAAGATGAGATGATCAAAGGGACTCAGAACCACAGCCAAGCTGGCGGAGCACCAGCCCGAATCTGCCCCAGACTCAAATCAGAATCACTCATCTAACAAACGACTTGATTCATGGAACTAATCTCTGGTGAGAACCTGATTTTCCCTCTGCATTCCCGAGTGGGGGACTTGGTGTGCTTGTTTCAGAGGGAGTGTGGGAGGTAGGAGGGAAGATGGGAAACTACTCCACACCTCAGCGGGAAGATCAGGGGAAGAGAAATTCACACAGGAGATTGGGGAATGAAAGTGATGGGGACTGGGTGGGCTAAACCTGTGAGGTGTGTGGGAAAGAGGAGAAGTTAGGAGTGGGCGGCTGGCTTTTCTAAAGGCAAGAGTCCTGGTGCCTTGAGCTGGAGCAGTCAGAGAACCAATTTCTTTCCATCAGGGTACGGGGTGGTCCCCTCAAACTGCAGAAGGGCAAATGTAGTCAGAGGCAAAGCTTTTCTGCTTTGAATAAGAAGGCGAATTTTCTACACAGGGTGACAGCAGCCCCATGGCACCCGGGAGCCTGGCTTGTTCCTTGGTATCTCTGTATTTCATAGCAGCCCCCAGTGAGCAGTTGATGAATTTTCCTCTGGACTTCAATATGGGTAATGACGAAGAAGGAAGGCAAATTTCTAATAATTTGAAACCACCTCATGCAAGTCCTCCAGGGTCTAGCAAAGTTCTATGTAGTAAAGTTAGACGCATACGAAGGCCTCAGCCTCTTTTTAACAGGCTCTCGGGGGAAGATGCTGTTATCACAAACCACAGTCAATAAACTATATTCTACACAACCAAAGAGTTTAGCTCTTACTTTGGAGACTCTTGCTAAAGGACATGGTCCTCCAAATACTTCTTTTTTTTTTTTTAATTTCAGGTTATTGTGAGGGTACCAACAACCAGGTCACAATGTTTGAATTTGTTAGGTAGGGTTCCTCTTGCGGTTGTGTCCCACACCCAAAAGGTTTGCCATACACCCCTACGTCATGCCCGTTAAGTGGGAGCACGCCAGCCCCCCCCTTCCTTCTGTCCTCATTCCCCCTCCCTCCAACTTGAATTGAACTGAGTTTTTCTCCTATGCGGGCACGAATTAGATCATCTACTGGTTTCATATTAGTATTGAGTACATTGGATATTTGCTTTTCCGTTCTTGTGATACTTTACTGAGAAGAATGTGTTTCAACTCCATCCAGGTGAATACAAAAGATGTAAAGTCTCCATCTTTCTATGGCTGAATAGTATTCCATGTTATACAAATACTACAGTTTGTTAAGCCATTCCTGAGTTGATGGGCATTTAGGTTGTTTCCACATCTTGGTGATTGTAAATCAAGCTGCAATAAACAATCTAGTGCCAATGGTTTTATGATAAAATGATTTATTTTCTTCTGGGTAGGTGCCTATTAGTGGGACTGCAGGGTCAAATGGGAGATCAAACTTGTTCTTTAAGAATTCTCCATACTTCTTCCCAAATTTGTAGTCCCACCAGCAATGTAAAAGATGCCAGCATCTGCAACTTTGGGACTTTCTGATGTGGGCTAATCTTACGGGGATTAGGCGATATCTCAGGGTGCTTTTGATTTACATTTCCCTGATGACTAAGGGTGATAAGCTTTGTTTCATCTGTTTGTTAGCCATTGGTCTGTCATCCTCAGAGAAGGTTCTGTTCATGTCTCTTGCCCAGTAATAAATGGGATTGTTTGCTCTTTTTTTTGTTGATTAATTTGAGTTCTCTGTACATCCTACTTATAATACCTTTGTCAGACTCATAACATGCAAATTCTGAAGGTTGTCTATTTGCTTTGATGATTGTGCCCTTAGCTATGTGGAAGCTTTTCAGTTTAATTAAGTCCCATTTGTTTATTTTTTTGTTGTTGCGATTGCCAACAGTCTTCTTCATAAAATCTTTCCCAACGCCAACATCCTCAAGAGTTTTTCACACACTGGAGAAAAGAATCCCTAGTCAATAAATGGTGCTGGGAGAACACATGTAAAAGACTAAAACTGGACTCACACCTTTCAACACTTATAAAAATTGATTCAAGGTGGATAAAAAATTTAAATCTAAGGCATGAAATGATAAAAATCCTAGAAGAAAGTGTGGTCCTCCAAACACTTGCTGAATCTCTATCTCCGGACCTCTGTTGGCTTTGGTGCTGCCAGAAGATCAACTGTCTATATCAGAGTGCTGCACTGATAATGCATGGGTCACTATGAAAGTTTTGAGACAAACTGTGTTAGGGTCCATTATTTCACTTTTAGTTAGGGTCCGTTATTTCACTTTTAGGAAATGCAGTTGACAGTGTCCTTTCTTGTTCACCCATGCAAGTTTCAACTGGCTCAGCTCTTCGGTGTTGCGGGGAGGGCTTCATTTGCTTTTGCCTGTGTGGATTTTATCTTTCTTGATTTTTGTGTATCTTAAAACTTTCATAATGACCCATGTAAAAGAGAGCTGCATACAGCCAGAGCTCAAGATGTAATTGCAGGAGCTCTGTTTATAGGATGGCAGGTGCTCCATGCCATCCTATAAACGCACTCTTAACATGGATTCAGCAGGCCAGCCAGTCACCTTCAGGTTAGTCCTGCTGGACACCAATTGTGGGCCTTATGTCTGTTTCAAACCTCTCCACGGACAGCTTGTGCACCAACGATTCCACTGAAATGCCAATTTCAAATCATTCAAATTGACGTGGATGCTCAGATATGAACACTGTCTCATAAGCACCACTAATACATGGACACCAAAAGTTGTCATAGAATGAATAGGCCTTTGGGCCCAATGTGGAAGAACTAGGAGACTCACTGTGGGTTTTAACAGCATTTAAGCCATGCCCAATGTGAACTGCCCTTGCTTGTGGCTGATGATGGCTCCCTTCTCTCATATGATGTCAGTATTTACAAGGAGAGGAGAGTGTGTTTCATGCCTGAAAGCTGGAAAAGACGGCAGTCTCAATATCCTTGTCCTTGGTGTATCTCCAGTTTTTAAATTCATCATCCATTCTTTCCATTATTTTCCCAATAGTTTATGGTGATACATCCATTACTTCAAAATTTATCTAAAACCACCTTTTTCTAGCTAACACCCAGGGCTTACGTGGAGAATTTTGCCTTTTTTTTTTTCCACTTTCAGAATTAGTGTAAGTAGTTGGCTTTCTTTAGAGACTTTTTACTACACAGCATATTTTATTTTTCAATATAAAATACTCTAAGGAGTTACTAAACAGAAAAATAGGGAAACCTGAGTTGAAATGAAGATGCGAAGCAGGGAGCTGGTTTCCTCTACTAGCTGAAGGACTTGCTGTCACCCTCAAGCCTGGCTTTTGTATGATTTTCGTCTGTGCCCCTGTGGAAGTACAAATTATTACATGTCACAGGCTCTGAGAGTTGTTTACTGTTAACCAAACCAGGAATGTTAAAGCTTCAAAGACCAAACACCCCACACGCTGGCTTGAATGCTATTATTTATCCAGCCCACGGGAGGGAGAATCCTTCTTTCTGGAAGACCCAAGCCACTCATTGTGTGGGCTGCCTGACACAGGCATTGGCTCCCAGGTGAGGCTCTCGTACACTCTTCCCATGGGGTTGGTAAGCTAAGAACAACACTTTGGCCTGCCAACTCCTGTGTACAGGGTTTGGGGGTTCGATAGGAGAGCAGGAAATGGCTGTGATGGTTTAGGTCAAGTATGGAAGCTTCCAGATGCTTTGCTTTGCCTGTCCCTACAAGCCAGGAGCTACGATTTCACACCAATGTGCAAATATTTGTCCCTAATCTTCCCTGCTGCTTATAACCTTTCTTGGGTCCCTGTGTAGAACAATTCACTAGACAAACCCTTTCTCATCCTCTGTTTCATCCTCCATTCTCTCCCTTTCCAGAAGATTCCTATGTGTTGTAGAAAACATACTTTTTTGATTTTTTTTTATTGTTTAAGATTCATTGGGAGTACAAAGAATTGAGTTACACTGATTACATTTGTTAAAGTCCGTCTTATAATGGTGTTCTGCCCCCAAGAGGTGTGCCCTACACTATAGACTCCCCATCCCCCTTCCTCCTCCCCTCTCCCTGCTCCCTCATTCCCCTACCCTCCACCTTGTATTAAATCATCTATTGCCTTCATATTAGAATTGAGTACATTGAATTCTTGCTTCTCCATTCTTGTGATGCTTTACTAAGAAAAATATGTTCCAACTCAATCCAGGTTAATACAAAAGATGTAAAGCCTCCACCTTTTTAATGGCTGAATAGTATTCCATGGTACACATATACCACCGCTTGTTAATCCATTCCTAGGTTGTTTCCATATTTTGGCAATTGTAAACTTAGCTGTGCTGAACAGTCTAGTGCAAATGTCCTTATGATAAAATGATGTTTTTCTTCTTGGTAGATTTCTAGTAACGGGATTGCAGGATCAAATGAGAGGTTGGGCATCTGGAGGGAGGAACCAGTTCAGCCGTGTGTGGTAAGGTTGGGGAGAAAAGACTCCAGGCACCTCTGGTTTGTGGGTTCTGCCCAGAAACATCTCTTTAGGCGCACAGGGAGGCAGTGGAACACTTCGGGACCCCAAGAGGAGGACTCTTTCGATTTTAGACCTCAAGTAGATTGACTTTAGGGAACTTGTATAGAGTTTAAAATACACTTACTGCAATCCTGAGGAAATTCAATTTGTTGATAAAGTAACTCTTTTCACATCTTTCCACCTTCTTCCCTCCTACTCCCCTCTGGGAAAACCTGACGTCAGTTCACATGTGTTAATAACCACCTACCTTCAACTACTGTCTCGGCCGTGTTTTTGACAGGAGCTTCCTTTAAAGATAAATTTAGGCAGAAATCCCATTATACTATTAGACTCTCAGGCAAAAACACATCTATTTTTGAAAGAGTTTTTTTTCTTAGCTCCCTGTTTAGTGATCTTTTAATTATGCCAAACAACTGTCAGAAATCATATCCGCAAAGCTCCTCACAAATGTACCAGTCGGTTGTCTTTAAGTCACCATATTGTTCCTCCCCCAGAGTTTTAATGGTTTTATTTAGCCACGGAGATAACAAGAAGTCTGTGCACCTGTCGTCTGAATAAGTCAGTGGGCCTGGAAGGAGATTAATAAACTCGGCCTGGCCACATGAGGCCCAGCCATGAACTCTGGGTTTGCCAAGGCTGGGCTGCATCAGGCTGGCATTTCTAATCTTGCCGTGGGGTTTGGCTTCAGTGTCCTCCCTTGTCCTCCCCACCCCCTGTCTCATTTATCAATAACATGTTAATTAGAGCATAAGCTCACAGACAGACACTGAGCTGGCAGTGGCCTATCCTTCCACCTTGCAAGGACAGCTGTGTCCCAGAGGCCCCGATGCACCACATTGCTTACAATGGCTCAATTTTCAGTTTCCAGGGTCTTGCTTGTCAGGGTCCAACAGGACCTTTGGCTGACTATTCAGGAGTAGACAAGAAAGAGATTCTGAACGTTCACATGTTTCTTCCTTTCTTTCTTCTTCCTTCCTTTTTTTTTTTTTTTTTAAGACAGAGTCTCACTATGTCACCCTTGGTAGAGTACCATGCCATCACAGCTCACAGCAACCTCAAATTCTTGGGCTTAAGCAATTCTCTTGCCTCAGTCTCCCAAGTAGCTGGGACTACAGGCAGCAGCTTGGCTACTTTTTTGTTGCAGTTGTCATTGTCATTTAGCTGGCCCCAGCTGGGCTTGAACCTACCTGCCTCAGTGTATATGGCTGCCTCCCTTCTCACTGAGCTACGGGAGCCAAGCCACATGTTTCTTCTCTTCAGCATTCCTACTCCCTCATCTCCAGTGCTGCCCATCAGCCCATTGTGCTGGAATGACCATTTGCACAATGATTGGCCCATCGTGCAAGTCATTTTCTTTCTGGAAGTTCCTCAAGCAATCAGCAAGTACACTGTTGGTGCCCATGATGAATTTTGGACCCCTGATATACTCTTAGGGTATTTTTGGTGTCAAAGGAATATACAGAACACCATGTATCACATCGCTGGCCTTGGCACCTCTTTGGTCATGACCTCTAAAGATGATAGCACTTGGTTAAATGAGCACCAAGGTCAATGTATTCTCTAACCATTGGGTGAAAGTCAGCCAGGTTATGTGAAGACATACACTTTGTCCTTTTTGACCATCTTCAAAAACGTACTTGGAAACAAAACAAGCCAGTCCTTTTGAATGTTTTTCCGAACAATCCTGTTTTCATGTATTGAGAATGACTTCACATCACATCTGATGTGATGTGTTGTGTGTGTGTGTACTTTAAAAACCTCAAAATACAGAAAAGCCTTGCTGTTCACTAGACATCTGGCATCTGCTCCTCTATTCCAAGTGATTAACTCATCTACGATGACTTCTCCAACCTTTGGATAAATCAGAAAGCATCGCTGGCTGTGAGAATGGTGGTGATCGCTCCATATTCCATGAAACAATTCTCCGGTGAACTCTAGACATTTTAATGTATTTCAGAAGAGACTTCCTGAAAGGTCTTTTAACATTTCTGTCCCTGACAGCCATTAATAGCATCTAAATATATATATATATATATATATGGGAGAAACATCTACATTTCACACCCTTTCTCCCTGATGTTCTGTTGAGATTTGACAGATGGAAACGCAGCAGTAGTTTGGCAAGTGATGGCCAAACAGGGCAGCCAGACCCAGCAGGGAGGGGAGAGGTGCTATTCAAATGCTGAAAGACGGATGCTCCTCTCTGAGCCTCGGCTTTCTCTCTGCAGCCATTCACTGACACCACCGTGGTTCAGATAGAAGCAACTGAAGCTGAGGGGGCCCACCATGACTACCCAGTGAGGAAAGCGGGTGGCATCGTATCTCAGGGGAGGAAGACCCCATTTCCAATGCACAACGGGAAAGTGTCCTCTGAAGGACATTGGATAGATTGCAGGAAAACCCAACCTAGAATCCTGATCTCAACTCTCAGCCCAGGGCTCAAACCATCATCTCCTCCTCCCCAATGCATTATTTTCACCATAGAAGCAAAAATGAGTGTAGGGGCAGAAGCCCCTTCTGCCATCTGTGGCTTCTAAGATTCGCCCCCTAAGAAGGAAAATAAAGCTCTATTTGGATTAACGAGCATTGTTTTTGTGCCTCGCTTCCCTCCCTGGGATAGACATCAGTTACCTGCGATTTGTCTGCGTTTCATCCCAGACCCCGGCCTGGAACCCAAATGGACTTCGTCCAGTTCCTGCCTTTGGGTTATTGTATTTCTGAATCTTAACTACTTTTCAAAGAGAAAGCAGCTGAAATTGAATCAGGGCCTTTCTCTTGCTATCTCCCAAACAATTTGATTTAAAACCTGAACACTGAGCTGGCCGATGTCTCCCCTTGCTCTAAATAAACAAATGAACAAACCCAGGAGGCCTGCTCTTCAGGGAACTCTTCCAGCGCTAGCTGAGAGCAGCAGACTCTGGGAAGGGTGGTGTGTTCTGGAACTCCTAAGGGTAACTGTTTCAGCCTGAACCTCTCATGCAGAGAATGATTGCCCAGTTTTCTATTCTAAGCTAATAATCTATCTTTGGGAGTCTGAAGCTGAATCAACCCTCAAGCTGCTTTCCTATTTATAATTTTCACACTCAGCCTACTTTTTTTTTTTTTTTTTGCCAGACCCACTCTTCACCTTCACAAATTTTATTTATGTTTTCTTTCTTATTTATTTATTTATTTTTTGCACTTTTTGGCTGGGGCCGGGTTTGAACCCACCACCTCCGCTATATGGGGCCAGTGCCCTACTCCTTTGAGCCACAGG
This sequence comes from Otolemur garnettii, assembly GCF_000181295.1. Lineage (NCBI taxonomy): Eukaryota > Metazoa > Chordata > Mammalia > Primates > Galagidae > Otolemur > Otolemur garnettii. Next base: position 6,098,607 of record NW_003852414.1, on the reverse strand, counting down.
CACTGTACTATTTATGTTTTTTATTTCCTTGCTTATTTTTTACTTTTCTTTTCTTTTTTTTTTTGAGACAGAGTCCCACCCTATGCCCTGAGCAGAGTCCAGTGGTGTCACAACTCACTGCAACCTCAGACTCAGGCTGTGACATCCTGCTGCCTCAGCCTCTAGAAGCTGCTGGAATTACAGGTGCTCACCACTGCGCCCAGCTGGGTTTTTTTTTTTTTTTTTTTATGAGTCGGGGTCTCATTCATCCTCAGAAAGAGAATTGCTTCACCTCAGGACCTTCACCGATTTTAGATTTAGAAATTTGTTAAAGTTTAGTGAGGTTCCAGGTACCATGCTAGGCCTTTCTACTGACAATGAATAAAGAACATTTCCCCACCTTGCTGATTTGTTATTATCATAATTATCATCATTATTATTATTATTTTGCTTCCTGCATTCCAAAGTGGTTGAGTTGGGCAATTGTATTACTGATAAAATGATCTGGAAGAATGATGCTTCAGTGGGCTTGTTAAATCCATGCCCCTAAATTATTAATAGTTATATTTGTCCAGCCCTTGATAGTGTTACTGATGTACAACCACAGGCCCCTGCCCCCACCCTTGAGAACTGGCCAAGAGTGTGTACCAACTGGAAGACTCCAAGAGAGAGGGGGGGAGAGTGCTGGGCTCAGTGTGTCCTCCTCCTTCTCCCAAACTTGACAATCAAATTCCACTTTGCCTCCCGGCCTTCCGTGGAGGGTATGAAGGAGTGGAGAGGAGTCTGGGGTATGACTCTCCAACACTAACAAGGAATAAGTGTTTCCACCACCATGTTTTGTTCCTGATTAGAGGGGCCGAGATCTCCTGCCTCCAAGGTTCCAGACCCCTAAGTCTGGGTATTTATCCCACTGTTCTTGCAGTTAACAGCAGGAGTTTTTTAGCAAGAAATAAAAATCTACCCAACTAAGAAATAAGGTCTATTCTTTTTTAAAAAAGAGAGAGAGAGAAGATAATCAGTAAACCTTTTAGAAAGCTATTTCTGCCTTCTCGAGATGATCTAATTTTTTGTGTATAAGAGATACATATATGGATATTTTCAAATCACACGCATCAGATTGGAAAGAGTTCAGGTCTCCTGGTTTGTAAAAGTCTGGTGGAGCGCCCCACCACCTCTCCACCCAGCTTATGAGCTATGGGAAATACTGCGGTTACAAAAGCCAGGATGCCTTTTGTCAGTTGGAACAAAGCACTGAACAACTTTTTTCAACAGTGAGATTGGATTCCCACCCAGGCTGGGTAATAATTAACGGGTAGGACTTGTGACATGGCTTTCAGCCTGCAGAATTCACCGTTCAAAAATCCGAAGCTAAGAACACCAGCACATTCCAAACGGAGACAGATTTCCCCACTTTGGGCCTACCGGCATCACTGGTGGGCAACTGCACCCCGGCTGGATTGTCGAATGCAGCTCATCCTAAACTCAGTAGCAGACACTGCCTCCTGCCCTGTCAGTAAAATTCTCCCTTGGGGACAATGCCCTGTACAACTGGCATGTCATTCACACAGACTCGTCTGCCAAGGTTGTGGAGGGGAAAAGTTCAATACACAAAAGAGGCAGACGACAATTAGACTTTGTTTCCAGCTATTTCTCTGGATAGTTAATTTGGGGCGTACTTTTTACATTTTCTTTGTTTTCCTTGAGAAAGAAATCCTTTGGCAAAATTAACGTACTTTTATTCCTTGGTGACACTAGAATGCTAAAAAAAAATTCTGATTGTTTATTTTGTTTTCCAAAGAGTTGGGAGGGATATACAGTTTTAGAAATGTTGTCTATAACCCATTTTCCGTGCGATTTCATTTTTTGACACTTGAAAGATATTCTTTTAAAAAAAATAGGCTTTCTAGAAGAAGGGCTAGGTTGGTGTTAAAAATGGGCTAAACAAAATGCTCTGTGATGTCAGCGACTCCTGCCACACAGATGTGTAGGGCATGCAGTTAGAATCCCATGGATTGGATGACATCACCTTAAGCCAATGGGCATTCTTAAATAGAAAAGGTAAACTGAGTCATGGGTGATGCTAGAGATTAGGGACCTCAGCCAAGTTGCAATGTGACTGGAGGGTGTTTTCAGGGCCAGGTCGTCACTCCTCACCCCCACTGCACACCCTGACACACTATTCCAAACATACACCTTTAGTTCTTTTTGTTTGTTTGTTGGAGATAGTCTTGGTCTGTCACCCTGGCATCATCATGGCTCACAGCAACCTCAAACTCCTAGCTCAAATAATCCTCTTGCCTCAGCCTCCTGAGTAGCTGGGACTACAAGCAGGCACCATGATGCCTGGCTAATTTTTTTTTCCATTTTTTGTACAGATGGGGATCTTGCTCCTACTCAGGTTGGTCTCCAACTCTTGGTCTTAAGCAATCCCTATCTTGGCTTCCCAAAGTTCTAGGGTTAGAGACATGAGACACCACACCCAGCCCATCTTTAGTTCTTTTTCTTTTCTTTTTTCCTTTGTGGCAGAATCTCACTCTGTTGCCCCAGGTAGAGTACTGTGCAAGCACAGCTCACAGCAACCTCAAACTCCTGGGCTCAAGCGATCCTCTTGCTTTAGCCTCCCAA
>NW_003852414.1:6074272-6095584 GCF_000181295.1 Otolemur garnettii | reverse complement strand
GGCGGGTCCGGGCTGGGGATTCGAACCCGCCACCTTAGGTGTACGTGGCTGGCGCCTTAGCCGGTTGAGCTATAGGCGCCGAGCCCATCTTTAGTTCTTGAATCTAGTTCTCACTTCCTTGACTCATAACTCATCTGCCTCCTCACCAGGAAGCCCTTCCTTCTTCCCATGGTATAAAGGCATTTTCATCATCTTCAAGTAATTGCTCAGTTCATGATCACAGGGCTCTTGGCCTGTGTTCTCAGCGCTCTTGCAAAACCCTTGCCTGTGTTACAAGCCAGCTCATTTTCTCTCTAACTGGATGGCAAATTTGCTAAAAGCAGAAACTATGTCTTTTATTCACTATATAACTTTTAGCTAGAAGGAGTCTTAGGGTAAGAGCTAACTTAGAATAAAATGAATCAAAAATAGATGTAGAAATATTACCAAAATGTAAAGACCAATACAAGTCAAATAAAAATCATGGCAAATAGAGCAGCTGGCTCCACAAAGAATAGGACCTCAGTATGAACTCATTTTATAGCAGATTGTTTTACATAAACTTCGTTTCTCCTAATATGACGTTCTCTGACACCAAGTGTATAAATTATACCAAAGAGACAATCAGATTACTCCTCTGAAATAGAGAAGAAATAAAAACTGAACATGGATTCATGAAGAAACCAAAGGATTAAATCAAGAAAGGTTATATAACTGGAAGAAAGGAAACTAGTGAACAGAAGGATACCTACTATTCTAGTATTAGCATTGGTACTTTCTGTTCTTTGGGGAAGAACATGAGGGTAAACTTGTATGAAAACTGTGATAGTATAAATGGGTGAACATGGATTGAGTGACTATGATTGTTTCCAGGGTGCAAATAATTGCTAAATATATTCACCAGAGTTCTCCAGAGAAATGTCATTAATAGGATGTTGATAGAAAGATAGATAGATAGATAAAATAGGATTTATTATAAGGAATTGACTCATGCCATTATGGGAGCTGACAAGTTCTAAAATCTCCAGGGTAACTTGGCAAGCTGGAGACCCAGGAAAGCCAAAGGTATGAGTTTCAGTCTGAGGGCCCACAGGCTTAAAACTCAGAAAAGCCAAAGTTTCAGTTTGAGTTTGAAGGCAAGACAAAACCAGTGTTTCAGCTGAAAGGCAGGCAGGAGGAATTCTCTCTTGCTAAGAGGAGAGTTAGTCTTTTTGATCTATTCAGTCCTTCAACTGATTGAAGGGGCCCATCCACATTAGAGAGGGCAATTCACTCAGTCTACCAGTTTAAATGTTAATTTCATTCAAAAATACCTGCACAGAAACACCCATAAAAATATTTGACCAAATATCTGGGCACCCTGTGACCCAGTCAAGTTGACACATGAAATTTAATCATCATTATTTTGTACCAAGTCACATTGATTTACCTGTCCCACCTCATGAATAACAGAAGTCTTCAGAGTCTATAAAACTGCTCTGTCCATTTGCCTATCTTCTTTCCTAAATGTCTGTTATTGATTTACGCCTGATGGGTGCTGGTGCTGACAGGAAGAAGTTTCATTTCAAGGTATTTAAGCTTACCTATTAAAGTTTTTCTAGCTGTCTCTAAACCCTGCATTTTGGGAAATATAAAAAACACTGCCATTTCCCTTGAGTAGGGCATGACCCCCACAAATACATTTGCTTTCCTTGAAAACTGTTTGCAGTCATGTAAAATGTTAATTAAAAAATCTTTTATCCAAACACTTAGTTGATAGATCCACATAAAGATAGGTATGCAGAAAATCTGATATGCGTGACTATTTATGGAAACATTCCTCTAGAAAATGACTGCTTAGCATTTGATGGAAGTGACAGAAAGGACAAGGGAGAGGGGACTTGACTTCTAGTTTATGGTCTGGGTCTCTAAGCAGTCGTCTGACCTTGAACAAATCATTGCTTCATCTACTGTGACTTCTAAGGGTCTATCCAGTTCTGAAAATTTCTACTTTTATAAAACCAGAGATTATTTCTTCCTCACTCTCATGGTTAACATAAGAGGTAAAACGATTCTACAAATAGAAAGAACACTATGCATCTGTGGAAAACCCTGGAAATTTACGCCATTTGGTTCTAAATCAACTATATCATCTTCAAAATACACTTTGCATTAGTTTTGTGTCATTTAATTAGAGAACAATATAAATTTTTATTTTACTTTTCTGCAGTTTGCGACATTCATTAACTGTAAGTTGTCATAATTTTCTTATTGCCAGAATTTTTACAAAAGAATCCCTATCCCAAGGTATTACATTAAGTGAGAGCTTTTTTTAGCACTACCTGAGAATTAACTCTACTTTTCATCCTATGGGAAGCTGAATTTGACAGCTAATGGATCTGTTTTGTTCTAAAACTACCATCTGTTCCAAGGCACTTTTTAAGTTTCTATTATCACCATTATGTGGGAGATATAAATATATATTCGTAATTATTCATTTCAAGAAAAAAGGTAAAAGCACAATTACACTAAGACATAAAATATATAATATTTAAACAAATGTGGCTAAATTTAAATTTTGGCAGATTAAGAAATTTGATATCCCCACTGACCTTCTAACTATATACACATTTGATATTTCTAAAAATATTCTCACTACAACAGAATCATAGGCAAATGCTGGAGGTAATGGTACTACACATACCTTCTAAACAAGTGTCTACTAATTCAAAAAGCTGTTTTCCTGATGGAATGTGGTTAACTCTCCAGGGGCAGGTCTTAGAGACACAGGTTTCTTTTCTAGTCAGAGACACATTGGTACTTCTGCTGATACCTGCTGGCATTTGAATCTTGGGCTGTGTTTCAGCTCTATGCCTTAACTTACCCACCTTGTTTATTCAACCCTTTTTTCTAATTCTGCGATCCACTTAAATTCTTTCAAGATAAATTGACCAAGATAGTTCAAACTGGGTTTTGGTCATTTGTAGCAACAACAACAACAACAAATCCTGATAAAATATCCAAATGCAGCTGCCCTTGGTTCTACTGCTTTGTTCCTATTCTCCTGCCAATCTGGTAACTAGTCCACGGTATGAGTTCACCAGGTACCAATACTGCCTTGTCCCTCCCAGGTAATATAGATGCCTTTTGAGATTGATTTCAGGAAGCATTTGCCTTCATGTGAGGAAGCTCATGGGGAGGCCCATGGGTGATCAGCAGAAAGGAGAGATTTGGGGCAAAGAAAGGGTATGTTCCTCTGTTCTTCAGCAAATGTGGTACACATATACCTGGTGCAACTCTAAAGTGGGGCTGCTCTGGTGGGAACAGAGAATTCGTTTTCCTCGTTCTCCAAGGTGAGAATAAATGTTGAAAGACTCCTGGTGCTCAGGGAGCCAACAAGGCAGCAGACAATGTGGACAAGAAGACACTGGTTGAGTCACAGGAGAGTGATTAAAAGAAAGCACGCTCAGTGCACAGGCCTATGGTCTGATGCTAAAGGATTGGCCCTGGAATTGGATCCAATGGGGCCCAGGAATGGGATGATGGGGAGAGCATTCCAGAGGGTGCAGCAGTCTGTATGAAGGGTGATGGGGGGTACTGGGGCAGGGTGGCTTGTCTCAATGGACAGCAGAGTGATGAGATTGGGGCCACACTACTGAGTGGGGGTGGATTAATAATGTGCGAAGTCTGACATTAGAAACTTTAATGTAAGGAAGCATGTGACATAGTCATTTGAACTTGACAATGGCTTGACCACAGGTTTGTCAATGGAGAAGTAGCATGATCAAAATGAGATTTGTCAGATTGTTTCCCAGGCCCTGTAAGAAATCTACCTGAGTAGAGGAAGACCCATGGCAAAGCCCCAGGTGGGAGACTTTCCAAAATTACAGGAATATATTGAAGGAGATGGATCAAAAGGGCATATGTAGAAGACTTAGTGATGATGACTCATTATTGGGGAACCAGAAAGGAAGGTGGGACTAAAGTTGACTCAAAACTGTGAGCCTCAAGAACTGAGAATAGAGTTTTCTCAATGCAGCTATTTGAAGGTGGGAAAAAGGGAAGTCAGAGTAGGAGACCCAACACTGAACTTTTAAGAGGAAAGACCCAAGTGATAGTTCTTTTAATATGAGCATTCTAACAAAAGGAAGGAACTTTTTATCTGTCCCACTCAATGACTATTTGATCAAACTGCTGGGCAGGAATAGAATTAATTCCACCTGGCCTTCCTCTTGGAAACAGCTAAACTACTCAATTCAGGTAGCTCATTAAGAAAGTATTTTATAGGAATTTTTTGTTGTTGTTTGTTTTTGCCAAGAGATTTATATGGCTATTCTTTCTCATTCTTGTTCTCTCTTTGGGGAAGAAGAGTTGTTTGAAAAATTAAATAAATGATGAATAATGATGATTAGGAATAATTGTCCATGCAAGTGAAGACCTGACCTAAATTCTTTTTATAACTTATTCTCATGATCTGCAGTAATCTTTCTAAGATTTAAGCAAGGGAGATAAATGTGAAGTCCAACAGTCTGATTTTCGTAAGTGCAGCATTGGGTATGAATGTATTAGACCTATCAATCATGGGTATGATTCAGGCTCCAACTCCAAGATATTCAGGAGGAGCAGCCATGTTGCATGTCATGTGACCCAGCCCCTTCAGCCAATTGGAGCCTGGTCAATGAGCTGCCCCCAAGGGCAGCCAATCCATGACCAGTAACCAAGAGGAAATTGGCAAAGAAATTCTACCAACCAATTCAGAGATAATGCTTATTAAGTAGACCAATCAGATTCTTTCTCTTGGAGATTTTGGTCCTTAAAACTCAAAGAGTCTGTCTGAAACACTAATGTCTCCATCATTCTAGAATTCAATTCTACCTTTCTCGTCTCTGCGGCCAGTTAGCCAGAGTTCCTATAATTATTACTATTCTTGACCTACTAACTGGGTGAGCCAGATCCCTAGATCAGCATCACTGGCAGAGTCATGGCTATTGGTTGGATTAGGCTCCCCAGTGTCTGAGTGCTAGAGCCTGGAGCCAAATTTGTGGGACACTTTCCTCCTCTTGTTCCTTCCCTTGTTGTTCTTGTTCCACAACATCAAATAAAGCTCCTAGTGTCTAGGCCATACAAAACAAGATGACTTTAACATCTGACTGCTCTTCATTAACTTGTGTTTAAGAATACCAGTCACTACCCTGCTCTCCTGAATGTTGCCAACACTGGTTCCAGCATCAGGCCCACCATGCTCCTAAGAGTCATCAAGAAGTTATGCCTGCCATTACTCAGATACTTCCAGAGAGAAGCATTCTCTGGTCCTGTGGTCTTTTCATGTGGTCATGTAGGGGGCCTGTTACCTTTAGCCAATCACTAGAAGAGCAGCTTGTTCAAGACCCAGTGCTTTTCCGTCATCACAGGTTCCATTTAGTGGTCTTGCTGTCAGATCAGAGCAGTCATCGTTTCCCTCAAAAGCAGGGAGCCCTGCCATGTCTGCTTTTGTCCAGCCATTCAGCCGTGAGAGTCGCTACTTCAACTATCCTCACAGGCTTGACGGCTGAATTGCCTACTTTGCACTAAGAGGCAGCTCTCTGATGCCACTGCATTTAAGAAAAGCAAAAGCAAGAAATAGACCCTTCATCCTGCCCCAGTCGGAGTGCAAAGTGCTGTTCTTGATTCAGCGATTTGCCTTTCTACAATTCCCATCAGTCTCTCTGTGCTGTGCAGTGTGATACTTAACAAGGTGAAATCCCTCCTCAGCGGCTCTGAGATTTGTTAGGAAATCTGTCTCCTGCACACAGGGGTTAGTTGACCAGGGGGAAGTACTGAAATTGAGAGGGGAAGCCCGTACCTGTCCTTAGTGATCAAATTAGTATGGAATGCAAATCAAAATGACAATGAGATACCACTTGACACCCATTAGGATGACTGGTTAAAAACAAAAGAACACAAACTAAGCAAGAATGCGGAGAGAGACTGGAACCTTCATTCACTGCTGGTAGGAATGGGCAGCTTCTGTGGAGAGCAGTTTAGCAGTTTCTCAGAAAGTTAAACATGGACTTACCATATGATCCTGCAAATCCACTTCTAGATACATACCCCAAAGAACAGAGAATAATCCAGCAGATGCTTGTACCTCAGGGTTCATAGTGGAATTATTCCCAATAGCCAAAAGGTGGAAAAAAGTCAAGTGTCCATTGACAGATAAATAGATACACAAAGTGTGGGACATGTGAATGATGGGCTATTATTCAGCCTTAAAAAGGAAGAAAATTCAGATACATACTGTAACCTGGATGAACTTGGAAGCACCTACGTGAAATAAACCAGACACAAAATGAAAATATTATACGATTCTACGCATCTGAGGTACCTCGAATAGATATATTTATAAACAGAAAATAGAATAGAGACTTCAAGGGGCTGAAGGGTGTGAGGAATGGGGGATTATTGTTCAATGTAACAGAATTTGTGTTTGGGACAATGAAAAAGTTTGGAAGTGGAGAGCGGTAATGGTTGTGTAACAAGGTGAGTGTATCTAACGTCACTGAAATCTACACTTAACTTGGTAAAAAAACATTTAAAGTGTGGAAAGGTAAATTTCATTTGTTCAATTCCTTGCCAAGGGCTTAGGCAGCTTGGTTTCCCATCCTTCTGGCCAGGGGTCTATAAACACATCACCTTGCTCTGATTCCAGATCACCTTGCTCTGATTCCAGATCACCTTGCTCTGATTCCAGATCACCTTGCTCTGATTCCAGATCACCTTGCTCTGATTCCAGGAGGCAGATTTCACGGGACTATTCAGGCTGCCTTGCACCACCATTGTTATAAACTCTGCCATTCCAAGGATCTTCGTATATTCCTCCAAGTTCAATCAAATGTGTGCCCATTTTTTGCCTTTTCTTCTGGGCAAATGAGCGCTACTGAGGAACGTGCCTTCTCCTCTCCCTAAAAGGCTCTTCAGAAATGAACACAACATGGGCCTGTGCAATCCCCAGCCGGTTCTCACCCATGTATATCTTTTTTGGTTCCTTTTACCCTTGATGAGCTTAACGCCTTTGCTGTCATGCTGACTTTTATTCCCATGAAGTTGAGGATAACAGAGCTTCTGTGGGTTCCACCCTGCCAGAGTTTAATACAGACTCTCTAAGGGTCAGCAATGCCACAGTACCCAGGACAACACATGTGTCCTTATATTGTTCTACCTGGACATAGGCAGCCCTTCCCAATTTCATTGCAAAATTAGAAAACAGCTAGCTCAGGAGCCCTGGGGTACTGTCCCCGGCTGAAAAGGGAAGTCCTTGTGTCTATATCTGGCTGAGTGTGACTCACAGTCTTGGCAGACTAAGATGTTCAAACAGCCTCAGCTACGCTTTCTGCGATCAACAAACACCTGTACCTTGTAACTATTTTTATAAAATAAAAAGGTCAATATTCTAACTCTAGAAAGAAGTAATTGTCAGATTTCGACGTAGGTACTAAATGCTCAGAAAGTGTCGGTTTGAACCGTATTTATCAGCTAGAAGAGAAAACACGAACGCCCCAGGAAGCATCAGAGTAATTCCATTTGTCATCTTGGTCTAGATGATTCAGAACAAATGACAGTGCTTGGAAACGAGCGTTGTCGTGAGGACAGAGCAGTGGCAAGTGGAGGAAAAGCAGCAGACACAGATGGATGGAAACAACTTTTCTTTTTGCTCTAATTCTTCCGAGGGAGTTCTTCCTTCCTTTCATGGATATTAGCAAAACAAGAACAAGCCGCCCTCATTTCCAATGCAGTTTTTCCCCTTCTTGCTCCCATCAGAGTTTTTCTAGTGTGCTGCTCCGTGATCTGACGACATGATTCTGACAGGTTGGCATCTGCTGGTGTCTGGTGTTTGGCATTTCTGCTGCGACACTGGTTTCATTTTCTGCGAGAATTTGTACCCAGAATAAATGTAAGTTCCTGGGGTGGATTAAGGGCACAACTTCAGATTGAAATCTAACAATTGGAGCAAACCTTGGGTATTCTATTTCGTAGCTGAACTTGGGCCTGTTTATGTATTTGTTTATTTTTGAGACAGAGTCTCAATTTGTTCCCCCAGTAGAGTGCTGTGATGTCATAGCTCACAGCAGCCTCAGACTCCTGGGCCCAAGTGATCCTCTTGCCTCAGCCCCCTGAGTAGCTGGGAATACAGGTGCCTGCCACAAGATCCAGCTATTTTTCGACACACTCTCACTCTGGCTTAGGCTGATCTGGAACTCCTGAGCTCAAGTAATTGCTGGCTTCAGCCTCCCAGAGAGCTAGGATTACAGATGTGAGCCATTGTGCCTGGCTTGGCCTGCTTATTTTTCATTTTTATTTTTTTGAGACAGAGTTTCACTATATCACCCTTAGTAGAGTGCTGTGGCGTCACAGTTCACAGCAACCTCAAACTCCTGGGCTTAAGCAATTCTCTTGCCTCAGCCTCCCAAGTAGCTGGGACTATAGACACCCACCAGAATGCCTAGCTATTTTTTGTTGCAGTTGTTTAGTTGGCCCAGGCCGGGTTTGAACCCACCACCCTCAGTGTATGTAGCTGGCGCCATAACCACTGTGCTATGGGCGCCGAGCCAGGCCCACTTATTAAGTAACAATTACCTAATGCCATTGGTACTGACACGAATGTCAAATCAATTAGGCCCCCACTTGGAGTTGGGATAAAGCTGTGTGAATGTCACCCAACCTACAGGTGGAAAAGAAAAACATGTTGTTCCTGAAGAACCCCACTAAAGACACATTGAAAACAGTGTATGACAGGGTCTGTCATGCTCACATGCCTTGTGGTGTCAATGGAGACCTCTGAGTACATTGGATCTTCTGCTACCAAAGCACACTAACTCCCTTCAGAGATTAGGACAACCCCAAGCGTTTCCATTCTGGAGTCCATGGCCTTCCTCCTCATGGAAGAATAGGGTAGCTCCTAGAAGCCTACACTGATTTCTAATTTGTGCAACTATAATTTAAATAGAATAATTACGCTCTTTCTAAATGAGTCTGACATGGGGGATGGAAAGGAAGTATTACAAAGCAGGCCTGTGTGGGCTGGTGGCTTCGCCTCTTGAGGACTGCGGTCCCGTCTTCTGTGTCCCTTCTGGATGCTGTTTCCTCGCGGGGATGCTGGCAGCTGGAGCGAGCACAGAGCAGACCCTCTTGTCTTTGTTTGGCCACCGTTGCCTTTGTGTATTTGGGGGGCTGCACATGGGCGTGATCCTAAGTGATCTCCCCAGTATGTCAGGGGAGATGATATCAGCTTGGTTACCAGGCCAGGATAGCCAGGCTGGCTTTTCAGAAGGTTCAGGCCGGAGCATTTAGTTCAAGGTGCACAGACTGTACTTGAACTTGAAATCATTGAAACTTTCAGTGAGTTTCACACTTGGTCACATTGCTTTTTTTTTTTAAGCTTGGCCAGTTGCCTGCTTGGCACTGTCCCATTAAACTTAGAAGAGATAGTAAAGGAGGTGGAATAATGTCCTGGCCACAGGTAACACGCATGGCAATACCCAAAGATGAGTCTTGCAACTTGATCATGCCGTTCTATGCCTCAAAGAATGCTCTTGATTTAGTATCAGGTGGTTATTTTGTTCATAGCATTTTTTCTCAATATTTTCAACACATTTTTTTTAATCCCTTCATCAACGGGCCTACTCTTCTAAACTCCCAAGTCTAGCTTTTATTCCCCTTTTCAGACACAGAGCCATATGCTCAGGTCAAGCTTTGTCCTGTCACATTTTACACTAAAGAAGAATTCTGTCATTAAAGTGTTCCCTTGGTCTCTTGTGCTAGGACAGGTCCCTGGCAAAAAGAAAGTAGTTCTCACTATCCTGGCTTTCAGGGTTATGTGACTAAACACTATGGCGTTTCAATACTTTTAAAGATCTCTAAGCCCTTTGTTTTAACCTGAAAATATACCTGCTATTTGCAATACTATTCTGGATGGAAGGCAGGCAGGAAGGAAGGCAGGAAGGGAAGAAGAGAAGAAAGAGAATTTCAATCTTGTTCTTCAATGAAAAGACTAAGTGGAATAGTTCCTCCTAAAGTTTCTTAATCATCTGTTATTTCTGTAACATTGTTTTCCCGGCAAAAAGCAAACAGACACAGAAACGTTTCCTCCCGTGGTTCTCAGCAAATGACAGAGCGGTGCTCACAGGTTATATTTAGCCCCTAGAAATGGAAGACCCCGCCCTGCTATGACTTGCCAGGAGCTTCCCATTTTCTCATTGGTCCTCACAGGAACGTCATGGGTGGGGGGGCGGGGCAGCAGAAGAACAGCTAATGATGATGGAATGTCCACTCTGAACTGAATGGTTTCCTGCAGTATCTCATTTAATCTCCATATCCAGGCTGCAGTTCCTGATCAGATAGAAGGAAACTGGAGTGCAGAGAAATCAGGTGATATGCCTAAAGACACACCGTCCATGGCAGCCTTGACCCACATCTGTCTGCCTGCAAAGCCTCTGTGCTTCCTCCTCCAGGTTATGTGACCTCCTGACAAACAGGGAAATTGGGGAGCACTTCATTGTGAATACATTCAGCTCCCCCAATGAGAGCTACAGAGCCAGTGAACAGGTGTCAGGAACAGAAGACGTCCATTAACTCCGTCAAGTTAATGTGAAGAGTTACTGCCAGGATTCTCAAACTTTGGTGCATATTAGAATCCGAGAACTTGTTTTTAAAATGCAGAATCCTTGGTTTCGCCTCTAGGTTCCTAGTCAATGACAATTAGCCATTAATTTTTTTCAGATGCTTCATAAATGTGCCAATTTGCATGACAATAGATTCGGGCTCTGGCACTCCTAGTCTTAATGGTTTATTTTGTGAATGTCCCTTGTCATTGTGTTTCCTGCTGTTATGATACTTACAATTTGCTTGGAGGAATGAGGTCTTTATGCACATAGATTAAGCTTAGAGTACGATAGCATAGAACACAGGTAAGTTGGGTAATCAGGAAGATGTCAAATAGACACGTGTTGTTGAATTAGCCCTGGGAATTCATCATGAACGAAAGATGCTTCCTGGCCTTTAATTTAAATGCCAGTAAATGCTTATGGCAGAAGTTCTGATCACCTGACTTTATGAGAACGAGGAGCATATTTTGTTTATTGAAAGCAATTATATGCTGGGGGTCTGTAGGGCACCTTTTTACTGTGTTTTATTAGAGTTTCAAATCCATATGTAAGGAATGTCCCTGTCTGTTGACTTTGAATGTATTCCCTTAATCAGAGTCATTAAGCTCATTAAGTTACATATTATATAGCCGAAAATCAGACTCACCATCATGCAATTACGTGCACCTTAGAAGATTTCATCTCCCTAGTCCTGGGTCTGTCACCCTCTGGGGAGGATCCCCATAGGCTAGAGACTTGTTCATTCTGCAGCTCATCAGGAATGCTGGGACAAGTAAAAAGAACAATAATAATGACATTAGGACAATCTGTTGTGAGGCAGTAGCAAGGAATTAGTAACTGTAACTATTAGTAATTATTTATATTACTAAAAATGTAATTTTTTAATTAATATTATAATATAAAACCCATCCTAACCCCAGACTTCAGTGTGCCTAGCGGTCAATACCACATGTGGCCCCTGGTCCCCATATTTCAGTGTGCCTACTGGTAAATATGACAAGTGGCCCCTGGTGAGTAAACACTAGCCAAGAAGAAGGCAATGTCCCCTGTGAAAGATACTCGTGTTTTTTCTCAATGCATGGTGTCTGTTCCAAGACATATAAAAACGATGGCTCCAGTGTATGGGCTACAAAGAGGGGAGGAAATAGGATTGGATTACTACCATCTTAGTAATGGCAATCTCTAGGTGTTGGGTGGTTGCATCAAACGTTCTAATACCCACACCAGACCTCCAGAACTATAGCGAAGATTGTAAAAATGTAGACAAGTGGTTGATACGTCCCCTAGTTTGAGGAAACCACAAAGTGCATGAATTTTCCTGCAGACTTGAAAATCACATCTGATTTATCTTTCATGAGGAAGCTGCTCTAGGTACCCACTCAGGGATAGAGGTTCTAAGCAAAGGCATGGGCAGACCCAGGGCATCCTGCAAGATTTTAGTGCCAACTGGGAAAAACTCACTCAATTATCAGGGCCCTAAGGAGAAAGGCACATTGCAACATTGTAAAGGAAACATTGCAACAGTTACCCAGGAGCTTAGAGACACTCACCAATTTTTCCAGCTGGATGAGACATGAGATTTGTACTTTCATGATTATTTTTCAGCTATTGCTGATGAAAAACTCTCAGACTAATATTTCACATCTATGAATGACGTTCCCACAGAGGACTAATTGTCCTCCTTGGCCTCTCTTATTTTCATCTTTTGATATGATTTGCTTTTACATAATTTGCTTTTAGTGGAATTAAACAAAACATAGAAATAGCATGCTACCTCCTGACATACTTCTCATCCAGGTCCATAAGAGGTTAACCCAGAGAGTTTTAAGATAGAAAATTGGGTCTAAGATAGAACAAGAAAAAAAGCAAAAATAAATCCCAAACAGATTTCAAATAAATAGGGAAGGAAGTCAAGAAAACCTAGATGTTTTCTAAAAAGTTCTGGCCAAGTTGTCTTTTTTCCTCTGGTAAACCTCTGGCCTTCAGCTAACCCACTAGACTCTGCACTTAGGGCGAAGAGGTGTAACTCAGGATTTCTACAATGCGAGTTGAAATGACTCTTCATTTCAGAGCTATTCAACAATTCGATTCAACATCTGGTTGTTTCATCTACCTGTCTGAAGGCGTGGTACTAGGTTGGTGTGATACAGGGACTGGTTTGTGCCTGATGGTGACATCCGAAGAGTCCAATGGTATTGAAAGAAAAGACTAAGGTCACTCCCAGCCCTAGAAGCAAGAGGGACTGCCCGCCCGTAGGGCCTTGGGGTGGGGCACTTGTGTAAGGCAGAAAGGAACAAAGAGAAGGCCTTGACCTCAGCCTTTATTGGGGTTTTCACAGGAAAGGCAAGGCTGGGCAAGGCAAACAGCTTAGGACTGGCCAAGCTGGCTATGTCCCAGGGGGCTTTGGGACATAGCTATCTCTAGTTGTCTGGGACCTGGTCCTGAGATGATTTAGGGCAGGGGAAATATTGGCAGGCTGTGTGAGAGCTAGATAAGGCAGTGGTCACGAGTGCAGGCTTTGGGTCCCAGGGCAGATGTCGACAACTTTGGCCATTAGTTTGGTCCTGTGATTAATGGATGTCAAAGACACAAATACAGAACCTAAGGGAACACAGGACAGGGATGAACTCAGAATCTTCTACCAGGAACTCAGAATCTAGCGGCTGAATCATATATGTACACTGATAACGCAAACCCAAGGTGCGCTCCAGTACAGACAATACTGTACTATAATAGCAGCCAAAAAAATGCAGTAGGACCTTTGGGGAGGCAGACAAGTAATGAGAAGTAATGGGAAGTTTTCTTGTTCTTTTTTTAAAATTTCAGATTAATATGAGGTGACAAACAATTAGGATACATTGTTTGCATTTGTTAGATAAAGTCCCTGTTGTAGTTGTGCCCCTCACCCAAGAGGTGTGCCCTGCACCCTTGCATCGTACCTGTCAGGTGAGAGCACACCAGTCTCCCCCTACTCTCACACCAGTCCTCCCCCTACTCTCCCCTTACCTCAACTTGAATTAAATTGAGTTCTTCTCTTGCGTGGGCATGTATTAGTTTGTCTACTGGCTTCATATTAGTATTGAGTACATTGGATATTTGGTTTTTCATTCTTATGGTACTTTACTGAGAAGAACGTCCTCCAACTCCATCCAGGTTAATACAACAGATGTAAAGTCTCTATCTTTTTGCGGCTGAATAGTATTCTATGGCACACATATGTCATGCAAATCTACAAATGTAACTCACCACACAAATAGAAGCAAAAACAAGGACCATATGGGGCGGCACCTGTGGCTCCGTGAGTAGGGTGCCAGCCCCATATACTGAGAGTGGAGGGTTCAAACCCAGCCCTGGCCAAACTGCAACAGAAAAATAGTTGGATGTTGCGGCAGGCATTTGTAGTCCCAGCTACTTGGGGGGCTGTGGCAAGGGAATCCCCTAAGCCCAGATGTTGGAAGTTGCTGTGAGCTGTGATGCCTCAGCACTCTACCAAGGGCAATAAAGTGAGACTCTGTCTCAAAAACAAACAAACAAAAAAAAAAAACAAAGACCAAATGATCCTCTCAATAGATGCAGAAAAAGCATTTAACACAATTCAGCATCCTTTTCTGATAGGAAGCTTTCTTCTATGGGAGATTCACATGCTCATCCACAGTACTACAAAATGGTGTTTGGTTAGCCATGGACTGCACATATGACAGTGGTCCCACAGATTTTGATAGCATATTTTTGCTGTCTCTTTTCTGTGTGGAGGTACCTAAATATTTACCACGGTGCTTCCACTGCCTGTAGCCTTCAGGAAAGTCAAAAGCTGGACAGGGTGATATTTGGGAGCAAGAGGCCGTACCATATGTATATGGCCTAGGTGTGTAGTCAGCCAGACCTTCTAGGTTTGTATAATAAGCATTGTCACTGACGCTTGCAGCAGAGCACCCAACTGTGTCTTTCTTAGAAGGTATCCCCACCGTTATGTGACACAAGACTGTGCTTTAAAAATCATACAACCCTGTTAATAAATGCCACTCTTTTGTATATGGCAGGACATGTCAGTGCCTGGCACATAATACACATTAAATAAAAGGTTGTTCTCACCTTTCCTCCCCACCGTAATGTCATTATTGTGTTGTTAGCCATCGCTAACTCAATGAGAGGCTGATACATCATTTTCTCTCCCACAGGGAGGCATTCTTTTTGCAATTAATTTGGGTAACCCACTCAGTTCGCGGTGGTTCACTTATTTCCCATTTTAGAAATAAAAAAATGTCACATAGAGTTTAAGAAAAAGACTTGGGTTCATTTGGATTGATGATGGTTGATCAGCTGGTGTGACGGTGGGAGAGGCAGCCCAGGGGTGCCCAGGTCTGGGCTGTTCATGCTCTGGCCACATCGCTGTCTGCTGGAAGCCACTTGGTGGATGTCCCTCTACTAGGGGCATCCCAGCCGGCCACCGCCATTCTCTGGAGAGCACCACCATTCGGGGGCTTTCCGGATGAATTTGGTGAAGATTTTTATGAACTATAGACAGGGAGAAGATTGGAATGTTCTGTCTAGAGGAGTAAAGACCAACTCTGCTCTATGGGGAGGGTGGCAGAGAAGCTATTTTCTATTAATGTGTAGTTTTATGTGGAGGCAAAGCTGACCTGAGGATAGTCATTACGTGGAAAGGATTTTCCTTATTCAATAGCCATGCAGATACAATCTCCTTAAAGGTAGATGATTTTTTTGTAAGTTTGTCATCCTTTTCTTAGTCCCCAGGGCTGTGAGCCTGTACACACCTAATGCACTTGATTCATGGATGACCCTGCTCAGTGTCTCCTAATCATCACTCAGATGGCTACTGTGTCTGGGATCGGTATCATGTGCCAATCATTCAGTTCCACTCCGGACACACACAATCTCTATTTCTTGTGCTCCATCCCTGCATCTGAAACTTTGCTGTATGCGAGAATCATCTGGGCTTATAAAGTACAAATTCCGGGATCTCCACGGTAGATCCCCATTGGGGATGAGGTCCAGGTATCCAGCCTTTAGTCAACCACCTTCCCGCCTCCCTTTCCCAGTAGATCCCAAAGTAGGTGGTCCATGGAGCAGACCCTGAGAAACAGATCTCTAGTTCATAGCTAAAAATAAGTATGTATCATAGCCTGAGAATTCAAATAGAGCATGTCAGTTTCTAAAAAATAAGTTTGGGGGCAGCGTCTGTGGCTCAAGGAATAAGTAGGGCGCCGGCCCCATATACCAGGGTGGCAGGTTCAAGCCTGGCCCCGGCCAAAACTGCAAAAAAATAAAAATAAAAATAAAACATAAAATAAGTGTTATTAGCATTTGTCAACATAAAACACTTTTAGTGTTTTCTTTTTCCAATTGGACGTTTATTTAATTTTTATTGATACATATTTTGAGGGTACATGTGATAATTTGATATATTTACAAAATCAAATTAGGGTAACAGAGATATCCTTCCCCTTTAAATATTTATCTTTTCTTTACACTGGGAACATTTGAATTATTCTCTTCTACCTATTTTAAAATGTGGAGTTGATTAATGTTTACTATAGTCATCCTACTAATCTATCAAATATCAGGTCTTGTTTTTTCTATCTATGTGATCAGTTGTACTCATTAATCAACCTCTCTTCATCCCCTGTCCCCCTTCCTGGGTTCTGGTAACCCCCATCTTCTATCCTTTCTAGGTTTTTTTTTTTTTTTTTTTTTTACATTGGGATAGGGTCTTGCTGTCTTGCCTAGGCTGGATCACAGCGGCATCATCATAGCTCACTGGAACTTCAAACTCCTGGGCTCAAGTGAACATCCTGCTTCAGTCTTCAGGGCAGCTAGGACTCAGGCACACACTACCACACCCAGCTACTTTTTCTAATTTATGTAGAGATGGGGGTCTCACTATGTTTTCCAGGCTGGTCTTAAACTCCTGGCCTCAAGCAATCCTCCTGCCCCAGCCTCCCCCAAAGTGCTAGGATTACACAGGTGGCCACTACACCCACCCACCTCCTTTCTAACTTTTGGGTAACCATAATTATCTTACTCTTTAAAACAAGCCAACAAGAGAGACTTCAAGGTTTTATCAAGAACATTAATTGTACTTTGCGTCAATGGGTGCAAAGTTACAGTTAGAAGAATTAAGTTCTAGTATTCAATTGTACAATAGGTGACTATGGTTAGCAATATTATATTGTATATTTCAAAATTGACAGAAGAGAGCATTTCAAAGTTTCTTACCCACAAAGAAATGATAAGATATGACATGATGATATACTTATTCATTGAAATGGATAATTTATAAAGAGAATAAATTTATTTCTTACCATTATGGAGGCTGAGAAGTTGAAAGTTGAGGGGCTTTATCTGGTAGGAACTTTCTTCCTGGTTGGGGCTCTGAAGAGTCAGTCCAAAGTGGCCCAGGCATCACTTGGCATGGGGGTTGAGCATGCTAGCTCAGGTCTCTCTTCCCCTTCTCATAAAGCCACCAGTTCCCCTCCCATGGTAACCCATTAATCCATTAACCTATCAATCCATTAATCCACGAATTAATCCATTAATCCAGCAGTGGATTAATCTATCTGCCAGGGCAGAGACTTTATGATCTAATCACCTCTGAAAGGCACCATTCCTCAATTCTGCCACACAGGGGATTAAGTTCCAACATGAGTTTAAGAAGGCACAAATATTCCAACCACAGCAGATGGACAGGCCAGCTACTGTGATTTGATTACTGCACAATGTATACATCTATTAAAATATCGCACTGCACCCCATGGATTTGTACAATTATGTGTCAATAACAAAATTTCTTTAAACAAAAGGAGTATTCACCTTTAAAAAAAAAAAAAAGAACTGGCAGTGCCTTTATAAATTAAGGGGAAAAATCAAAATAATATCTAAATCAGCTCAAGGAAATCTTATCTTTATTAGAGAAGGGCCCTGAAGCAGGCCGGGAAGAGGGAAGTCGTAGGTCCCGGAAAAGGTAACAAGTTAAAGCAACAACATTGTTGTCTTTTTTTTTTTTTTTTTTTTTGCTTAAACGGGCTGTTAAGTATTCTTTCTCTGGTCATTGCACATCTGCCCGATGACTCAATAATCCAAGTTCCTTCCTATGTCTGTAAAATCCCTTCTCCAGGACTCAGAGGAAGGGAGGGATGTCGGGCATCCGGGGCTGGCCCCTGCACACACTCCCAGTGCTGTGCTAGATTTCCAGGAGCAACTGGCTAAAAGTTGTTTTCAATCATATTGTATATTTTACATCATATAAACACTAGGTATTTTTTCTCCTGTGCTGAAATCTCCCAAGATCAGGTAGGTGGGAGAAAGGGGCTCAAGTTGCAGGAAAGTGGGAGTGGGTGTGATTAGGGGATGAGGTGGTTGGGCTGGGCTCTCTCTTCTTCCGCCTGTGGACTGGTGGCTGATGTGGAAATTGGCCCACTGGCTTTTATCTCCATTTACCTTCCTCCATTTGTAATCAAACATTCATCTGTTCAGACTGACACATCTTACCCACCCTGTCCTTCTTCCTCTTCGTAATGCTTTTCCCCGATCTTCAGAAAAACCTTTTGCCTTTCTCCTCGCTGCCCCCATCCTCACCACCATCTTCTCTCCTCATCTCTGCATCCTGCTTCTTTATTTGAAATGGCCTTAGTCCAGGCCGGAAAGTGTTAGAGCAGGACTCGTGATATACCAGTTCGGAGGAAAGACAGAAGCCAAACATTTTGAAACGAGGTAGACAAGATAGAGACACAAAATCATCAAGAAGCATAAAAATCTGGGCCGTTGCCATGTTTAGAATCTCTGGTATTTCAATCTCATTATTTTCCCATGATTGAATCTGCCTTTGCCAACCTTTCTGCTAGAACACAATTTCTTATTAAGCTTTATTTGGTTTGATTCAGCTTAGCTCTTAGCACGGCACCACTGTTTCCACCATTGCAACTCCCCAGCATCTTAGGTACATTATAGAAATTCTCTGGGATTGACATTGACCCAGAAAGCCAACAATGTGACATTGTTTCATGGGGGAAACAAGACCCCACCTCAATGCACTGGCTGTAAGTGATCTTGTGGAAACATGTGGCTCCATGGGTCAGCACAGTGCTGGGCACAAACTGGGCCTCACAATGATGAAAAGTTATTTCTTTGGGCTCGGTGCCCATAGCACAGTGGTTATGGGGCTAGCCACATACACCAAGGCTGGCAGGTTCAAACCCGGCCTGGGCCAGCAAACCAACAGTGACAACTGCAACAGAAAAATAGCTAGGCGTTGTGGCAAGTGCCTGTGGTCCCAGCTATTTGGGAGGCTGAGGCAACAGAATTGCTTAAGACCAAGAGTTTGAAGTTGCTGTGAGCTGTGACAGCACAGCACTCTACCCAGGGTGACATAGTGAGACTCTGTCTCAAAAAAAGAAAGAAAAAAGTTCTTTCTTTGAGCTGGCAAATGGAGGAAAAACAGCAATCACATATGACTTTGAAGCAATTCCTTGTTGAAAGAAGCTTTTACGACATGAAGTAATAGCACCACTGTTAGTAACAAGTGACTCCTCAGAAAAGCCTTCTGCATTTCTTTTCTCCTTTTATGTTTTTTTGTCCTCCTATTTTCCCAGCCTAGAAATAATGTCCTTTGTTTCTCAGCTTGGCTGCAACCCACTTGTCCTTTTCAGGGTGTTCCCTATAAAGTCTTCCCTGGTGGCTCCAACCCAAACACCATCGGTAGCACAAGTGTTAGTGGTAATAGCTACCATTTACTGCATTCTTGAACTATGCTAAGTTCTGAAAAGGCATCATCTCATTTAATTCTCTTCCCTACAAAGTGAGCACTACATTCTTCATTAGAGAGGAAATTGACGTCAACGGAGGAAGTAAAATAACACACCTGAAAGTGGCAGAAGCAGCCAGGACTGGGTCCCAAGGTGGGATGGTGCATGTCTGCCCCCACCTTCTCCCATCTGGCTTCCTTGGATTCACCGTTAATAACGTTCAGGGCAACATTTGATCATATTATTTCTTTTCCAGCAATAGTGTGTTTGACTTTGTTGCTCTATTAGATTATATGATCCCACTGACCATGAGGATCATATGAATATAATCTAATAAAGTAAAAAAACCCCACCTTGCTCTGATGGTTCAGAGCAAGGGTCATGAGCCAAATTCTGCAACTTGCTATTGGTGCAACTCCCTGAGACCCAGTTTCCTCATCTGTACACTGGTGCCCACCTCATTAGATTGTGGTGAGGATTAAAAAAAAAAATAATGCAGCCCAGTGTGGTGGCTAATGCCCATAATCCTAGCACTGTGGGAGGCCGAAGCAGGAGGTTCACTTGAGTCCAAGAGTATGAGACCAGCCTAAGCAAGAGTGAGACCCTGTGTGTCTACCCAAAATAGGAAAATTAGGCAGGCATGGTGGTGCATGCCTTCAGTCCCAGCTACTTGGGAGGCTGAGGAAGGAGGATGGCTTGAATCCAGGAGTTCAAGCGAATAGTGAGTTAAGATGAAGACAGTACACCCAAGTCTGGGCAACAGAGCAAGACACTGTTTCAAAAAAGAAAACAAGACAAAAGACATAATGTATACAGAGGACTCAGATATGGCGAAAGGGCAAAAACCCCTTTCGTTAACATTGGTGTTTTGATAGAAAGCATAGTCCTAAAATCATGGTGTGGCTAAATGGTTTTCTGAAAACTCTTTACAAAGACAACAGTCTGCTATGCTTCGCGTGGACTCGATGTAGCTAATACTCCTTTCCTCTCCTCACCTCATCAGCAACAGTTAACATATTGTGTTTTCTGTTTGCTTTCTGAAGTACAAACCCTTTTGCCCGTGGGAAGACCCAGGCAGCAGGCTCATCTTTCTGCCTGCACAGCTACAAGAGAAACAGGGAGTGGGAGAGGTCAGGAAGTGTTCCTTGTGGTCTCAGCATCCCTACTGACCTCCTGCACCCTTACGGGGCAGGCATAACCTCCCCCTGGCTTCAGTCTCCTCCTCTGCCATAAGAGAGGACAGACCAGCTGACTTGAACCTCACTTCCAAAACTGCTACTAAGATCCTTAAGACGTTTTTTCTTCTTTTAAGAGACAGAGTCTTGCTCTGTCACGCAGGCTATAGTAGAGCGGCATTGTCATAGTTCGCGGCAGCCTGGAACCTCTGGGCTCAAGCCATCCTCCTGCCTCAGCCCCACCTCCATCCCTAAACCTAAAAAGAAATCTAAAACTTTTCTTTTTTTAAGAAGTAAACCCAAAACATTCAGGTGCTGTCACCATCAAGTGTTTCCTTGCTCTTCAAGCCATCCGAATGTACTTGTGTTTGTATGTGTCTCAGTGTATTGTGTTCATGTGTGTCTGTTCTTTACGTGTGTCTTTGTGTGAGTGTGTATAGATGGGTGTTGGTGTGTATCAGTGTGTCAGTGCACATGAGTGTGTTGTGGATCCGCGTGTCTATAAACATGCTTATATTTTGTGTGTATCTGTGTGTTTGTGTGGACTTTTGCACAGGCTTGACGTACTCCAAGCTCAAGGGACAAGAAATAAGAGTGAAGGGTGGCCAGCTCACCTGAGCTTTCCGCGCGACCCACCCACACTCACCCGATAGGCTCAGCCATCAAGCTCCACACGGTACCGCCCTGTACAGCTGCGGAGAACAGAGGTGGGCGGGCCGAGCCGGGATGTGGGCGGGGCGATCCCAGGCGGTGGGCGGGGCGGGCTCGGGCGGTGGG
>NW_003852414.1:6066921-6074174 GCF_000181295.1 Otolemur garnettii | reverse complement strand
CGGCGGCGGCGCGGGGCAGCATGAGGGAACCGCTCGGTAAGTCCCGGCGTGTCTTGCGCTCCTGACTCCCACCGTCCATCTGGCCCTCTCCCACGGCGCTCCACGGGCCTCGCCCATCGCCTCCTGCTCTCGCCCCCAACTTCCCCAGCCTGGACGTCGCTCGGGTCCGAGCCGTCTCCAGCGTCTAGGGGGTGAACGCCACCCCCGGCCGCAGCCCCGCCTGAGACCCCCGCGCTGTGCTCAGCCCCGCAGCCGGGCCGCGGCAGACCCCGCGCGCAGCCTCGGGTGGGGGCGCGCCTCCGGGGCTGGGAGGGACGTCCCCGGCTCCCAGACGCCCGGCGCGCGGGGCTCTCGGGGCGGGCTCCGTGGGCCGCGGCTGGCGTTGGCGCTCCCGTCGCCCCTGGGCGCGGGAACGGCCCTGAGGACGGGGGTCGCCCCCTCCCTTCCCCACGTCGCCCCCCACAGCCCGCGGCCGGGCGACCCTCTCCTCGCCTGAGCGCTCCGACTTGGCTGACCCCTCCGCCCGGGAAGTGACAGCAGCCGCTCGGAGTCCCCGAGGTCCTGGTCCCCACGGTGGCCCCGGCGGTCGGGACCTGCCCGCCGGACGGTGGAGGCTCCACGCCGCGCCCCGCTGGCCACACGGGTCTCCGCCCGGGCCTGGCGCGCCCACCGCACCGCGCGGTCGCGCTGGGGATTAGGGCGCTAATCGCGGCTGCCTCCCCGCCTGTGCCAGGCAGCCCGGCCGCGGCTGCCTGTGGACTGGGAGAGAGGCGAGAGCCCGCCCGCGAGTGCTGTAAATCCCGTTAATCAGCTGGTTTATGGGATCTGAAGCCCGCTCGCCCGCCCAGGGTCTCTGCACTCAGCTCCACGCGAGCACCCTCTCCTCCCTCCACCCCAGTCGCAGTCACTTCATCCCCAAATGCCAGGGGTGCTCAGCACCCGCAACTAAAAGCGCCTGCCCCTCGCTCCCTGGCACTAGGAAGAGAAGCCCAGCGCCTGGGGTTCTTCTGGGGGTTTGAAAAGAAGTGGTGATTTCACTACTGAAGAAAAAAATTAAAACGGGAACTTGAGGCCAGCGCAACCTGGACATGCTCTGGTGTTTGCTCATCCATACTCTCTAGGAGCAAGAGGGACTTTAGCGAATTGGTTTAGGCATATTAACCCTTCCCCCAACACACAAGCTCCCCTACCTCCTGCACACCCTCCAGGCCCCCTACTCGGCCCTTGCCCACACTCCACTCCCCAAGTCTGGTTGTCTGGGCTTGTCTTGGAGAGAGGGGTGGGGCCGTGCAGACCACACAACTCCCAGAGTTTCCTGTGGGTGACAGTTTAATGTGAAATTCGCCCACAACGTCATGTTTTCCTGCTCTGGCTTTTTGTCTTTTCATATTTTCAAAGCATAGACGTCCCAGGGATTAGGGAGATGGGCGGATTCTTGGAAGGAAAGTGGGAGGTGGAATGGGGGTAGAGTCAGTGGTGAGTGGTCACAGTCTGTACAGGTAGAACTTGAGTGGTGGGTAGTTTTGGAATTTTCAGGTGATTGGATTAAGGCATTGCAGGGAGGCAAGAAAGCAAATGGGTGTGTTTGGAAATCATACAAAGATTCAATTTTCTGGGACTTGAGTTGGTTTTCATGTGAAATTGGGAGTTTGGTAAAGTCTTTTGGTTTTCCATAAATTCTTAATTATTTCCATAACTTGATTATTCACTTACCTTGATATTAGGTATCTAATTCAAAGTTACCAGTTGAACAAGCTTCCTAAAGGTCTCTAAGTGTCACTGTGGGCAGGCAGCATGTAACAAACTGTTGTACTCCAGCCCTAGTGAGCCAGCAAATATTTGTTGAACAGAGGTTTTTAATCTGCTGGGCCTTCTTCCTTCAAAATCTTACCCTCAGCTGCAGAGACTGGAGGGTCAAGCCCTTGGAGGGCCCCAGCGATTTAGAGGGATTGGGTTGGCACAGGAAGCCCGTTTTAGAAAAAAAGAAGTTTGTCTTTTCACCCCCTCCTTGTACATACCTTAATATGCCCAAGTGTCCATGTGCTTTGGAGAGCTTGACAAGCTCATCAGAGTTACCTATAATCATAACTCATCTGAGTGGTCACAGATTCCAGGAGGCTATGATGTATTGTTCAGAGGTTATAAAATATACCTTGAAACTGGAAATAGACAAGGAAACAAAGATCATTTTTTAGTTAACAAGAAGAGAATGTGATGTTTTGGAGTCTAATTTTTAAAATGTGGCATTAAAAATAGATCCTAGGAATATTAAGAGTAAAGAAGGCCCGGAGTCTGCCTTCCCCCGCCAAGTTCTCATTGTCTTGACTGGGAGAGCCCTCTACTTTAGGACAGTAAACAACATCATCCATCCTTAGGAGTGAGAGTTTCTTTTTTAAGGAGCTTGTCCAAACTCCATGCTAATTAATCTAGAGAGAGTTTAGAACCCAGAGCATTGGAATGCAACGATTGTTCTACTGTGGTTTTTATTTTGATAAGCAAAGATTAGATCCCTGAAATCCTCGGGTCTGTTGCTAAAATGCATTACTGAGGTTTATTTGGGTTTTCAACAGATGTTGTTTTTCACCTTTTGGATGAGAAGGGGTTATCTCTCATTAAAACTGTGCTCTCGTACTTTGTTTGAAGGGCCGGCTGACTTAAGGAATGCGGAGGTCCCATCACTTGCTAAGGCCAGCAGCCCAGGGAACAGGTCAGTTCTTCCAACACTATATCCTCTAAACACTGCCTGGTGATTACAGCAATGTAAGAACCCTCCCCTAGATGCTAAAACTGCAGTTATCATGATCTGAATTTGGAGTGTCTTGTTTAAAACTCGTATTGTTACCTTTCCTTTCTGGAGCTAACTATATTTATTTTTCCACAGCTTCCTATAGATAGGATTGAGAACAGCCTGGCTTAACTGGCAAATATATTATCAGACCACTAACTATCCTTATGATGGTTCATAATTCACTTAGAAAGCTTGTTTCTTCTATGTGTAAATGGAACAATTTCGATAATGTTTTAAAGAGGCAAAAAGCATGCAGGCAAATGTATGTATAGGGCAAATAGCTGGAGAAACAGAAACCAAACTGTTTCTTCTGGTTATCTCTTGGCACTGTGGGGTTCCTGGAAACTTTTCCTTTTTTTTAACTTGAGCTCTGAATTTTGCAATGTTTACTTCTGAGATAACATTATGGGACTTTTGTAATTAGCTAATAAATAACAATGTAAAGGTTATGTGAAATAACTTAAATGTGTATGTTTTGATAAATCCTTGGCTCTTTTATTCTAGAGATGTTTCAAAGCAAAACCCAAACTAGTACACTGTAAGTTTAATGGAATAATTTAGGAATCTTTACATGTCGAGCTTGACAGATAACACGTAAGATGATACAATTATAGGTTTTACAGTTCCTATCGCATTTAGCCAAAATTTCCAGAAGATTTAAAAACGAAAATCTTACCCAATTTCTGTCCTTTTTAAATGACTTCTAATCTTTCAGACATGTTAATGAGGTACTTAGGGTCTCTTAAAAATGGGGTGAAGTAGCCAAAGTGATGATTCTGTGACATAGAATTTAGAGATTAAGGAGAAGATAGGAGAAAGAATACTTATGTGTGTGTGTGTGCTTTCACACTAGTTGTGGGCAGAGAGATAAAGAGGAGTTAAAAGAGATAATTATGAAAAAATTAAATACATAATACTATGTAATATTGTTCTCTCTCTCTTTTTTTTTAAATCAGTGCCTTCACACCAACCTAGCTTAGCAAGATTAACTGTCAAAGATCCTTTTGGTCTTAGACTCACATTTTCCACCTCTTTTTTTTTTTTTTTTTTTTTGTGTCACCTTAAAGAAACCTAAGGTCATACTTCTAAAATGATTACTTAACAGCTTAAGTATGCTTTTTTATGTCTTGGGAGATTTTAACCACTTGGGGTGCTGGCAGACTTGGCCATCACACTATGTGGTATGGTCTGTGAGAACTTGCTGTCCCAGAACTTCAAGTGGAACTGTTGAGTTATTTAATCATTAAGACTGGAAAGGGAAATGACAGTCTCATTGTTCATAATGAGATGCCACAGTTCTACCATTAAAAAAAAAATATATATATCCGTAGAAAGTGTGAACAATCCATGTGTCATTTAGCAACTTGCCCCATTCTGGTTTGCTTTCTGTCTTGGCTATTTACTTCTTGTTTTAAAAAGTACTTTGTTGTGTATTATAACATTAGACATAAAAGTTAGTGGAAGAAATATTTACAGGGAACTGCCAACAACTTGAGGGACCAATTACATCTTCAGTATGGAATGTCAGGGAATACAACGGAGAAGTTTTAGGTTTTTTAGAGGAGTAGCGATGTCTAATCAAGACCTTGACCATGCTGGTTGCAATCTTGTATTAGATTCCTCAGCAGAACATGAGATTACAGGTATGACATACTAGACCTTCATGGAAATTAGTATTCATTCTTTTCTTCACTGCTGCTTTTATTATCATTGAGTCTTACAAATACGTAATATATTTTCAAAGATACATTTTCCTAATCTTATCTAAGCGGCACTTCGTTTTTGCAAGTTTTTCTGATGACCACATACATTGGTGGAGATACTCTGTTTAAGTTATAATTTGATGTATTATCAATATATTAAGTTATGAATGATGATGGCTGATGAAATATTGTTACAGTAACATAACTCAGGGCAATAATGTATATATTATATATGTTAAGTTATATGTCCTGAAGTTAATATTAAGTAGAGTTAAGTATATGAAATGGCCCCTATGTGACCACGTTTGACCTGCAGAATAACAACTTCGGATGGTGTAGACCTAAAGCATTTCATGACAGAACATGATAAAATAG
Source organism: Otolemur garnettii (assembly GCF_000181295.1). Taxonomy (NCBI): domain Eukaryota; kingdom Metazoa; phylum Chordata; class Mammalia; order Primates; family Galagidae; genus Otolemur; species Otolemur garnettii. Next base: position 6,069,308 of record NW_003852414.1, on the reverse strand, counting down.
GATAAAGTATAGATAAGGAAATTATTTAAAAACCCAGATCCCGACACCACTGTTGATGGCGTTCCTTTCTGTGTTTCTCCCTTCCATGTGCGTTTGTACATAAATGAAATTGGTTTCACACTGAATCTAGGATTCTGTACCCTGTCTTTATTATTATTATTATTATTATTTTTAGAGACAGAATCTTACTTTATCACCCTCAGTAGAGAACTGTGGCATCACAGCTCACAGCAACCTCCAACTCCTGGGATTAGGCAATTCTCTTGCCTCTGCCTCCCAAGTAGCTGGGACTAGAGGCACCTGCCACAATGTCTGGCTATTTTTTTGTTGCAGTTTGGCCGGGGCTGGGTTTGAACCCACCACCCTCAGTATGTGGGGCTGGCTCCCTACTCACTGAGCCACAGGCACTGCCCCCTGTCTTTATTATTTAACATGGTATCTTCAGCACTTTCCTTTGCCATTATATACCTGAAAACATAATTTTAGACTTGTGTCTACATATTGTTGTCCACTGGGTGGATGACCCAGAATTTTTTAAACCATCCCTTGAATGGGCATTCGCTCTAATTTTTTTATTGTCATAATTAAAAATTGGATAAGTCTCCTTACATAAAACTTAGTCTGTTTTTCTGATTATTTCATTGGGATGGATCCTAAGAAGAGATATTATAAATCCATAGAGTTTCAGGTGTTTAAAGATTTTATCATGTATTAATCACTTTTGAGAAAGGAGATAGCTATTTGTACACAGCTCCCCAGCCCCCCTCATACTCACAGACAGCAAAGCCCTTAAGCTCCCTGTGCTCTCACCAGCAACAAACTTTGCTTTGAAAAAGCGTAAGTAATCTGATAAGTGAACAGTGGCATTTCTCTTTAATTTGCATTTCTTCAATGACAGGTGAGGATGGCTTTGTTCCTCCCATATTTTTAATGGAGTATTTATCTCTGTGTTGTCAATTCATATTCTAGGGCAATTTTAAAAAAGGAAAAAGAGGTCTGGTTGATTGAATGACTTTATTACTATTTCCTTTATTACTTTATTACTGAGACTGGGAAGTATTTTTATTTTTGTAAATGGAAAGGGAGGAGAAAAGAGTACCTGTGAAATGGTGCTCACTGGCTAGTCTCAGCTAGTCTCACTGGCTAGTGCTGAGAAGATCCACAATTGCAATAATCCCACCTACACGATAACATCCACGGGGAGGGTGCTCACAGGGTCTTGTTGGGCTGTGTGTGGTTCAGCGCAGGGCCCAGTATTGCCTGGCACATGCAGTGCAAAGCAAGGGTCTGGCTGAATTTCATTTGGAGTAAGTGCACACCACCTGCCCTGTAGGAAGGAGAATTACTAGACGTTTCCCTCCCAACCTCATTCCTCTCTGTTCTCCCCTTTCTTTGGTGTGTGGCCATTTATCTCTGCTCTCTTGGGTGGCCCCTACACGGGTGCCAGTGAGGCCAAGGTCAGGGGCTTTATCTTCCTATGACCTATTTAGCTTTGTTCTGTGTCACGGCCACAAGCTGTACTCTTTTTTCCTGTGGCCAGCTGACTCAGATGACTCCTGCCTATCACAGGGAAGAACAGGACTGATTCCTGGAGCTAAAAGGACCTTAATGAACTTGTAATTCAGTCTTCTCCTTTCACTCTCTCAGAAGAACCCTGAGACCCAGAGGGTTCTCTCCTTTTCTCCTGGGCAATGTCTTGGGCTCCATTCAATGGGCAGATACATCCCTAGCAACATGGAAAAGCAGAGACTTATCCCAACAGTGAGAGAGGAGACAGCCCCGGTCCATGCTTTGATGCCAATGGATCGTTCACAACAACTTTCTGATTTCATAATCCTTGCCATTTGAATGGAAATGGCACAGCTAGTATTTAAAGAGTGTCAAAATCTGCCCCAGTGAGGTTGCTGTGAGTGGTCTCCATTCAGATTCTTTGGAAGGGACAAATAATTATTAGTCTTTGAGGAAAATCCATTTGATGATGATGTGGGGAAGAGGAAATTTCATGGGAATAGGTTGGTTAAATCAGAATCAAATTAGTGATCATTTTCTCATAAACCTCTAATTATTTCCCATTTCTGTACTTCTTTGAGGGGAGCAATCATTATCCTGGTCGCCAAGGCTAAAATCCATTGTACTTTTTCCCATGAAAATTACTCTTATTATTCCTTACCCCCTCTGCCAGCACCCCTGTGTGTGACAATAGGAGAGACGTCTCTCTGCATGTCCCCCATCTGTTCTTGCTCTAACCACGTTAGTCCTCTGCTTTCCTGCCAGATCCTCTTTGCCCAGGCCCATTTGTGGTTTGCCATTGTCTACTCCAATAAAGTCCAAATTCTAGTACTATTGTGGAGAAGAGTGGCTATTTTTGTATAGATCTTTTTTTTTTT
>NW_003852414.1:6062718-6066875 GCF_000181295.1 Otolemur garnettii | reverse complement strand
TTTTTTTTTCAGTTTTTGGCCGGGGCTGGGTTTGAACCCGCCACCTCCAGTATATAAAGGCCAGCGTCCTACTCCTTGAGCTACAGGCGCTGCCCTACTTTTTAATGTCATCCAAGAGGTTTGAGATGATAGCTCCATGTGGCTTCAGAAGACCCTGAAACCCAAAATGATGGGAGAGGTCCGTGAGGGTCACGAGGCTGTTGAATGGTATATTTGCAAGTGAATCACATTACTGAGTCTTTAAAGATTAACACTTAGTGTTGCCATCAAGACTTTGCAGTCGGGTGGCACCTGTGGCTCAAAGCAGTAGGGCGCCGGCCCCATATGCTGGAGGCGGTGAGTTCAAACCCAGCCCTGGCCAAAAAAAATAAAAAGACTTTGCAGTCAAGTAAGGTACCAAGCCTTTGGGTATGTGTGTAAAGAGTCATCTAGAAGACCTATCCCACTCCTAGAGGAATATAGAATTTTTTCCTTTTAAATATATACTATGCATTATCTGGTAAATTAGGAAACTTTTGTTGATGTTAAGGAAGGAAATATAGATGTGTGATCCTAAAATAAGTACCACAGACTTTGGAGCTGGACAGACCTGGGTCAGACCTTGGGTTTCCACTTGTAAGCTGTGTAGCCTTGGACTCTTGAGTCTCAGGGGTTTTTTGCAGTTTTGTTTTTTTTTTTTTTTTTGGCTGAGGCTGGGTTTGAACACACCACCTCCAGCATAAGGGGCCAGCACCCTACTCCTTTGAGCCACAGGTGCCCCCCGAGTCTCAGTTTTCTAGTCTGTAAAACAAACTTTCTATAAATCAAGCAGTTTGCTGGCAATATGAAATGAAATACAGGCGGCACCTGTTGCTCAGTGGGTAGGGTGCCGGCCACATACACTCAGGTTGTCAGGTTCGAACCTGGCCCAGGCCAGCTAAACAACAATGACAACTGCAACAAAAAATAGCCGGACATTGTGGTGGGCGCCTGTAGTCCCAGCTACTTGGGAGGCTGAGGCAGGAGAATCACCTAAGCCCAAGAGTTAGAGGTTGTTGTGAGCTGTGATGCCACAGCACTCTACCCAGGGTGACATAGTGAGATTCTGTCTCAAAAAAAAAGAAAAAAAGTTAGATAAATAAAAATGAAACATAAAACATTGTCAAGCAACTAATACAGCTTCTGGCGCATTGTACATGCTCATGGGTGGCTGATGGTGGCATGGATGGTCGGTCGGTGATATCTTCCGCGTGTGCTGTGACTCTGAGCTTATAGTGCAGGTTTTCCGTGGTGATTTGTAGGAAAAAAGGTTTCCTGGGGTTGAGGGAGGGATGAACTCCTTGACCACACATCAAAAGACATTCTCGCTAAATATAATTGCCAGGCAAACACATAGCTATATTGGACCAGTCGACCTAGCCCCAGTAGGAAAATGACCCACATGTATGTTTTGCAAGGATTATTTCTTCCTGCCCACTCTGACTGTGTGTTGGACCCTGGCCTGTTGCCTCACTGTATTGGGTGGCCCGTGGGAGCACAAGTGCTATTTGCTTTTTCTTTTAAAGAGCACAACACGGTAGGAGAGAGAAACTGGGTATCATCAGACCTAAACCCTAACTATAACTGTGGTGCTGACTGAATCTGTGTTATTGAACTGGTGAGCCTTGGGGCTCTGGTCTAGACTACTATGATTCAGTCACTAAGCCATTTCTTTGCTCCTGGTCGATTTTAAATGCCAGTTCCCTCTCAACACATATACACATGCAGTTGATCTGGTGAATTCCCAATCATTCGTCAGAACCGAGCTCAGATGGCCCTTCCTCTCATTCATACATTTATTCCAGCAAGAATTTTTCGAGAGCATGCTATGTGTTAGATGCGGGGGCTGTAACACTGGACCAAACAAAGCCTCTGTGTCCCTGTAGCCCTGTGTCTACACTGGGATCTCTTCCCTCTGAGGTCCCTGGCCCAGTGACTTGTTTGATTGAATCGAAGAACAAATGCTTGCTTCTCTGGTCCTTCTTTGTCTGCTTAAGCAAATGACCCAAATCATACAACTCCCTAAAAGACACAGTGGGAATTTCAGGAGTGGTAGAGTTTCTATGGAGATGTTTCTATTAGCGTAAGAGCTACCAGAACTTGCCAGCCTTCCATAAAATGTAGGGATGTGATAGAAAGTTACAGACCTCCAAAGTTTGCAACCCTCCATGCTGGCAGCCGAGACTTTCCATTCTTGCTACTGTAATCGAGCAGGTAATGAAGAGAGTTCTGCACACAGCAGAACTGTGTGTGATGGGCCCCAGCGAGAATTCCCATGGACAGGAAGCACGTGCGTCTCCCTCTCACCTGCACTCAGGCCAGCAGACGTTTCCTGGCCATTGTTCGTGGAGGCTGCAGCAGCTCTGTTTCCGTCTACCAGCCAAGTGGAGCCGGAGCTGCCAGAGTGCTCTTCTGGGGCTGGCTTTTGTGTGCTGCTCACCCAAGCCACCGTGACCATCCACCCCTGTGGAGACAGTGGCAGACTCACGTGACCACATCTGTCTTATGCTCAGGGAGAAGACTTAGAAGAAGATTCTATTGGGAATCCACATGGCAGGTCTACTCATTTTGCTGTTTCTGGCCATTTTCCTTCTTTGCTGGTCCTCTTACCTTTGGGCAGTTCTCACAGGAGGAAGTAGCTGCTGCGTATTAAGGTACCCAGGCAGGACTTGGGGTGTGGCCACCCCTGGCTGAGAAATACAAATCTGTTATCCCCCAAATTCATTGGGAAGACATTCCACGGACAAAAGTCTTGGGAGCGCAGGAGAACTTTGGGATCATGTGGGGGCCTGGCTGTGTGTATGTTCCCTCAGCCTGTTGTTTATTTTCGCATTATGAGACTAAAGACTACAAATCTATTTTCAGCTACTAGTTAAACGCCGCAGGGTAGCTGGCCTGGCGGTGGCCATTTAGATGGCTGTGTGTTGATTAAAGAGCTCACTCTGCCCTCCCAGACCAAAAGGTATATCTGCAAGATGAAAGCAGGGAAGCATAGCAAGATTAAGCTGGATATTGGTAGTTTCTCTTTTTAGAAATTCAGGGCAGCAATTTCAGCTTCCACGTCTGTATTTATTGTGCCGTCACTCCTTCTGCGCGCTGTTTTTAGGTGAGTGGGACAAGGGGAAGGAGGACGGCGTTAATCATTTCATGGCGTAAACACTGTTCCAGACCCGTCTGCAAGAGGTGGTCAGTCATCAGAGGGCGGGAGCCTCAGAATGGCTCACACCCGCGGCCGTGCCTTCCGTCTGAACAGAATGGAAAAGGATCACAGGCAGAGCACTGCTCAGCTCTCCATCGCCTGTGTGGGGAGGGTGCTGTGTCCAGTGGTCTGGTCTGGTGGTGACACAGGGAGGGGGAGGGGTCAGGCTGAGCTCCAGGAAGGACAGGTCACAAATACAGCTCTCTGTTGTCCCTCAGCACTGGGTCCTGCCACCACGATGGTTCCAGCGGTTGAGCTCTGATGAAGCTGTTGCACCATGTACAGTGTAGAAGACCTGCTCATCTCTCATGGATACAAACCGTCGAGAGATCTCTCAGCACCGCGCGAGGATGACCCTGAGGGACGCCAGGCAGCAAGGACAAGGGCGCGAGCTGGCCACGGCCTGGTGAACGGGCACGAGGATGGTTCTGCAGCCTCCGCACATCGTAAGACGCCTGCAGGGAGAGGACATGTGAGTGACCCCGAAAGCCGCCGCCGCAGCACACCGAGGGGCCCCCGGGAGCCTCAGGGAGCGTCCGCTTCTAGAACCTCGGAGGCAGGGTAAGCTTGGCTGGTAACCTGCCGTTTTCCCTTGACATGGGAGTTTAGCAATGAGTTCTGTGTAAGTGAGCGCTTTCAGCTGTTTATGTTTGGGGCTAGGGAGGAGGAGAGAGGGTCAGAGACAAGAGCACACCTTTTCACTGGGTTATTGGGGGTTATTAGGGTTATTAGGGGTGCTCCACCAGCTCTTAACACAGGGCTGGGCTGCGGTAGGCTGTCAAGACATAGTGGCGAGTCAACAGATCCTATTGTGCTAAATCTTGCCTTTGAGTGCTCTGCTTCTTGGTGCCCTTGCAATCTCTTCATCATCTGAGAACTTTGCAAAAGTTTTTTTTTTTTTTTTTTTTTGAGACAGAGCCTCAAGCTGTCCCCCTGGGTA
>NW_003852414.1:6010262-6062677 GCF_000181295.1 Otolemur garnettii | reverse complement strand
CTCCTGGGCTCAAGCGAGTCTCCTGCCTCCGCCTCCCAAGTAGCTGGGACCACAGGCGCCCGCCACAACGCCCGGCTATTTTTTGGTTGCAGCTGTCGTTGTTTGGCGGGTCCAGGCTGGGGATTCGAACCCGCCACCTTAGGTGTACGTGGCTGGCACCTTAGCCGGTTGAGCTATAGGCGCTGAGCCTGCGAAAGTTCTTGTCCATGCACACATTCCCAGCTCATCTGCCTTTCTTATTAAGGCACTTCCGTATTTTGTCAGTTGCAGAGAGTTGAAAAGGGGTCTGTATCCCCCCGCCCCCACCGAGGGGAAGGAAATCTTTCTTCTTGCATATATGTACCATTCCACTTGCATCTGACCCAACTTTGCCTTGCACACACGCACGCACACACACACACACACACACACATACACACACTGGCCCTAACTTGGGTATCCCCTCTGAGCACAGCTGTGTCTGTCTGTGGGTGTTCCCTTGTGACAGAAAGAGAGGGCGGCTGGCTTGGGGAACTGGCTGGTGGAAAAAGAGAGAATTTCGGCAGCTTGCCACAGAGCCCGCCTGGGAGAGGAGCCCTGAGCGACTCTCTTCCAAGCGGTTTCAACGTAGAGGAAAGCTCTGTCATCACTGCCTGACGCTGTGATTGTCTCTGACGCTGCAGTGGGACCAGGCACAGATCGGGAAGAAGAGTGTATTATGTAACTGCACGTGACAGGCCAGAAGGGGACAGAGCAAGCCTGTAGGAGAAAGAGCCTCTCTTTAAGAGAAACAGCCAGACACAAAGAGGTAATGACCTAAGTCAGATGGGAGTGAACTAGCCTTCCTTGCTAAGAGGTCACGCTTTTAGAGAGAGGCTCTTCCTGGTCAGTTGACAGCTTATAGGCAAAAATGGCAGGGACCCTGTTTTTATAGTAAGAGCATTTCACACCTTAGTTGTTAGGCAAAAGCAAAAGTGAGAGCCTCTCTCCTTGCCCAGTGCAACAAAAGCAGTTTTGTGTTGCCAGGTCAGTCCCTTCTCCAGTGGGAGGCAAGAGAGGTTATCACTGATGGAGCCGGGTTCAGGAGGGAAAGCCGAATGGAAAAGGGCCGGAAGCCGTTTTTCTTTAACCTGCCGCTTCAGAACTCAAGCCTGTATCTGCTCGTGTCTTGGGCTTAACTCTCTGATCAGCCACATTCCTGGAAAGCCGTGCCCACCGTGGGTTGTGCAGGCAGCTGCGTGTGGACACGTGGGCTGAGGGTTAAGACAGTGTGATTATTCCTACCGCACGGACTTGTGCCTGATTTTGTCCTGCCTTCTGTTGTTTCTGGTTTTGTGCTGAGTCTATCTGTATCTTCCAACTTGCATTTCAAGGTACTGAGCTTGTACCTGGTCTTTTGTTTCTTTTGTGTTTTTTAAAGAGCTCCTTACAGGACTGGGCACACCCTGGTTATTTAATGCACGATGATGAGTTCTACTTCTCCCCCTCTCCCATACATACTCCCCCACCCTCTGTAACAATTGTTGAAAAGCAGAAGGCTCAGATTCTAACAGGGCAAAGACAGGGCTATGTAGGTTACATGGGGTCTCTCAAATGTGAGGGACCAGATCAGGGTTGAGTCCCAGCATAAGAACCCTCTCCAGAGTCCCCTGTGGGCAGTGTGGTTCCCACCCCTATCCACAACTTGCGCCAGAATTTCTGCCCCCTTGTGTGCTAGCAGGTTCCTGCAGGTTCCTGCAAGTTCCCACAGGCCGCTGCCTGGCCTGTAGGTGGGTAGACCCAGTCAGTCTGCAAGCAGTTGTTCTTTCTGTCACTAGTGACATGCTCAGGGAAGTGGCTTCATGTAGCTAGAGGGTGTCTTCACACATAGCAGAGTTCTCAGCAGATATGGCCTCTTCTCCCTGTTTCTGAGGCTGGCTGATTAACTCAGAAGGTGTACGGTTGGACTGAAAGTTGACTTGTAGGGAAGAAAGAGCAAAATGCACACCTGTTTGCAAAACTCTACATGCCAGCGCCCCAAGCCCCAGAGACCAGCTGCAAGGCCCCCGGGGTTGAAATGAAAAGACATTTTCATTCCTTAGTGGCCAAAAGAGAACTCAACATAGGAGGGGAACAGGGAGCCACAGAGGGGAATTATTTTTCCCCATCAGAAAAACAAGTAGTTTTTGGAGGAAATAAATAGTTAACAGTTTAAAAGATTTTTGTAGAAAGAGAAACTAATTATACCTTGGTTTGTGTGGATTCTGATTCCGGATGAACGCTGGTGCTCTTCCATATCCCAGCTCTCGTCACTTGCAAGCACAACTGTGGTCTTGCGGCCTGTCCCATCCCACGCTGTGACCTGTGCTGGGCCAGTTGCCAGGGACACACAGGGCCCAGGGTGGGCCTGTCCAAAGCCAGGCCATCAGGGTGACTGGGAGGAGTCCCAAGGGCTCCTCTTCTGCAGCGTCTCTGCCATGTTGAGGTGGGTCCTGGAGGTGTCTCCATCCCTCTGACAGTCCTATGCACCTCACTCACTTCCTGGGAAAAACAGAGAAGGTGGTTGGGAAGGCCAGAGGGGCTGAATGGATGGTGCAGACATGGGCCTGTTGGCAGCATTGTTATTTTATAGCCGAGGAAACTTAGTCTGTTTTGTGCTGCCGCATAGGATGTACCACAGCCTGAATAATTTACAATGAATGGAAATGTATTGGCTCCTGGTTCTAGACTCTAGAACCTAGAGGCTGAGAAGAATCTAGCGGCTGAGAAGTCCACTTTCAAGGTGGCAGGCAGCATCTTATGAGGGCCCTGTGGCTGCACCGTCCCGTGGTGGAAGGCAAGAGAGTGACAGAGAGAGGAAAGGGAACGGACCTCGCTTTATCTGAGGCACTATCCCACCTATGAGGGTGGAGCCCACATGGCCTACTTGCTGCTTTTTTTTTTTTCCCTTTGGAGACAGTCTCACTCTGTCACCCTGGGTAGAAGGCTGTGGTGTCACAGCTCACAGCAACCTTAAACTCTTGGGCTCAAGTGATCCTCTTGCCTCAGCCTCCCAAGTACCTGGGACTATAGGCACCCAACACCATGCCTGGCTACTTTTATATTTTTCTCCTGTTTTTAGAGATGAGGAACTTGCCTTTGCTCAGGCTGGTCTCAAACTACTGAGCTCAAGCAAACCACCCACCTCAGCCTCCCAGAGTGTTAGGATTACAGGTGTGAGCCACCACACCCAGGCCCTAATCACTTCTTAAAGGTCCCACCTCTCAACACTATTACACTGGTATTTAAATCTCCATATGAGTTTTGGAGGGGACAAACATTCCAACAGGAAGTCCAGAGAATGTGAATCAATGCCACAGTGGAGGGATCCAGCCTGGGCCACAAGCCCCACCAGACTCCTGGTGGCTGCCGTCCCACAGCAGGGCTGGGCCTGCCTGCGCCCTCCAGTTTGAAAGGGGTGCTCAATAATGTGAGCTCAATAATGTGAGCTCCTGTCCCTTCTTGTCCTTCACCCCACCCTGGCACATGTGGATGTGTGACAGCTCTCACAGTGTGGCTGTGTTCCTTCCTGTCTGGGGCTCTGTACATGGAAGGACCACACCCCGGCCTGCCTACACGAGCCAGTACACATAATACTGCTTTTCTGCAGATGCTGTTAAGAGCTACGTGAATGCAGGATGGTATTCCCATAATCTGGGGGCGTGGCTAGGACACAAAGATTCTCGGGTAAGATTATGGGTGTTACCAGACAGAAGAGGGTCTGGCCTCTTGTCACTGTCAGCCAGTATGCAGAGACGGGGACAGGTCCACCAACCTTTGTCAGACTGTTCTGTTCTTCCAGTTCCCAAATCACAGTTTTATACATGAAGGTTAACTACATTAACTCCTATTTAAATAATGATCAGCATAGCTGAGTGACCTATAACAGCATTAACAATTCAAAAGTTAATCTCCTAATCAATCCACTTAAACTCCTCAAGATGGGCATCTTTGGGGTGGGAGCTAAATTTACCAAACACTAACAGTGGGAGACAGGAGGTCAAGGTCAGGCAGGACCTGAATGGACCAGAGCAGCTGTGTCTTCTGGGCCCCAGCCTTTCTGACTCCATCTTATTTTCATCACAGGTACTCTCATCCAGACTTATTTTTTCCCTGCTAGCAATTAGCATCAGCTTAGAACAGTTTCTTACTTAAAGGCTGGTCATGTCCAATGCAGCTTTTATGTAGATAAAATAAACGCAGGAACACAAACAGGGAGCTTTAACTCGATTTCCAGACTTATAGGACACTCATTTCCCAGCCTGCTGAGCTTTCAGGGTTTCTAGATCAAGTTGTCCCCAGCACCCAGGCCGAGAATGGCCGTTCTGCTGTGAAGAGGGGTGAAGGAGCATGTGAGCCTGCTAAAAATCAAGTGGCAGGGAAGAGCCAAGTGTCAGTTTTCATTTAGACACAGTTTATCCAACTTCACACATAGAGAGTAATTGTTCTGGAAGGCTCCCTGTCAATGCGTCGGACCATCATCTTCCTGCGGCTGGTCATTTTGTGAGCATGGAGTGTGCAGAAGTGGCCTCTGGCCCCAGATCCTGTGATTTGTACCTCAGGGCCTTCCCTGGCTGTGCTTGCCTGTGACGTCAGTCAACCCAGGCTGCCTGTCTGAGCCAGACTCGTGAGCCGGCCGTGCGAGGCCACCACTGCTCCTCGCTGTCTAAGCCCACAGCCCCCTCCACCCCTCCCAAACTGGAGAACCCACCCTGTCCGCTCGGCTCTTTTCAGGTTCCTTCTATTGAAATTACTGTCCCCTATAAATTCTTCCAGCACTTTTCTCCTGGCCTCCAGGATTGTCAGCTGCCATAATCTCGTGTATCCCTGATGTGGCTAACTGCTAGTAAAGAATTTTACATTTAGTTAACATTCCTGTTTTGTTTTGTTTTGCTTTTAAATCCACTCACTGGATGAAACCGAGTATTTCCATGCCAGGGCAGCAGAGTGAGGGCTGAGCGTTTCTGAGTATCGGGCTAAAAGGGGGTGGGAAGTGGAAAAGCCACGGCCAGTGACCCCCATGACGCTGGTTCAGGAAGGCTGCTCTGGGAAGGGAGGGGCATTACCTCCCTTGTGGGCATGCGAGGGGGCAGAGTTGGTGGCTTCTGCCCTCACATGTGAACTCTTGGGGAATGACCAAGGAACAGGGAGGAGAAGGCCACAGTCACAGACTCCGCAAAACTTCAGCAGGATGGACAGTTCCCAGGGCCAAGGGTCTCTCTTCCCTGAATGGGAGAGGAGGGCTCATTGCAAGGGTACAGTGGGTGGGCGTGTGGACCATTCATAGGCAGGAAGCAGAGAGAGACACGTGGGCCCACTGGGATATGGGAATGGCCTGCCTGTCACTTGATGTCTCCCTAGACAGCAGGGAGGGAACAGCCAAACACAGAAGCCCAAGTGTCCCCCGTGGCCAGGGCGCTGTCTGGGTGAGGACAGTCTCTAGGCCAGGGTGGGGCTGACTGTGCACCACCCCAAGTCATGTGCTCATCTGTCTTCATGGACCTTTCACAAAGTAATTCCAAAAACTTGGCATCTCCTCGTCCCCAGTAAGCTACTCTGAAATGGTCTGCAGGCTTTGCATCGGAATCACTCACAGGGGACAAAAATCCCCACAGGCCAGGTCCAAAGCTAGCTTGCTAACACACACACACACTCTCTCTCTCTCTCTCTCTCTCTCTCTCTCAGAGGAAGTGGGCAAAGGGGAAAAGCTTTTTGTTACCTACCCATGGAGGATGCTGCATGCTTAAAATGCAAGGAGCCATTACTCCATAATACCTAGCTACCATTAAAATAGGTAAAAAGCCTTTATCGGGAGCTCAGGCTTTCCTCAATGTGTTTCCTTTGCAGTATTATAATCAGAGGAAGCTACAAAGTAACTTAATGTAGCAGAGGTTGAATTGCTATCAAATAACTTACTGTAGCAAAGGTTTGAATCCAAAAGTCACACCCTCACCCCCCTTCTCTGCTTAGCCCCAGGAATTCTGGTAAGATTTTTTTTTGTCAGTTTACCAAGAGAATAACTTGTGATTATCTCCTGTCATCAGTGGCAGTCAGAGCTAATGAGAGACTTAGAGATCTAGGAGAGTCTGTGATGTGGCGGTCTGGGGCCCTCGTCTTGGGAGGTTTGTGTTTGATCAGTAAACGTGCATTCTAGAAAGTGCTACCGGGCAGGGGAAACAGTTAATTTTCAGGAGGTTTTTAAGCTTCTCTCAAATCATATCCTACTTATTCTAAATGGTTTTCCGAAATGCTTGGCGTTTAACATCTGTTTCTAGGTATCTCTTTCTCTTTAGAAATTTAAAAATCCACAAACATGATTTGCCTGCTTGTTTCACATTCCAAGGGCTGGGCGCTGGTGTGTTGGCCTCTGTGCAGGGAGACGTTTCTTGAGCTGGCGTGCTCAGGGCCACACGTGAAGACTCAGTCGCTTCCCCCACCGTCTCTAGTACACCCAGCTTCAGAGATACCTTGTTCTTGTTTGTGAGCAGCGGGACCATCCAGAAGGGCCTGGAGACCTGTTCTGTCTCCCACCCGTGCCCCTGTTCCCCCCTGCAAGGAGGAGGCTGGGTCCTTGGAATGTGCGATTTCCAGACGTACAGAGATAAAAAAGTGTTTCGGGAGTTACTGGGAAGACGTCAACAGCTACATAGCCTGGGACGTCATTTGTCCCGGTAGCCACATCATCACTAAGAGGGGAATTGTTGATGTGGAATTTCTCTTTCAGCTCAAGAATCAAATGAGTTAGGGAGCTCGGAGGTGCCCGAGTGAGAGTAGGTGGCAAGGACAGGAAACACGAGTTGGAAAAAGACCCAAGTGGTTCACTGTGTCCTGTCGTTTTGCATTAGAGATGAAGGTCCCTCTGAGTTCTGCATGGAGGACTGAGGGTCTGGCCCAGGGTCTAGCTCAGGGGTCCTCAAACTTTTTAAACAGGGGACCAGTTCACTGTCTCTCAGACTGTTGGAGGGCTGGACTATGGGCCCCGGGACGAGTCAGCTGCTAAGCAGGGCAGGCAGCGGTGGCAAAAACACCCGGCGGGCTGGATAAATGTCCTAGGTGGGCTGCATGTGGCCCGCGGGCCATAGTTTGAGGACGCCTGGTCTAGCTGATATGCTGCCATGTGCCAGCCCTGGGACCTCAGGCCTCTGGGTGGCTCCCTCCATGGGGGCGTCATGACAGCTCAGCTGCTAGACCCCAGGTGCACCTGCTGCTAGGCTCCGCCTTCCCCTTCTCACCGCTCTCGCTTGGCTTCCAAAGAACCGTGGGTCACAGCACAGAGAACACGCCGTAAATATTGGGCGAAGAAATGAGTGACTAGATGACAGTGATGGCAGTGATGGAAATGGGAAAGGGACGTGTGAGACTCTCGGGCCGTGGTTTTCTCACGCCTACGGAGGTGCCCTAGTGAAGACACTTTAGGTGAAAATCTGATGCATCCTTATTAAAGAGGAAATATGAAAATGCTCAAGCAATCTGCCTTCTCGGGACAGTATATCAGCACTCGCTGCTCCTGCTTGGTTTTTATAAACTAAGTATTGGTTCACTCTCCACCGGCATTGTGGAAACAGCATCTTCCTCAGAGACCAGCTGTCCCCGGGAGGGGCAATGTCTTGTCACGACTGTCAGCTGTCTTGTCGTTTCCTGTTATTATAAAGACCTACTGATTATGGCTTAGAAAAAGCTGATACAGATCTAAAATAATCACCGCGTAAGACAAAGGCTCCGTTCCTCCCCTCTCCTTCCTCTGTGCTACCTGACCCCCTTCTCCAGAGGACACGAGGAAGTGGAGTTTCAACACGACCCGCTCCACTGGCAGTTGGTTTCAACTGGGCGAACCATGATGGTGAGAGCAAGACCCAGAGGTTTATTAAATGTTAGGTACCATGCTAAACCCGGAGAATGTATTGTCTCATTTACGCAAACCCAAAAGGGAAGGGTTATGACCGTCGTGGAATGCAGATGTGGCTCCGGGGCTGAGAGAAGTTGGGGAGATGTGTTGGCCTGTGAGCCTGCACCTCTGCCCAGCCCCCAAGTTAGGCATGCACACTGTCCCGGCCATGTCTCTACACTGCTCCTTGTTGGTACAGATGCCAGAAGCCACCAGATGATCCTTTAGCCTGCTGCAGGTGCCACAAGCCTCGGCTGTCCCATTGACTCAAAGCAGCTATTCCTGGGGATTGGCTATGGGGTTACTGGGCTCTCCCAGGCCTGACTGCAAACATTTTCTTCTCATTCCATTTTTCTCCATGCGAGCCCCTTCTTGCTAAAGCTAGGGAATTTCCAGAAGGTGATTAATAACTTGTAGTAAATGCAGGTCCAGCTACCCAGCCATCAGCTAGGAAGGGCCTCATCTGGGAGGGAGGGAACAATGCAGACCCTGTTTTTAGCTCCTAGGGCGTCTCTTGGTAGCTGGTGTAGGGAGCCCTCCCTGCAGTGCTCCCTGGCCCTCCCTGGGAAGACACTTTGAGCGTTGTGTCCTGGTAGGCCCAGGGATGCCCCCATATAACGATGGTTTGTAAGATGACTGCTGGTGTAGAGGGGCAAGGGTAATCTATCAGTGGGGCGTTGTGTGGCTGGGAATGTCAGCACGTGTCCCCGAGGGAGGTTTCTGCTGAGGAAGGAGGACTCCAAAGTATCTTCTTGACTTGAAGTTCCAAATTGTCGGTGTGTCCTTGTTATTTTAATCCATAACACAAATGGCCTCATTTAAACAGCTGACATGAGCAGAAGTGGGGGATTTGCAGCACACCTTTCTCAAGGCTTGTGGCACCTGTAGAAAGGATGTTCTTCAAAGATGCCATGGCTTAGGGTAGGAGGTTCCAGCACTCTCCATGGAGGACAGCTCAGAGCACATAGCCAGTGGCTGCCTACATGGCCCTCCACGAAACCACCTGCCCATTCTCTATAGCTGTGGTCTCCAAACCCCCGGCTGTGAACTGGTATAGATCCATGCTGCACAGCAGGAGGCCAGCAGCAGGCTAGCAAGGGAAGCTTCACCTGTATTTACAGCCGCTCCCCCTCACTCCCAGCACTGCCTGAGCTCCACTTCCTATCAGATCAGTAGCAGCATTAGATTCTCAGAGGAGCAGCAACCTTTCTGTAAACTATGCATGTGAGGGATCTAGGTTGTGAGCTCCTTATGAGAATCTAACACCTGATGATCTGAGGTGGAGCTGAGGGGCGGCTGCAAATCCAGATCATCATTAGCAGAGAAGGCTGTCTACACAGAGGCCATAATAAATCAACTGCTTACAGATGCATATCAACCCCCAACCCTACCCCACTCCCAGTCCATGAAAAACCTGTCTTCCATGGAACTGGGCCACCATCGTGGTCCCTGGCCTTTTTGGCACCAGGGACCAGTTTCTCTCCTTCCTTCATTGTATTTCTTCACTCTCTCCTGTTTCTTCTCCCCACGCAGGTTGGCAGAAGTCTACATGAGCAAGGCTTACCTTCAGAGGCACCCTCTTCCATAAGCGCTTTGCTTAGTCCCTGATTTTGTTACATACATTAAAAAAAATACACTAGCAGAATGTTTCCTGCAGTTTCTAAGATGGCTCCGTCTTTCATGTCAGCACCAGGTGTGAATTCGCTAATTGATGAAAAGAAAACAACAACCCCAAACCCCAGTCCCCAAGTCAGGGCCCCTGGAGCCCTTGAACGACTCCCACATACCTCACTCATGCAAAAGGTCTGTCTTAGACCTTGCAAAATCAAAAGTCTGAGGTTAAAGGGCTAAGCCAAAGACGATTCAGAAAACGACAGGCAACCACCAAAAGAGCCATTTGGGTCCATTTCTAGCCATCGGAGTTTTAGAACTTTGTGGTCCCGGTGCACAGCAAGTTGCCACTGCAGCAGGGATGGCTTCTACATGGGGTTTTCTTCTTCTCCTCATTCTGAGCTCATCTTTATGGAAGCTGGACCTACACACAGAGTTCAAAGCCAGTGTGGCTGAGGAGCTGTGACTTCAAGGGCGCCCATCCAGGTATATCAGTAGGCTCTTTTCCAAGATGCATCCCACTGGGTTACCGCCGTGCATGTTGGTACTGTGAGTGCCTTTGTCTGGTTTCCCTACATTCCTTATTCGTGTGTCTAAATTTAGCATCATTAGTAAGCTCAAAAATTTTTTATGCTTCCTCTTCCAGACCAGTTGTTATGTTTGTGTTATTTTTAAAGAAGTCACTAAAAAGTAACCTCCGGGAATGCCTGTCAGATACTTTATTTCAGCTGCACCAGTGCTATCTGTCCTCTATAGTCATTCATCGGGACGTGGCACACAGCAGTGTGACCAGGCATTTGTGAATTTTCTGGTTACGATTCTGCCGGTACAGCCCTCACTGCTTGTTCTCTTTGGACTTTGCTGAACAGGGATTTTCATCCATTACGTTTTCAGAGCAGCGTTATCTTGTCTGACTGATCTTTAATTTATGCTAACCTCTATACTTCAGTCTTAATCTTCTCCCGACCCTGTATTTCCCCTTTCCAAAATTAGCCGCTTTGTTGCCCTGTGTCCGAGGGCTGTTTGCAATACACCAAGGCAAGCTGGAAAATGAGATTGCAGGCTTCCAGGGCAAGAGGGCATTAAGAACAAATTTTCAGAGGGGACAATGTCTTCTCCCATCAGGAAAGCATGTCAGGTACTTAACACTTGGCCTGGCAAATAGGAATCCAAAGAGATGCCTCTGCCAGCCTAGAAAGAAAGTTACTCCAATTTACTTATTTTTAATTTTTTTATTTTAAAGGAATGGGGATCTTGCTGTGTCACCCAGGCTAGAGTGCTGTGATGCCATCATAGCCTCAAACTCCTGGGCTCAAACAGTCCGCCTGCCTCAGTCTACCAAGTAGCTGGGACTATAGGCAGCCACCACCACACCTGGCTAATTTTTAAATTTTGGGTAGAGACGGGGTCTTGTTTTGTTACCCAGGCTGGTCTTGAGCTTCTGGGCTCAAGCAGTCTTCCCGCCTTGGCTTCCCAAAGTGCTGGGATTATAGGCCTGGGCCTGGCCTTCTCTTGGTCTTTGAAGCGATAGCTACAACCTTTATGTTCAGCTTGTCTATCTACAGACCAACGCCTGACCCCCTGGGCAGGGGAGTGGCTTTAGGAGAATAGGCTGGGCAAAATGACATAACCATCTACTGATCTAGAACATGATCAAGAGCAGTGGGCACCTGCTAGGCTGCAGAACTGGAAACCATGAAGTTAGTCACAGAGCCAGGACATGGCTCCTGGTGGGATCTTTCTGCCCTCCACCCTGACTGCCACAGCCAAGTTCAACTGACCAACTTTAGGGGCCAGTCTGTGGAGGTCCAGGTTCAGGAAAGGGTAACTATAATATCTGTTTCACTTCCCACAGAACCCCGGGTTCAGCCAGGCAGACAACAAGCCTCTACTCATTTTTATTATTATTATTATTATTAAGCCACCCATCCATGTCCCTGGGTATCAGGCACAAGGCTAGGCTGTCACTGCCCAGATGGTAGCAAGTCATCGCAGTTCTTATCATAAGGAGTTTGGAGTCCGCTGAAGATAATTAAAGTGTGTGAGACACTGGTTAAAGTCATTTCAAATATTGCCATTCTGAGTACACTATTACTTATCAAAGGACATCATTTTTCTTTTCTTTTCTTTTTGTTTTTTGAGACAGAATCTCATTTTGTCACCCTGGGTAGAGTGTTGTGGCTTTATAGCTCACAGCAACCTCAAACCTTGGGCTCAAGAGTTCCTCTTGCCTCAGCCTCCTGAGTAGCTGGGATCACAAGCACCCAGCACAACCTTCAACCTTCAGGCAGTTTTCTTTTCTTTCTTTCTTTTTCTTTTATTTATTTATTTATCTATTTTGGTAAAGACAGGGTCTTGCTCTAGCTCAGGCTGGTCTCAAACTCCCGAGCTCAAACAGTCTATCTGCCTGGGCCACCGCACCCGGCCCATCATTTTTCCATGGTGATTGAGAATGAGTGAGGTGAGCTAACAGAAAGTTCCCCTAATCATTCTCATAATTAGCTCCCCTATGTGATATGAGCTAACAGAAAGTTCTGATTTTGCTCATCATTAGCTCTCATACATGCAGTAAATAGGTTCGCTAGTTTTCCACGGAATGCCATTCAGATTTCAAATATTTTTTCGGTAGTTTTTATCAGTTATTTCCTTGGCCACCTCTCTTCTTTCCGTGGTGAGACATGGAGCTATAGGCAGGTGTAACTGCTGTCTCGTCTCCATCCTGGTCACTTAGGAATACTCTATAACAGTGGTTCTCCACCTGTGGGTTGAGACCCCTCCGTCACAATGAAAATACATCGCGGCATTAGGAAGGTTGAGAACCGCTGCTCTATAAAGACCCTGCTTGTCCCGGGAACTTATTGATACGGTTTATTTGGGCGATCACATTTTCCACTTTCCTTTCCTTATCTCTCTCTCTTTTTTTTTTTTTTTTTGCAGTTTTTGGCCAGGACTGGGTTTGAACTCGCCACCTGGCATATAGGGCTGGCACCCTACTCCTTTGAGCCATAGGCACCGCTCTCCTTATCTTTTTTTTCCTCTCACTCCGTGTTAATGTGTTCAGCAATGTCCTTGTAAAAAGTCCCATTGTTAACTTAAAAAAAATTGTAAACTATTAGTTTCATTTTCTCTGAAAAGAAAAGTGGGATTTCATCTTATTTCCTCAAAAGTATTAAAAAACACATTCTTGGCTTTGAAGCCACGTGAGATGCCACGCATTTTAGCTGGGAATGGATATCTTCGAGCGAAGCCGAAAGAACATCCACGCTTGATAAGTTGTCTAAGGGAGAAAGTCACCAAACTGACCCCATCTGGGCTCCACTTATGCCCCTCAGAGCCTGGCTCTAACGAGGTATAAAATAGATGTTTGTTAATTACACGTTTTGATAAGAGTTCTTTGTTGTGCGGTCTCTATCTTAAAATAGCTTATTTAAAATTGCCCAGATGACTCGTGTTTTCATTCAATTGGACATTCCGCGACGTTTTGGGGTGGAGAAGGAAACTGACCGCGTTCCTTCTGCAGAAAGGGACAGTCTGTCTGTATTCTTGTCCTCTTTATGTCGTCTTGTATCTGTCTTCCGATTATGCTCCTGGCATGTACACGCCACAAACAGCACCTTAGGATTCAGCCGCCTCTCTGCGCACGCGGTGAAACCCGAATCTGAGTTGAGAAAATGGGCCACAGCCACCCAGCGCAGCGTCCTCCACAAAGTGGGGCGCCCCGAGGAGGCTCACAGGACTGGAAGGAGAGAGAGTGGGGCTTAATAAAGCCTGGCCGTGTAGAGAGTCCCTTAGCTTAGGAACAGGGGCAAGAAGGTAAATTGTTTCTAATGTAAGTCATCGGCTGTATACTTCCTAAGGGCTTATTTTACTCTTTCATAGAGGGGTCTGTAATAATTGGGACATCTTAGTAAGAGTTACAGTCTTTAAGTCTTGCCCTTGAACTTTATGGACGCTGAGAGCCTGTAGCCAGTGTGTGCCGAGGACTTCTCGGTGGTCCACCTTCTGCAGTGCTTCTCAGCCTACTGACCGGTGGCCCGTCACACAGGCATCCCCAAGGGAAGGGACAGAGGCTTCTGGGGCTGCTCAGCTGGCTCTTGTAAGGGAGGGCTTGCTGGTAGGGGGAGGGAGTGTGCAGGGAGACCAGCAGGAGCTTCCAAAATGACTAATCCCTGTAGAAACTGACCTGAGAAGTGCCCTGCTCAGCCTTCCAACCCTAATTGTTCAAAAGGTGATTTCAGTGACAGCAAAAGCATCAGAGAAACAGGTGCTCCTACCCGGCCTGGCACCAAGACAGCTTAGACCTTGGATGAGTAGCAAACTCAGAAGTGTTCGAGTTGCTCAGGGACAAGTGCTTTGCTCAGATAGGTCTTGACTATTTTCTGCTTTTTCGCCCCATAACAAAGCTTTGCTCTAAGTGGCTGCTTGATAAGTTATCGGGTAGGTGTGGGCACAGGATCTGAGGTTCTACCCACACTTTTTAAGACAAAGAAGTAATTCCAAAATAAGAATAGTAATAATAATAATGATATGAATTTTGACCAGAGGGCCCTACAGAACAACTGCCTTTTGCCCGTGTGATGGGAATAGTTTTCTTTCAGCTTTGTACATTACTGCCCGCAGAACTGGCGACCTTGGGGCACCTCTCTGTTTCTGGGGCACGTTTTGACTGAAAACTGGGTTGTATTGGAGGAAACATTTGAAACCACAAAAGAGGGTGTCGTGACACCTAAGGACATGAGAAGAAAAATTGGCTTTACTAGAAATCAAAGAAATGAAAATAATGAGAAGTTACGGGGAAAAAAATAAGCAAGACTACTTTTCCTCCACACTACGGGGGGACTGTCCATTGGGAGGGTTTATCTGAGGTCAGGCTGACAACACATATGGCATAGCACCCTGCACACTGCTCACTCCTTTTCTAAGCAAGTATTCTCAATAATTTGAGGCCTATATGGAGTGTTTGTGTCTCAAAGCGTTTAAGAATGGAATCCACATTCATGCCCAACATCTGTATAATGTTTAATTTGATCACACACACGCAGAAAACTGTTCTATTCATCCATTAAAATTAAGCAGCACGAGAGGAATTTGTTATACTTGAAGAAATTAAACTCAGGGTTCACAGAACTGGCCTCACGTTCATACTTCCTTAGTTAGAATTCTCTCCCAGCTACTTGTATGCTATGCAACGTTTAGCCTGTCTGTGCCTCAGTTTCCTTATCTGTAAGAGGGGGACATAATGGTGGTTGTAAGCCAGGCGAGGTAGCTCACACCTGTAATCCTCGCACTCTGGGAGGCTGAGATGGGTGGATCGCAAGAGCTCAGGAGATCGAGACCAGCCTGAGCTACAGCGAGACCCCATCTCATAATAGTAGCCAGGCATTGTGGTGGGCACCTGTAGTCCCAGCTACTTGGGAGGCTGAGGCACGAGAATCGCTTGATCCTAAGAGTTTGAGGTTGCTGTGAACTATGATACCACAGCAGTCCACCCCGGGAGACACAGTGAGACTCTATCTCAAAAAAAGAAAAAGTGGTTATAAAGTTTACCACACTGACTGCCACACTACAAAAACAAAGTTCTCCTTGGGGACATGGTGTTTTTTTTAGGTCAAGATAGGCCAAGACACAAGGGAGTTATATATGCTTCACGAGGCCCCAGGCACAAAACTAGTGTAAGCTACATACAACACACAAGGCAGTTCATGTGTTAAATGAAATAATTTTATTTAGTGTGCTTAGCATAATGTGTGACGCAGCCTAAGTGCCCAGGACAAGTTAGTGTTATGCAAGTTACTTAACTTCTGTGCCTCAGTTTCCTCCACTGAAAAATGGGAATGACAGTAATTCCTACCTCACAGGGTGCTGGGGACGCTTAAATGAGTTAATGTCAGAAAGCACTTAGGGACCCAGCACACCACTGGGCACAGTTGAGTCAGCACTGTGTAAGTGTCAGCCATTTGTACTACAAGCGTTGGGACGCCTAGTAGAAAAAAATCTAGTTTGAAAATCCTAGTCTTGACACACACCTAGACTAGAAAATGCCCATCAAAGACACTATCTGTGAGTAGAAAGACTGCAAGCGACATTTGGGTTTTGTACTGTGCTGTATCCTTCAAATATTCTTTTTTTTTAATTCTTTGAGACAGGTTCTCACTGTGTCACCCTGGTTAGAGTGCCGTGGCATCAGCCTAGCTCACAGCAGCCTCCAACTCCTGAATTCAAGCAATGCTCCTGCCTCAGGCTACCCAGTAGCTGAGACTATAGGCACTCACCATGATGATACTGGGCTAATTTTTCTATTTTTAGTAGAGATAGGGTCTTGCTCTTGCTCAGACTGGTCTGGAGCTCCTGAGCTCAAGCAATCTACTTATCTCGGCTTCCCAGAGTGCTAAGATCATAGGCTTGAGCCACCGCGCCCCAGCCCCAGCATTCATTTTCAACAATAAGTACATATTCCTTTAGTAATGTTTAGAAAAACTAATAGTAATTTGAAATATTTTTTCTGCATGACTAATGCTTAATTGAAGCAGCTGAGTCCTCTGATCTTCCTTCTAGTTAATGGTCTCTCTCTATCATAGTCTTAATGGTCTCTCTCTATTATAGTTCCAGGGTCTGGTCCTTTGTAAGGAGTAGCGTAAGATTTCCGCACACTGTGTAGCAGTGTTATTCAGATTCCTTCCTTCATTGCATTAGAGCCATTGAACTCCGGGTCTGTGCTCGAATCATTTGGGGGAGATTTTGAAATACAAGGTCTGATAATTAGGTGTGCAGCCTTATCCTAGAAAAAGTGCTTTGAAGGGTGGACTAGGTGCTTGGCGTCAGGGCGTAGCTTCCCAGGGGGAGTACCTGGAAACTAAGTTTTGACCATAGTCATCTTTAGCAGTGAGGTAGGTGGCACTTTTCCCAGGATGAGTTCGTGAACTTAATCGTTCAACCTCATATTCTAGTGTTGTCTCCTCACTAGACCTATCACATCTGCATGTATGGGGCTTGGCCCTGGGTATCTAAGGAAATTCTCCTGTGCAGCCAGGGAGCCAAGAGCAGCATGCACGGCATATTGCCATCCCTGCCTTGCAGAGAGCTTGGCTCCAATAACACAGCCCCCCTCTTCCTCTCTCAATCTCAGAGTCAGCCCTAGCAGTGTCTCCCAGACTGTCAGAGGGCAAGAATCCCTGGGAGTACCTGTGAAAAACACAGATCCCTGGGCTCTCACCCACATCTACCGAATCTGAACTTTTCAGAGGAAGAGACTCAGCCCCATGTATGTTGAACAAGCCCCCTGGGTGATTCTTAGCAACAGGGAAGTGTGGGAATTCTGCCCAGGCCAAGGTTCTCAGCTGTGACTGCATACTGGGAATATCTGGGGACACCTGGAGAAGTTCTGACGCCCGGTTGCTGCCACCCACTGTGTCCCCTGACTTCCAATATTTAGACGGAATGCATCTAGGACACAGCTTGGACACGGGTTTTGAAAGTCCTACTGCTTCCTGGTGTGCAGTCATGGTTGGCAATAGCCAGCAGGTTGGTGCTCAAAGTAAGATCCCGGGGCCAGCAGTGTTGGGTATCACCTGGGAACTGTTAGACGTGTTGTTTTTGGAGCCCCCTCCAGATCTACTGAATCAGAACCTGAGAACGGAACCCAGAAATCTGCGTCTGAGCAACCCTCTCAGGGATTCCAACTCCTCTCTTTTTTGTCTCTTTTTGTTTTGAGACAGAGTCTTACTTTGTTGCCCTGGGTAGAGTGCCGTGGCATCATAAACTTATAGGAACCTCAAACTCTTGGGCTCAAGCAATCCTTTTGCCTCAGCCTCCTAAGCAGCTGGGACTATAGGCACCCACCACAATTCCCAGATATTTTTTAGAGACAGGGTCTTGAGCTCTTGCTCAGGCTGGTCTTGAACTCATGAACTCAAGCAACCTACCCGCCTTGGCCTCCCAGTGTTAGAATTATAGGCCTGAGCCACTATATCTGGCCAGAACCACTTCTCTTGAGCAGTGATGTTAGAAGCAGGCTCCCAGACTCACTCCTGGAGATTTCTTAGTAGGTTTGGGCTGAGTACTCCACATGGTTAAGACCTCCCCTTGGGAAACACTGCTATAGGGGTTTACCCTGGTCCCCTTGGGCATGTTGAAGATAAAAAGGCCTTGCCATTTCTGGAGCACACCCAGCATCCCTGTGTCCTTGTGGAAGGCCTGCTGAGAGCAGAATACACAGCTATCTTCAGTCACAGTGAGTGGGTCATGTTTTCCTGAAAGCTGGCAAGTCCTGTGGTTGGGAATCCATCGTTCAAGGGTACTGACCTAAGTTTGATGTCTACTAGCAGCAGAGAAGTGCATGGTTATTCTGTGCCTAATGCCAGTGCCTCTTTGTGTTGTAGGTTTTATAATCAGCCCACCTTAGTGTGGTACCCCCAGCCCCAGGCTGGTAGCGACCAGGCCCACAGGAAAAGAGGAGGACCGGAAGTCAGTAGGTCGCTGGGCCCAAGGGACCGAGAGGACCTGGAGGTCAGAGGAATGGCCCAAGCCTACAGCCTGCCTGGCCACGTGAGGGAGGGTCCCTGGGAAGTCGGAAGAAGGACAGAGCATGTGACGAAGAAGGCAGCTTGGGAAGAAGAGCTGAGAGCCTCAGGTCCTGCCAAGTGGCAGAACGTCAGCCTTGAAAGCTGGAACCAGCCGAGGAAATTAGGGAGGCAGATGTCGGATGGCGCTGGGGAGAGATTCTTTCAAGATTTGTACCCATTCATTCAAGGAGGACACATGTTGAATTCTCAGAACAAAAGGAAATCCCGGTCGTTGCCTAGAGTCCTTGGCCCCGAGAACCTGAGTTGCACAGAAATCCCCATTCCATTAAGCGACGGATATTTACCTAAAATGCCTCCGTATCCTCCAACTTGTCCGCCTAATCTGGAACCCACAAGGCACCCAGAGAAGGGTGGCTCCTCGGTGCCTTTACCCCGGCCCAAGTTTGGGAAACCCCTCAAGCCCCCTTCTCATGGCTCGCACCAGCCTTCCAGGGGAGGAGTGGAGCTCAGCGACCGTCAGGACAGCCGGCAGGCGGACCTGCACGTCCCCAGGCACGAGCCCTGCGCCGTGGAGTCTGGCTTGGAGCCTCCAGTGTACGTGCCTCCGCCGTCATACAGGTCACCCCCCGAGCACATCCCAAACCCCTACTTGGAAGAAGACCCGGCTCCCAGACCTGTGTGCAGTGGCCACAGCCAACAGCTGCCTCTGACTGAGAAGGCCGGGGCCAGCGGGCAGCTTCCTCCTGGCCCCTTTGGCACTGGAAATGAGTACGGTGCCAGCCCCCGCTGTCCTCGTGGGCCCTCTGCCACTGCCCACGACAGCTTTGTGCAGTACATTCCCTTTGACGATCCACGGATACGACACATTAAACTAGCTCAACCCCAGGGTTTCTGTGAAGAATCAAAGCTTGATGGTAAGTCCCGGAACTCCAGTCCTGTCACCCCCCAAGAGCCACCTCGTGGGAAAATGCAGCCTGATGGCGCTGTTTGGGATCCACAGGGCCTGACGCCCCTGTCAGGGGATGAGAGAGGCCTGGCCCTGGCTGGTGCGCAGCCGTGGTGGCTGTGGGGCCAGCTCTCCAGGGACGGAGAACCCAGTGGCTTTCCCGACCAAAGAGACCACTGCGTCACCAGAGGACAGCGGCCCGAGGTGGGAGGCAGCCAGCAGCGGCACGCAGAAGGCCAGGTTTCCTCCCCACACTTGCAGGGTGCGAGTACCTGCGAAACTCAAGCCAAGCTCAAAAAGTTTGAGGCTGGGATCCAGACCAGGAAAAGTTCAAAGAAAAAAACAAACGAGACCATATTTTGTTTGGTTTCCATCCCAGTGAAATCAGAATCACATCTGCCAGATATAGATACGAACAACAATGACTTGAAACAGGGTGGCGATAAAAAGAATGGTTCTGATAAGAGCGCGGCCCTGCAGGAACAGAGCCTGCTGAGCCTCTCGTCCACCGACCTGGAGCTGCAGGCTCTCACGGGAAGCATGGGCGGGAGACCCGAGTTCCAAAAGCAAGATCTGGGGGAACCAGAAGACGACAAACAAACAAATGACCTCAGATTCGTTCACTTCACCCAGCACAGAGAGCTCAAGTATGCTGGCTCTTGGCCAGGGCACCAGTACCGAGATCAGCAAACACAAACCAGCTTCCCTGAAGAATCCCAGAGCGTGCAGCTGCTCCCTGGTGCACAGCCAGGGGGGCCAAGCGACACAGGGCCCGCTCCACAACATCCAGACCCTGCAGCCTCCGAGGGTCAGATGCACACGGCGTTGGCTTCTGGTGACCACAGACAGAGGCCAAGCGCTCATCCCCTGAGAGGTCAGAGGTCCCTCAGCCCATCTGGCAACAGTGTCTTCTCAAGGACCTCCTCCTCCACGCACCAGGCCCCTGCACCAAAAGCGGGTCGGAGTCAGCCCAGTGTGGACGTCCAGGGACACGGAGCCAGCCCCAAGCCCCTGTGCGAGGTGGTGAAGGGGGAACCGACGGGCCCGTGCAACAGCAAGCAACTGTTTGGGCAGTTTCTCCTGAAGCCGGTCAGCCGGCGTCCCTGGGATTTGATAAGCCAGTTAGAAAGTTTTAACAAGGAGCTTCAGGAAGGGGAGGAAAGCAGCAGCAGCAGCAGCAGCAGCAGCAGCAGCAGTGAGGACAGCGAGGCTGAGCACCAGCGGGAGGACCATGCTGGCTCCAGGCCAGAGAATCCCAGCTCCCCTGGACACAGCCCGGGGCTGAGGGCTGAGCTGCAGTCGGGGGCGTGGGTGCTGGAGCCTCCCGTGTGGCTGTCGGGAAGGGAGGAGCGTCAGTCTGAGCCCTGGAGTGAGGGCCCCGGGGCCAGCAGCTCTCCCCGCCCAGCCCCCTCACAGGTAGAATGTGGCAGAGGGGACTCTTTCTGGCTAGCAGACGGAAGCTGGAATAACGAGGTTGACAGGGAAGTGAATGAGCCAGTGGTCAGCCCAGGACCAGTGCAGGGACTGGTGTCTTCAAGATCAAGTGGCCAAAAGCCAGTGTCCCCACCCTCCCCAGCTGAGCCAAGGGAGCCCCAGGAAATCCAGAAACTCATCGGTGCTTTCACTTCTGCGAAACCCAGCATAGCAGGCCCTCCGAGGGTCGACAGTGGGAGACAGAGGGGTGCAGTGCTCTCGCGCTCCCTGACGGGCAAGAACCGAGGGCTCTCGGCACCAGACCTGCGGTTGGTGGGGCTCGCCCCAGGACAAGAGCAGAGCACCAGCCAGGTAG
Source organism: Otolemur garnettii (assembly GCF_000181295.1). Lineage (NCBI taxonomy): Eukaryota > Metazoa > Chordata > Mammalia > Primates > Galagidae > Otolemur > Otolemur garnettii. Next base: position 6,041,927 of record NW_003852414.1, on the reverse strand, counting down.
ATGGGTCTTCAGGTGAAGCAATAGAAATCCCCCCAGGTGAGTCCCTGCAGGCCAGGGCTGCAAGGATCCTGGGCATCGAGGTGGCTGTGGAGACCCTCCTGTGGGGCTCCAGGAGAGCAGGACAGAGCCAGCCTCCCCTGCCTGATGCAAGTGCCTGCAGCCCAGAGTCCCCTAGGGATGAGCCGTCATCATCTGGCTCAGCCCCAGCAGATGTCCTCACAGTGCCCACCGATGCCTTTTATGGAAGGAGGAAGTGCGGCTGGACTCAAAGCCCCCTCTTTGTCGGGGAAAGGGATAGTGCCAGGAGGGCCTCCCCAATGTCTGATCAGTCAAGTGTGGACGGGGTCATCACCAGTGAAGCCTCCAGCCCTGAGCCTCCCCTCAACCTCTTGGAGTCTAGGTCTTTCAACCAAAAGGATATGGGGGCAAGACCTCCCTTCAGGTCAACTTTGTTCCATTTTATAGAAAGGACTCCAAGCGTGGCAGGCTCCGAAAAGAGGCTCAGAAGCCCTTCCAAAGTGATTGAAAGTTTACAAGAGAAACTGGCCTCCCCTCCCAGGAGAGCAGCCCCTGACCGCCTGCTGAGAATGAAGGAGGTGAGTTCGGTATCTCGGATGAGAGTGCTGAGCTGCAGAAGCACTGACTCCACAGAGGAGACTGAGGAACTGACGGCCATCAGAGGCCAGCCTGGGCCACCCAGGGGCTCCAGTGAGGACCACACAGTCTCTGGCTCCAAGCAGGGTACCTCGTGGGGAGAAAGTGAGCGTCCAGCCATGGAAAAGAAGGACGGTGATCAAGACTTCTGGTGCCCAGGTGAGGAGTCAGGCAGGAGGGCTGGTGTTCCCTATGAATCTAGAGTCCTTAGATGGTGGGAAAAAATACCAGATGGGAGGAAAGTGTAAATCTGCATATTTAGAAAAGATTGAGTTTGGCCCGCTGAATCATTTTATTAAAATATTCTTCCATTTCAAAGAATTACCCCAGAAGCTTCCCTTTTAGAGTGAAGATCTTGTAGTGTATGCATGTACTTGAAGTTACCCTTATAAACAACTACATAAAATTATCTACGTCCACAACTTTGCAGGCTTCTTCATGTGAAAAAGTCAGTCAGGAAAGTGAAAGTGTCCCAGCTTCGGTGGCAGCACCTGGACAAATCTCGCTGGACACCATAGCGTTTCTTCCCCCATACTCTCCTAAAATGATAGGCATTCACCCTAATTCATTGTTCCTTATTGACCTAATAACAATGGCACGCCAGGTTGATTCATCAAACTGTCCTTCCCACTATGCTATGTCTGCACCTTCCAAATTTCCTGGCCCTCTGATTTTTTGCTATTTTTACCGCCTCTCCATTCATAAAACTTAAAAAGGGTTGCTAGATAAAATTAATGGCTTATGCTTCTTTCATATCTTACCCCTAGAAAATCTACCCACCAATTACCTACCTTCCTTCCTTCTTTCCTTCCTTCCTTCCTTTTTATTTTGAAGGCAAGCATGAAAGTTTATTGAGAAAGTGAAAGATAGATTTACAGAGCAGAAGCAAGATAGATTGGCCATAGACAGCAAATGGGTCCCCATTATTGTCACAAAGAAAAGGCAAGGAAGACCCAAGTGTGTCTTGTGAAGCCCACTAAGTTTTGATTGTTAATCTCAGATGAGACACCCACAGGCCTTTGGGCCCTCTTCATCCCCTTCACCTTAGCGTATTTTTGGAGCCTTCTCTGATTTGTGAAACCACAAGGCAGTTTCCCATCACTGGTCACAGTGACTTTCCCCAGACAAGATTTCACCATAATCTCAGCTGTGACACAGGAGGCCCAAAGAAGTCTTGGCATCTGTGTTTCAGACGCTTTCTTCAGAAACCAAGAAGCGATCAATTACCGTATTTTATCGTGAAGAATGTGCTTCCATATGTAACGCTCGCCCATGTTTTTTGCGCAGACTTTCTTGGAAAAAAAAAAAAAACCATGCCTTTGATTTAGATTTTTCTCACAGTGCTCTTCTTCGCAGACCAGTATTGTCCTCTTCCATTCCCACCTCACCAGTGTCTTCTGAAGAGTCACTTTTCTCATCCCAGTAGATTTTATCATCCTCAGTTCCATCCATAGCACTGCTGATGTCACATTTTTAAAACAATTTCACCACCACTTTCTTCGTGACACCATTCCCCAATCTTAGGATTCAGTCTCAAACCTACGCAATGGATGCTGTCTTGATTCTGCCTGTAGGTGGTAAATCATTACCAGCTGGTTGGACCCACGATGTCCTCCCTTTATTCGGGCCATACGTCATTCTTCGTTGGACAAAAGTGCTTTCATTGCAAGTCCATCATCTGTTCAACAAAACTGATTACTATATTCCAGGATATTATGTGGGTCACTATGAAAGTTTTGAGACAGACCGTTATGGTCCATTATTTCATATCCAAGAAACACGGTCGACAGTGTCCTGAATGACACATGCAGATTTCAACTGCTTGGCTTATTGGTGTTGCTGGGAGGGCCCCATGCAAATTTTATGGTTCTTGATTTTTATGTATCTCAAAAGTTTCATAATGACCTGCATATTTTGCGTATGAATATCATTATTTGCTTTCTAGAGTTACACTATTTTTTTAATCTTTTTTGTTTTTTTGAGACAGAGTCTCACTTTGTCGCCCTTGGTAGAGTGCCATAGCATCACAGCTCACAGCAACCTCAGACTCGTGCTCTCAAGTGATCTCTTGCCTCAGCCTCCCAAGTATCTGAGACTATAGGTGCCCTCCACAACAGCTGGCACTTTTGCTCAGGCTGGTCTTGAACTCCTGAGCTCAAGCCATCCACCTGCCTCTAGAGTTACACTTTTAAGGCATAAGCATAAATAAAAGAATTTAAACATATATATGGAATTAGTATGACCTGTGTATAATGCATATCCTTAAATTTCCCCTCAGAAATTTGGGCCCAAAAGATATGCGTTATATATGGCAAATATAGTATGTATCCTAGAAATGATTAAAAGAAGAATGGAAATAAACATCAAAAGGTCCACATTATAAAGGCCCTTCCATCATTCAGGCCAGGTCCTTTTCACAGAGTTCTTTTCACAGTAAGGGAAAACTGCCCCCTAAGTGGGAGCCACTCCTTCCAGAGCAGGACCCACCCTTCTTCCTATGATGCTTCCAACAGGTGGTTCTACTCCTCCCACTCCTTTTTATTTTCTGTTTCGCAATCCAAGACTTTAGAAATAACTGGAAACAAACCGTTGTTTCTGCTGGAATGATCCAGAAGTGTGCAGTAAACAAAAACATCTACTTGAGTCTTCTTAAATTTCCCCACAGATGCCCTGGTTTGAGTCTTGGGGTCATTAGCCAGTGATCCTCTGTTCCTTATGCAAAGTCCACGATCGAAACGATCCACCTGCCGGGGCTCTCGTGGGTCCTCTGAGGTTACAAGGCAGGTCTTTGTTGAGGAAGAGAATAGTGTGAGTCTGGAACCTTTGCCACTATGGTAGAAAAGTGTCACCTGGCCTGGCCTGTATTTTGAGCTGTTGGGATTTTCTTCTTTTTGTAGGGTTCAGGTGATTGCTTTCTAGCTCCTCACACGTCCCCCAAATATGCCCCCTGTGTTTTAAGGACCAGCTAAAACATGGCATAGGCTTCTAAAGCAAGTTTCCTCATCTGTCAAATCGTAATGTTTTTATCAGTCCTGCTGCTTTCTGAGAATTGTAAGGATTTTAAAATAAGACAAATCCTATTATAATAAAGCACCAGTTTGTAAATATTTCTTTCTCTCAGTGCATGGATACCTTTTTTCAGGGATTATTTGGTAAAATAGGATTTCTAGTTCAGTAAACCACACCGTCAGTTTTTAGCTTGAGCATTTGACATGTGGATGGAGTCCAGAAGGTATCTAAAAACACACAGATAATGGCAATTTTTTATTTTAGCTAGCCCTTAAAAATATCTCCCTTGTTGGGGTGGCGCCTGTGGCTCAAGGGGTAGGGCGCCAGCCCCATATACCAGGGGTGCCAGGTTCAAGCCTGGCCCCCCGGACAAAAACTGCAAAAAAAAAAAAAAATCTCCCTTGTGATCTTTAAATTTTTTTTAGCTATAGTTGCCAACCACTAGGAATTTTAATTCCCCCCCCATCTGATGCGTTTGTTAATACACAGCAAAATGGCCAAAAATCTGCAGGCAGAGGGCTACTCAAGTTGACAGCGACCCCAGGCATTCCCAAGTACAGGCACGCATCGCTTAATGATGGGATGTGCCGTGAGAAACGTGTCGTTCTGTGATCCCATCACTGTCTGAACATCATAGAGTGGATTTACCCAGATTCAATGGTGGAGCCCGTTGCCCTCTGCACACCTGTACAAAGTGTCACCATACGTCAAGGGAATATTAAGGGTATACAGGCCACTGTAACACAACAGTGTGTACCTAAATATATCTAAACATAGAAACATTACAGTAAAAACACGGTATAAAAGATAAAAAGTGATATGTCCATACAGGGCCCTTGGAAGTTGCTGTGGGTGAGTGGGTGGGTGGTGAGTGACCGGGAAGGCCTAGGACGTGCCTGTACACAATTGTAGACTTGAGGCTGCACTAAGGTAATCAGAAGGCCACTGTGGTACAGTGTGCTGACAGCAAGGGATAGCTAGTGTGGGGTTCCTAGGGGACAGGACTTTTTCAGCTCCATTATGATCTAATGGGCCCATTGTGGTATGTGTGGTCTGTTGTTGACTGAAATGTCATCATGCGGCATGTGGCTAACTGGAGAGCAGGGCACTGTTGGGGACACTGTCTTAGATTTGGTCTGCATAGGTGGCCCTCCATGAGCCAGCCTTTCGTCAGGTGGACACCAGGCCTCATATTCAACGCTAGTTGTTTTGAGAGGAACAGAGGCCCTATTAGTTGAGGTGGTAAAACTTTTGACATGTCTGCTTTTCCACTCACTGTTTCTTCACAAAGTAGAATAAAGCCTTGTCAATGTGTTACTGATAAACCATGGGGCTTTTGAGACGGAGTCTCACTCGGTTGATCTGGTAGAGTGCTGGGGCATCACAGCTCACAGCAACCTCAAACTCTTGGGCTCAAGCGATCCTCCTGCCTCAGCCTCCTGAGCAGCTGGGACTACAGGCACTCACTATAACACCTGGCTGATTTTTTTGCTTTTAGTAAAGACAGGGTCTCGCTCTTGCTTAGGCTGGTCTCAAATTCCTGAGCTTAAGCAATCTACCTGTGTCAGCTTCCCAAAGTGCTAGGACCACCAGGTCCAGCCACTAAGACTCCTCATTCCTACCCTACCCACCCCTGTCCCCGTGTGCTGGAATCACCTCATTGCTCCTGAAGTCACAGCCCACTTAAACCAGATTCTGTTCTGGAACTATAAAATAAGGTCATGCCGTGTACATCCTTAGCCCCCCAGACCTCCACACCCTGTTGGACCTCACTATCTGTGCTGTGTTGTACTGATCATATCATGAAGTTGGTCCCTTCACTTTACGTCTTTTTAGTGGTCTTTTGTGGCTCTAAGAAATCAGTGGCTTAAAACTAATTTAGGGGAGGGTAATCGATGGGGCCGCACCTATGGTGCATCTTACAAGGGTACATGCGAAATTTACTAAATGTAGAATATAAATGTCTTAACACAATAACTAAGAAAATGCCATGAAGGCTGTGTTAACCAGTTTGATGAAAATATTTCAAATTATATATAAAACCAGCACATTGTAACCCATGATTGCATTGATGTACACAGCTATGATTTAAAAAAAAAACAAACGAACTAATTTAGGTCTCAGAATCCCATCTCTGGTCCTGTTCCATGGCAGACGTGTAGCCACAGCCCAGACATGATACAGACCCTCTCAGTTCTATCAGCCTCTGTGCAAACTGTATTAATATTCTGCCAGGGAAAAACAGAGGAGAGATCTGCTTGAGGCTCAAAGTTGGGGGAATCTGGGAAGGTCTAGTGACTCTAGAAGTGCCATTAGAAGGCCAGAAGTTAACATGTCTTCAAGGACATTAGCGTTCCAGGGTATTAATACAGGAAGTACCCAGTAGGGGCAGGCCTCAGCGGGTTGTCAGGAGCTGAACTAGAGCCCACAGGACGAAGGATTGCAAATAAATACTCTGAGTAATCACTGTACCCTGGAGACCTCTGCTGTCCGGTACCGTAGCCCCTTGTCACCTGTGGCTACTGAGCACTTAAACTGTAGCTCATTGAGATATGCCGGGTGTGTAAAATACCGATTCCAAGGACTTTGTACAAAAAAGGAATCTGGTGCAGCTCAATAATTTTTATGTCGATTACATGTTGAAATGATATTTCACATATATTTCATGAAGTAAAACATTAATATCAATGTCACCGGTTTCCTTTTGTTTTTAATTTGGCTACTAGAAAATTTAAAACATGTGGCTCACGTATTTTTTTTAATGGTTTCAGCATCATCTTCCAGATTTGTGTTCATTTTTTATATTAAGTCATAAACACATACATCGTGTATGCATTGATGCCTTTGTAGGGTACAATGTGCTGATTTTATATACAATTAGGAATGCTTACATCAAACTGATTAAGATAGCCTTCACCTCATTTACTTAATTATTGTCTTAAGACATTTATACTCTATACTTCATAGATTTGACAAGTACCCTTGCAATATGAGCCATATTTTTATTGGACCTAGACCATCCTCGGGCTGAAGAGCCAGTTCTGCAGGATTTTCTCCCTGGCTTCCCGTGTCTGAGTCCCTCTGTTTCAACTGCGGGGTTGTGGGCAGCGGGTTCACTCTGCGGAGGTCTCTCTGCTGGGCGTGGCACCGAGAGGACTGTTCAAGTCCCTGGTGATTAATTTGAGGCTTAATAGATGCTCAGCCTCTTCCAGGCCTCCCACGAGCTGGAAGTGTGACCTTTACACATTCTGGTCCATTAGTGACCCCATGTCATTGTCAGTGAAGAAAAGGCACTGTTGATTGCACACAAGACGACTCTCAGAATCTGCACACCATGAGGCTGAGGACAGAAACGCAAGGCTCAGCGGGGAATGGCTCGTGGTTCCACGGGTGGCATTAAGTATAAAATGTGAACTCTGTTGCCTTTCAGCCAGATCGGCCCTGGGTGCTGTTGATCAATTTCAAGCAGGAGCAAGCTCCTTTTCCTAAATGCAGACGCTGTCCCGTCTGGGTTGTCCCCTCTGACTCAACGTGCTGTAAACACTGTCTTGGCCACCGCAGTCATAGTACCCGTTGTATCATAAAAACATCTGGGCCAAGTTATGAAGGAGCCGGGAGGGTGTGGGGAAAGCTTTTCCTGCTGGAGAGATCGGCGTCTCCGCAGACTGTGTAATGCCCAGATGCCAGGTGGATTTCAGAAAAGATAGTTTTGCAACTGTCTTCTGTCAAATTGTACCATCTTTCCACATTTTCGTGTGCGTGTGATTTAGCATTATTCCGGAAATTTTTTTTTGAATTTCAGATGAATATAAGGGTACATGTGATTAGGTTACGTTGTTTGCGATTGTTAGGAAAAGACTGAGTTATATAGTTAAGCCTTTCCCCAGGAGGTATGCCGTTCACCCTTACATTGTACCTGTTAAGTGGGAGCTGACTGAGCCCCTTTCTCCCCACCCTCCTGCCCCCTTTCTTGAATTTGTGCTTTTCCTCTCATGTGGGCCTGTATCTCCAGAATGGAAAAACAAGCTCAGCGCCTGTAGCACAATGGTTACAGTGCGGGCTGCAACACTGGGGCTGGTGAGTTCAAACTCGGCCCAGACCTGCTAAACAACAACGACAACTGCAACAAAAAATATCCAAGCATTGTGGCGGGTGCCTGTAGTCCCAGCTACTTGGGAGGCTGAGGCAAGAGAATTGCCTAAGCCCAAGAGTTGGAGGTTGCTATAAGCTGTGGCACCACGTCACTCTTCCGCCAGCAACATAGACTCTGTCTCAAAAAAAGAATGGAAAAGCAAGCATCCCAAGTATTCAATACTAATTTGAAAGTAGTACTTGTCCAATTCCAGATTTGTTTTCTTTTTAACGAATCGCCTTTTTGCACTACGCTGAGCCTTGCTTTCCCCCCAACTTTATGGAGATACGAATGACAAATAAAAATTAGACATATTTAAAACCATGATGTTCTGTACACACATCTGTTTGGAAATGAGTACCACAGTCAAGCTAATTGACATACGTGTCGCCTGACGTAATCACCATTATCGTGAGTTTTCGGTGACAACTCTTGAGATCTACTCTCTTAGCAAATTCCGGGTGTAAAATACAGCACTGTTCACTGTAGTCACACTGTACATTAAGTCGCCAGGACGTACTCGTCTTATAGCTGAAGGTTTCTACCCTTTGACTCCTATCTCCCCTTTTCCCCACCTCGCCCCTGGTAACCACCGTTCTACTTGCTGTTCGCTGTGCATTCAGATTTTTCTTTCTTTTTTTTAAAGTTTCCACTTGTAACTGACATCATGCAGTCTCTGTCTTCCTATGCCTGGCTTATTTCATTTGTCGTAATATCCATACATTTCACCTGTTTTGTAAATGGACAGGATTTTCTTATTTTTAAAGGCTGAATAACGTTCTGACAGTTTGTTCATCCCTTCGTCCGTTTATGGATACTAGGTGGTGGGGTTGTTTCCAGGCCTGGCTACTGGGAATGACGCTGCAGGGAACAGGTGGTGCAGATGTCGCTTCCAAACTGATTTCCTTTCCTTTCACTATATACCCAGTTGTGGGATTAATGGGTCACATTGTAGTTCTGTTTTTAACTTTTTTTGAGGAAATGAGAATAGGGCTATTGCTGTTTTGTACAATGTCTTGGTTTGGAAATCTAAGTCATCTGGGCCCAGATTGGGGGTTCTCCAGTGCAGGCAATAGAATGGGTCAGTATGGTGGCCAGAAGGTTCTAGAAGCCTTGCGCTAACAGGTGTGCAGCCAGCCCTGGGCCACTTGCTGGCAGTACCTTGTTTCCCCCCAAATAAGACCTACCAAAAAAGTAAGCCCTAGCAGGATGTCTATGCATTTGTTAAATATAAGCCCTACCCCAATAATAAGACCTAGTGATGGGTGTGGCTATGCAGTGTATCTCCGTAGCCACACCATGCATTTTGGCACTGAGTAGTGAGGAAGACTGGAATACCTTTTATGTGCCACAGCTCCTTTCTCCGAGCCATTGGCATGTGGTAACCGTGGTCTCAGGCATCCTATTGCACATGTGCAAATGGCTAGGGGAAAGGAGTTCACGCATCACTAGCACCAGCCCCACCAACAAGGTCAGCTCCCTCGGTCAGGACCCAGAAGAAGATGACTTAACTGTATTTGGATAAATGTAGATTGTTGTATTATACTTAACAAAAATAAGACATCCCCTGAAAATAAGCCCTAGTGTATCATCTTGAGAAAAAATAAGTATAAGACAATGTCTTATTTTCAGGGAAACATGGTAGTTATGGGAGACAGGACTTCTCTTGTCCAGCCAGGCTCCCCCCCCCACCTTCAAGGGACAGCCTTTGGCCACAGACATACACATTCTGGCAGGGCTGTCCAGCCAGTGGCTTCTGGGCCACAGGCAAATTATGCGAGACCTGTTTGGCTTAACCGGAGTGTCAGATATTATGAAAATCATGCACAGACCTTCTTTGTGCCCATCAGCTTTCATTATTAGTTGTGTGTTTAGTGGGTGGCCCAAGACAACTCCTTTCAGTGTGGCAGAGAAGGAAAAAGCTTGGACACCCCTTGTAAGAAGCAAGCTTTCGTTAGAGTTGGGATTCACAACAGGAAAAAAGAGAGAGAAGAAGAGAGAAAGAGAAAGAAAGAAAAGAAATCCCCCGTAGTGTCAGCCAAGCACAGCCCGCCAGTTTAGAACCAGGGCATCTAGAGTTAATTACGTTCCACCACAAGCAGAAAAGAGGCCATCGAAATCACGAGCAACTCAGATTTTCCCATCTGTGTTTGGGTAATGACCATACACGTTCCTTGAAAACAGCCTTTTCGCAATGGTTTCTTACTCTTTCGCGAAAACAAGATTGTTGAAATGTCTGAAAATTAACTTTTATATACTTGTGGGTTTTGCTCCCTAAACACATTTATTTCTGGTCTGGGGATGAAACAGAAAACAGACCCGTTGAACATAGCACTAATTTCTTTTCTGTTTTTTTTTCTTCTTCTTCTTTCTTTACAGATTCATACGACCCTAGCAGAGTGGAGAGGGTATGACGAAACGCCGGTGACACTTGGGACCTCTTTTGTTTGTCAACGGAGGAATCTCTGGTTTAGTCTATTCGCCCAACTTGCCCACGGAGAAGCTGAAAGCCGTTGTTTTTCAGTGCGGTGACTCGTCCTGTCCCACTGCCACTAGGAACCTTGCCATCCATACAGAATTGCTTGCTGGAGATCAAGCCATCGTCCGTTGAAACCATCTGTTTTTATAGCATGAAGATTTAATGCCTCTAATTAGAAAAGAGTTTTCACAGAAACGCTCCTTACTGATGGATGGGGCCAAGCTGGTAACTAGTTTGTATGGCTCTGGTTCTGTGTGCGACCTTCAACGTGGAGGATGGAGTGAGTGATTTCTGAAAGGACGGTGAATGTTATCGATTCCCCTTTGCCTGTGGCCTGGGCTCGCTGTAAGGGGTTTGGGACCCAGGCACACTTTCAGTTTGGGGGAAATGTGAATGAATATATATATATCCCATTTCTAATCAATTTGGCCTTCTGCCAGGAGTAACTTTCCTTATAAGCAACTTGCTATCAGAGAATAAAAGCAATACCTTGGAAGTTCCTACAAATTTAAACCTGTACTGTAATATACTAAGAGTATTATTTATCTGGCGATGGAGAACTTTGATTGTTTGCAAACATGCCATTGTCTGCTTTGCACTCAGTATGACCTATCTTTATTTTCTCTATGGGTATTTAGAAATTCTTTATACGAAAAGCAAAATGCTGGGTTCCAATAGACCATTTTAACAAAGTAACTATATTTCTTTTTACAAAAATGCTATTTTTCTATGATGTAAACAGTTGTTAGGTGGCAGATTTTTAAGGAAGTATGATTTTATTTAAGAGTCTGTAATCCCTTTGTGTGAGAGGAACCCAGAGGGGGTTCACTTTTGCTTTAAAGCTGATGCCATGCTGTTACCTTTCATTTCACCTTCGAAAATTGTCAACACGGACGTTATCACAGGGTTCATAAGATCAACGTCCCAGAACGATTTTTGTACAGATGTAGCTATAAGGTTATATTTGAAAATAACCCTCTCAAAACCAGCCAACATCTTCACGATAGCTTTTGCTACCACATCAACTAGAATTACCAAAAAGCATAGTTTTATCTTTGTATGTCTGTGGCGACCTGCCCCCAGACCGGCCTTTTCTCCCCTCCCCCCACCCCTTTAAAGAAACACGTATTTTTATCTAGAATGATCCGAAGTCATCTCTGAGTATTTTTTAAAAGTGTTTGGGGACATTATATATGTATGCCATTACAAAAATAATCTGAGGCCTATGTATTCTGTGTTTAATATTGCATTAACCTGCACAAAATGTATGCATTTTTTTCCCTGCATTTATTGTTTCTTTCTAAATAAGGTTTTCTTATTAACTAACATTTCCTGAAGAGTTTCTTATCTCCTTCCTCCCTCTCTCCTTTCCTTCTTTCTGTCCTTTTTTCTCCCTCTATTCCCCTCCCCACACCTTTGTTTTCTTTTTGAGAAACCACCTTCTCTATTTTTAGACATTTCAAATTCCTAAACTGTGAACCGTGGTTGGTGACCTGTCCTCTGGCCCTAAAACAACCGGGCTTTCACAGCCCGCTCTTATCTGTACCATATGATTTTATTTCATAAGAGCTTCATGTGTTTTTGGACTGTAATAAACAAAACAGAATCTAAGTAGCCCTGACAAATCTTTTCAAATTCACTTATCAGCAGTTTGGGTTTTCACCTATGACTCAGAGTCACCTCTTGCCGGACCTCGGCTCCTGGGAAGAGTTCTTGTAGGTTCAAATTTTTTCCAGCAGCAGTGAGCCGGGCCAAGTCTCTTCCCAGGATGGGTTTAGTGGGGAAGAGGTCAATCGCTCTGTTTTAGTCTTTGAACCCGTCAAGTCCTCTGGTCTTACTGATGAGGGCTGAGCCACCTGGAGGCCTTTGCTATGGGGGGAGGGTCCTGCTTCTCTCTTTAAATAAATGCCAATGCAAGCAAGTAGATGTGTGTGTGTTATACATACATACAAGTACATACACACACGTAAATGTACACGTACGTGTACGTGTCTATTAACTCTTTCCTGACTTCCCCTTCAATTTTGCTGATCCCGTCTAAAAGACCTGGGTCATCAAATGAATGAAATATGACCTTATTCCTCAGAAGAAAAAAAATTGCCACACCTATGTATCTCTCAAACCAAAATATGATGCTTTACTGTTTTGCTTTAAATTATCGTATCCTATCTTTCCGAAATTTCTAAATGTAGTCAAAATTATTATTATTTATACTTCAACTGAAATTGTTCTGCTTTCAGGCTTACATGTGAATCTCTCTGGGGAAGAAAAAGGTGGCTTTCAAAATTTAACTCAAAAAATGGACTTTTAAACTTACATAGTCTGAGATAAACATTGTTTATCAAACAATGATCAAAAAGTGATGAAAATTCACCTTTCCAGAGGCTTTGAATCGAACCCTACTGGTTCTTCTATCATTTGTATTTCTCAGATACATACAACTCCGTGATTGTTTTGTGGCCAGAGAGAAAAGGTGTTTAGGTTTTGTATTTGTCCCTGTTTTCCTCAAACACATAATTTACTGTGTGTGTGGAATAATTTGGAGCTTATAAAACGAAAAGTTCTAATTTTGACCATTTGGACTAAAAATTACATGAGGTATGACCTATGAAATATGTTGGTATTTCTTGATCTGCAGAAAGGGGAGGGGGAATGAAAGTAATGTGACTCAAATTGCCTGTCTTTGAAGAAAATTTCTGAATGACTGAAAACCAAATACCTGTTTGGTCAAGTTCCTGATTCTGCAAACTAATAAAGTCCTCTCCTCCCTAAAGATGCAGCCAGCCCCTTCTTGGATCTGCAGAATTATTTCCATGCGGGTAACTACTTGAACTTCTTTCGTAAAGGCCCCTAAACCACGAATCCGCTCTTCCACCTCCTGGTTTCCTTACTACAATTGGAGGTTGAGGTTTTAATTCACGTGGGCTTCAGAATAATGATGAAGGTGATCTGTGCAAACCACCGAGTCCCTGCTCTGAGCAGAAGGGAACAATGGAAGAAAGCATTAACCTATTATTTCATCCCGTGCCCCCCTCCCCGCCAATGAGTATGCTTGGGGGTTTGGGCTATTTTTGTTGTTTGTTTAAAATGATTAAGTGATGCACAATTCAATGTCAAGTCAACATCTCTTGCAAAATGGCCGGTGCGGCAGAATTCTCTTCTCTGTCGCTCTGTAAATGTTTGAGCTTAGAGAAACATTTCAGATCTCCTAAGTTCTTATAGGCAGTTACTTTTGTCTGGGGGAGCGTTGTTCAGGCAAGATGCATGCGTGCGGGGGAGATGAACCTTGAGAGATGGGACGTGGGGTGGGAGTGTGTTTCTTAAGCCAAAGCCATTGCAGGCCCAGGGGACTTATGCATTTTCTTTAATTGCTGATTCTCTACATCTGTTTTGTGGGAGGAGAGTTGCAGCTCAGGACAGGATTTAAGAGACATGTTCCAATGACCTTTAAGAGTCTGCATGGTGGGAGGTCGTTTTCTAGGAGTGTGGGTTGGTCCACTCTGGGACCCACCAAGCAAAGAAGGGGGAGATGATATAACATTAAAGGAGGATTGGCCTCTAGCCTGCATATTCTGTTGGCAAGAAAGAAAAAGGGAGTGGTTACAACTATAAATTCTGCTCAAGGCCTCTTGAAAAGGTCGACATGGTCTAGCAACCTGCCTGTTGAAACAGTCCTTGGGTTCCTTGGCAGTGCGGGGAGGTGGCCAGAGTGCGCACAGATTTCTGGCTTTGATTTTCAAGAGCTCCTGTCACATTTGTGACACAGCAGAGGACAAGGAGGGCCTTGTTCCACAGTCTCTGCCCACTGATTGAGACTCAAACCCAAAGGCAAGCCCGGATTGTCCAGAATTCCCTCCCAACTCCCTGAGTAAGGAGTAAGGAGGAGCCTGCCCCATACGGAAGCCAGGCCCAGCTGGGGCTCTCGGCTACCTCCGTGTACCTCTGCCCTACCGCAGAGCCAAGCTGCGTGACGTTCACGGTCACAGAGCAAGCCAGAGACAAAGGCAAGTTCAAGTTGAGAGGACTATGGCAGAAAACAGAAATGAAAACCATATGTCCCAGCCACAAAGAAAAGCAGTAACCTCCAGATTATAAAAACCAACCAAGTACTCTCCACCTGGGTCAGCTGAAATGTGAGCCCTCACAACACAGGCCTGCCAGAGAAGCTAAGAAGAAACATCTCCAAAGGAAAAAAAAAAGTTTTTTCTTTCCTTTTTCTTTTTTCCTAAAATTTGGTGAAGACACAGCCCTGAAACCCCACGGAAACTCTGTATCTGCTCATCCTTTTCTTTGATCACCGTTAAATACCCAAGGGAGGTAGAAAGGATCTGAGAAAGACACAATCAGTACTGGCCGGTTGCCAGCCGTGGTCATCACCCCCCGATCAGGCAGTGTAGGGACCTTCAGGTGATGAGGAGTGAGGGTAGGTGAAGAATAATAAAGAATAAAGTAGCCGCTGGAACCCCAGCGAAACACAGACCAATGCCTCCCGGGAGCTCTTGTCTTTCTCTGCACGAGGTAAACACCCTCACTGCTTCAGGGTGGCGGCTGGCCCACTCGGCGACGCACCTGTTCCAGACAAAGACTTTGCACGAGAGCACCTGCGTCCCTTGTCTTTGGCGGTGGGTGCCCATGCTGTGCCATCATCCCTAAAGGCTGGTCCCCAGAGGACAGCAGGCTGCTCGGTGAGAGGCTCACATGGCATGGACAGGTGACCCCCGGAGTTCCCGCATCACTGGTCCCCACTGGGTATTACCTACAAGTTCAAGCTCCTGCTTGCGTCTCCCGAACCCTTGCCAACGTGCTGGAAAGAGACCTAGAGTTAGTGCAGGGACTGGGTGTGACTTTTAGCTCCGTGACTGAACATGGGGTCTTGCATATGTCTCATCCCTGGCCTGTGTGGCCTCCCCTTCCTCTCCTACTGCTTGAACACGAGAATCAAATAGAGTAGAACCTCTGTAAGGTGACCACCAAGGGACTATAGCAAACTGGTCAACATACACAGGTGGCCAACATAAGGAACCAGGCCTATGTGCTGATACGTATATGTGGTGCACATCCAGTCTACGAAAATCATGTCAACTTGAGGTGCTTGGTGTATGGAGGTGGTCACCTATGGAGGTCCTTCTGTGTATAACAAGCCCCTGGTGTGATGTAGGTGTTCAGTGCAGAGAACAAAGCTAGACTCATGCATCATGGGAGAAATGACTTATCTGCAAGGATTTGGGGTGCAACGTCCAGGTCTTAGTGTAGGGCTCCCCCTAATTGCTTGCAGCATAGCAGTTCTGGAAGCAGATGGAGAGACACCATCCTGCTCTCAATTTCTTATTTCTTTCCAGCAGATCAATAAACTTCTAGAGCTGTTGCTTCTGAGTTTTTAAAAAATGTGGACCCCCTTTCCAACATGGGCTTCCTCTCTCTCCTGTTGCCTTGTTTATGCTGTTTTTCTCCTTCCTTCCTTTCTTTTTTTAAGAGACAGGCTCTCACTCTGTTGCTCAGGCTGGTCTCGAACTGCTGGGCTCAAGTGATCCCCCTGCATTGGCTTCCAAGTAGCTGGGACCACAGGCTCTTTCCCTTCTTTCTTCCTTGGCCCCATGTGTCTGGGTCTCCCAGGGCCCTCCAGGTAGTCTGAAATTTCAGATCACTTTCCGAGGCAGGTTTTGAAGGCAGGATTATCCTCCAGTTGGTTGGTAATTGAATGCACATATTAAAATGTAGCTGAACGAGAAATCCCTTTACCCCATTAGTGCTGGAAGGGGGAATGCACAACCTGGGGACTGGGGGACCTCATCCCGGGTCTGGCTTTGCCATTAGCCAGTTGTGACCTGGGCTACCTTCTCAGGAATACTTCACTTCGTAAGTGGAGACGGGAGGGAAGGGAATTCGCTGGTTTCTTCCAACTCTAAGATTATATAACAGTTGATTTGGCAAACCCAGAAGTCCGTGGGGTCTTTTGTCCTGCTAGAAGGGTCTGAGAGTAAAATAATTGAAAACGATGGCTGCACTGCTGGGCCACAGCCAGGGTGGGAGTCCTGCCATGCTTGCTCCCATCAGGGTGGTCTTCTTCCCTACTCCAGCAACTTATCAGGCATCCTCCCCCATCTCCTCGTATTGCTACATACAGCCGCAGGACTGATGATATTGAATTCTCCCGATATTTTTCTTATGTCAGGGAAGGGCACTAGGGTGTTTATGAACTGGGCAGTCAGCCCAAGGCATTAATCTGCAGTGGCCCACACAGACTGCTTTTCTCAGAGTTTGGCTGCTTGAATCCCTTTACATACACTTACGTCGGTTCTGAGATACTTGTGTCTAAACCAACCTTTCAGCTTCCAGCCTCACCAGCCCAACCCTCCTCCCAAATTTCCCCCCAGGTAGTAAGCTAGAAAAGCTGTCAGGACCTGCATTATTCAGAGTTTGGGGGACAACTGCATGGAAATCTAAGTGTCAGCTCCCACAGGTCCAATGGGTTTCTGTTGGACAGCCCAACTCTTCCGTAAGTTAGAGCTACAGTGCCCAACCCCCAGGCCACGGACCAGTACCTACCTATCCATGGTCTGATAGGAACCAAGGTGAATGGCAGGAGGTGAGTGGTGGGTGAGAGAACAAAGCTTCATCTGTATTTATAGCCACTCCCCATCACTCTCATCACCGCCTGAGCACCTGTCAGATCAGCAGCTGCATTGCGTTCTCAGGAACATGAGCCCTACTCTAAATTGATCTGCAAGGGACCTAGATTGCACGCTCCTTATGAGACTCTAATGCCCCTCCCACCTTCAGTGGAAAAATTGTCTTCCATGAAATCAGTCTCTGGTACCAAAAAAGGTTGGGGATCACTTTGTTTGTTCTAGAGACTCTGATATTCTTTCTCTTGACTACTTCCCTGTGCCCCGAGCTTCCTATTGTATTAACTGTGGGTATTTTTACCTAGCTTAACCCTACCAGCATATTTCTCAGGTTATGATAGCAGCATCAGCTTGCTATCAAATGTGCAGCATCAGCTGCTATGAAATGTGCATCTGTAGGTTGAGCAGCCCTAATTCCAAATCCTCCAAAATCCACCAATAAAATGGTGGCCGCTAATGGAAAATTATACACGTGGCCACATATGATGAGTGCACAATATTATTAACAATATATAAAATTATCTTCAGGCTATGTGTGTAACGTGTATATGAAATAGAAATGAGTTTTATGTTTAAACTCGGGTCTTATCCCAAAGATATCTCATATATGTGCAAACATTCCAAAAAACAGTCAAAATACTTCTGGTCCAAGCCTTTCAGATAAGGGATATTCACCTTGTATCTTGAATTGCTTCCAAGTATTTAAAATAAAATGTTCAGACTGGGTGCAGTGGCTCATGCCTGTAGTCTTAGCACTCTGAGAGGCTGAGTCAGGTGGCTTGCTTGAGCTTAGTAGTTTAAGACCAGCCCAAGCAAGAGTCAGACCTCGTCTCTACTAAAAATAGAAAAATTAGCGGGGCATGGTGGCAGGTATCTATAGTTCCAGCTAGTCAGGGGGCTGAGGCGGGAGGATCCCTTGAACACAGGAGTTTGAGGTTGCTGTGAGCTAGTTTGAGGTTGCTGTGACGCCATTCAGTTCTATCCTGGATGATGGAGTGAGACTCTGTACCCCACACAAAGGGAGACCATAAAACAAACAAAAATAAATAAAAAAGTAAAATAAAATGGCATGTTTAACACGTGGGTGAGGAGAAGAAAAGGAAACTAACATCATTGAGTCCTTACAGCATGCCAGGTATGTTATGTGCATTAATTCATTTAATGCATATCATTTTACAGGAGAGAAAACAGGTACACGGAGGCTTAATAATTGCTTGTAGCATTTAGCTAGAAGCTCAGAGGGATTCAAACCTGCTTCTGCTAAACTTGGAGTCCATGCTATTCATCTTAGTTTGCTGCTCACATCACAGGAGAAGAGAATGATCTCTGTTTAGTCAGGAAATTCAGAGGTGACATGTTTACAATACTCAGTACATTTATCAGGTTCAGCTGCCTATGCCCCAAATTGGAAACAACACTTGCTTGAGTAAGATGGAAGCTTATGTCTCTCACACTTCAAAGGAGAATTGAAGTGTGGTATCCAGGGTTCACAGATCTTGTGTGTCTCAGGGCTCTTGTATCTTTGTGTTTCAGCATTTTCACATAATGACGCCATCCTCTAGGTTACCTCATGGCCCAAGATGGCTGCGAGAGTGCCAACCATCTTAGATACCTTCCAGGTAGCTGGCTGGAGGATAAATTCTCCCTGGTGAGTTATCTTCCTTTAAAGAGATTTATTTCTAGGAAGTTCTACACTTTCCTGCATAGATAGTCCTCTGGAGCCCAGATTCTGTATCCACAGATTCAACAAGCCACAGATCAAACATATGTTGGAAAAAATACAAAATAACAATGCAACAATTAAAAATATGGTATAACAACACAGCATTTACATTGTATTACATATTATAAGTAATCTAGAGATAATTGAAAGTACATGTGAGGAGGTGTGTAGGTTATATGCAAATACCATATCATTTCATATAAAGGACTTGAGTATGTGTGGATTTTATTATCCACGGGGGTCCAAGAACCCATCCCCCCAAATACCAAGGGAGGACTGTATTCCAGTTACAAGAACTTAATCACATGGTCAAACTAGTTGCAAGGGACTCTGGGAAATGTAGTCCATTTAACTGGGCACCATTATAGTTCTGAAATAAAATTAAAGTTCTGTTATTAATAAAGAGTGGCAACCAACAGCTTCAGCCACACTTAAACTCCCAGCAGGATTAGCCCAGGGAAGAAGGATGTTTACCGGCACTAACACTCAGCAGTCGGTGGGTTGCCTGGGTCTCCATGAAAGTTGGTGTGATGAGAACTTTACAGGCAGCACTGAAGATTTTATATCACCAAAGACAAGACATACTGCTCGTGAGAAAAAGAAGGGTTTTAATAGTGCCCTAAGTCCAACTAGAGAGGAGCCACAAGGCCACAAGGGCCAGCTGTGAGCAGCTGCCTTTGCTGTCCAGTCTCAGGGTCTGCTGAGCACAAACCTGGGTGTGCCAAGGAGGGCCCCTTCTAGTGGAGAAAATGACTGGGTCCCAGCAGTGGTATTTGCTGTCCCCAACAGGGATACATAAGGAGAGGTGAGTGGCAAACAAAAGGGTACAAAGGCCAAGTTTCTGGGGTGTGGAGACAACGGACCTTGTCCATCCTGTCCTGTTCTGCCATGAAGATTCTTCCCACCTTCTGCAGAGGGAGAGGCTGAAGGCCCTGTGCGGTCTACACGGAGGTCCACACTGTCTCCAGGGTGGCTGGGAGAAGGGAGACTTGTGGGTGGGTCCACTCCAGAGAAGGACAAAGCAGATAGCCTCCCGCATCCTGGACAGAAAGTCCCCAGGAAGAGCCTATGTCACTGGCTTCCTGCCCCTGATGGACCCTGTGTACAGCCACTACCCTTGTATTAACACAGGAACCCAATGACCTCTCTGTTCAGATATCAGATTTTGCCTTGGAATAGTTTGCCTTTCGGCTTCATCATTCAGCTGCTGGGGAAGGATTTTGCACCTGCTTTCCTCGTTATTGAGATTTTTATTTGTACCTGCTAATGACAAAGATGCACCCTAGGGAAACTCTTTAATCTGAGGGGTCAGACTTTTTAACTAAAGGCAAACATGAGATGGGAGCTGTAAGAAAGTGATTAAAGATGTCAAGGCAAAAGTTGCGGCAGGCAACAAAAATTCATGTGCTATAAATCGACATGGCAGCAAATATTCTGACGGGCATGGTAAGAATGTGTGCCCCCTGATGGGTCTTTTTGATGACAGAGGAGAGGCTGGGGGACCCTTGGGGGAAGCCAATGACTATATTTCAGCACATCTAGAAGACCCACCATTGTTTTCACTTCATCCTAATGAAGAAAAGACTTGTCAATGAAATCATCGCTTGTCTTTGACTCTAAGTGCACCCCAATTTCAAGTGTCCCTGTACAGATGATGGAATACAGTAACCTTCATTTGTTTGCTTTCCCAAGATTCCACAAACACACTTCCCAGGGCTTCCCCTGCAGGGCTGTTCTGGAAGACTCCACAGGACCATTCCACCCCAGCAGTGGGGGCACTAGCTCTGTGGCTGTCAAACTCTGGGGTGTGTGCCAATGGCTAGAGTGTGTTAGAAGAAAAAGAGACATTGATGTCGTGTGCCCGGCATTCAACTCTTGACAGTTTGAGACCAGTCCTAGCTCTCCCCTCATGCTTTCTGAGTGCTGGGCACATGACATTAGCCTCTTTCTGCCCTGACAATGTCTGTCCTTGAGTCTCAGGCTGAGCCTCAGGTTCCACAGTAACTTCCCTGACCCAGCCAGGTGAAATTAGGTAATTTTGGGTCAGGCTTCACCTTCCGGGCACTATAAAGTTTCCACTGGAGTATACTTACAGTGTCAAATGTCACTGTCCCTCCTCCTAGGTGACAGCATCATGGAGCATTTGGATTGTATCCATCTCATTAATCCATAGGACCTTTCCTGCTACATCTCAATGACATAGATTACCAATAAATATCTTTTTTGAAGGAAGAACACAAACATTCAAATGTCAGACAAAAGGAGAGGCAGAGTGCACTAGATCCTCTGTTTTATCTTGGTAGAGTGCGAAGTCAACAACTTAGTACAGCAAAAGTTTAGGACAGACCTGGAAATGTTTTCACCAAAATATTAACAATAATTATCTTTGGAATTGGGATTATGGGCACATAGGTATGGATGGATTATTTATTTGTATTACTGAAAGAAATGATTGCATGTCTTGGTGCCTGTAGCTCAGCAGCTAGGGCACCAGGCACATGCACCAGAGCTGGCAGGTTCGAATCCAGCCCAGGCCCACCAAACAACAATGACAACTACAACAATAATAGCCAGGCATATACAGGTAGGTGCCTGTAGTCCCAGCTTCTTGGGAGACTGAAGCAAGAAAATCACTTAAGCCCAAGAGTTTGAGGTTGCTGTGAGCTGTGACACCATGGCACTCTACCAAGGGCAACATAGTGAAACTGTCTCAAAAAAAAAAAAAATAAAATAAAATAAGAAGAAACAATTGCATGAAAAAAAAAAAGACAAAGGGTTAAAAAAGAAGGAGAAAGGGGCTGTAAATGGAAATAGATCCCGCAGATGGTGTATGGGGTAGGAACCTCATGGATTAAGATGGGGTAGTTGGGATTCTGAATGGGTAAGGGAATTGTGGGGGAGAGAAGTGACTTAGCAAGGCAGAGAGAGTCTGGTGCCTGATTTTTAGGGAAGGTGTGGGCGGGGCATGAGCAGGTGGACACCTCCTGCATCACCAGCCTGTTGAGGCTCCTCCTCCCACGTGCACAGCCTGGGCCAGGCCCTTCATCCTCCTGATGTGCCTGGACCAGGTAGATCAATCAAGGATGTAGCACACACACAGCCCCCTCTAATGCATTCACTGTTAAAAGGTCCAGTCTAGTTTTGCCCTCAAATCTGACCTACCATATAAGTCAGCAGAAGGCGACCTCAAAGATTCCCCTTCCTCTCTGCTATAGCCTACAATTCTTTCAATATGGGGCCATGCCTTTTATTACAATTAGAGATAAAACCCAACGCTGGTTGACCTAACTCATGACTGAAACGCATTCTGAAATCTGACCACTCGATGAACTTGTGTACAGAACTGATGTTGGATTATTTTCAGTTTTAATAGGAGAGAAGAGTTTGGCTTTTATTCTTTGTTTATTTTTTATTTTTTGGCTTTTATTCTTAAAAGGCTTCTGAAAGTGAGTGGACATATGGTTGCCGGAGTGGATCCAAAGATCCTTGCTCTAAAGCATTCATATTCCTGTTCAATTTCCTCTAGTGTTAAAAAAAAAAGGCTGAACTTTCTAACCAGCTAGCATATTGCAAAAATTATGGTACGTGAATTTTGAACTTAGACCATAAAATACTAATTTGATCTCTTAGACACCAGACTCTGAGGAAGGCCAGCTGCCATGTCCTTAGGGCACTCAAGTAGCCTCCTGGAGAATATGGGGGAACTGAGGCCTCCAGACCAACACTTTGCCAGCTGTAGAAATGAAAGATGAAGTGGCTCTTCCAGGCCCAGTGGAGCCTTTAAAGCAGTAGTCCCCAACCATTTGGGCACCAGGGATCAGTTTCATGGAAGACAATTTTTCCTCAGACCTGGTGATGATGGGAGTGGGAGGGGTCTGACAGCAGGCGGAGGTCAGGCAATGATGCAAGCCATAGGAGCGGCTATAAATACAGATGAAGCTTCACTCCCTCGCCCAGGGGTTAGGAATCACAATGCTAAAATGACTGCCACTGACATCTTGAATGCAATGTCACCAGAGACCACCAAGCTCAGCCACTCTTCCATGCTGACCCACAGAAACAGCGTGAAATAATATATGTTCAGTGTTCTTTTCAAACTGCTAATGGGGGAGGGGGTTAATTTGTTTTGCAGAAATAGAACAGTTTCTTAGAAAGTTTCAGTCTAAAAAGTTAGAAAGCAAAAAAAAAAAAAAAGAAAGAAACTTTATGATATTGTAAAAAGAAGAAGAAATGTTAAGAACAGGGCCTGGAAAGATTCATTCTGATGGCTTCGTAATTTTGCCATAGAATCTGCCTTTGTGGTCCTCAACTATGGACGAATGAATAGAATTTGTCAGAAGAGTTTTCACTGTTGTCTTTGGGAGGACCTGGACACGTGAACTTCGACAGAACATTATGTCAGAGCTGCGCCAATATTGGGCTGCATGATTTATACCAAAACCTTTAAATGACTGTCGTTATTATAAAGGTCTGTTACTCTCAGAGGATTCTGGGTCAGAGCTATAATTGTGCCTATCTTACATCTGGTTCAGATATGTCCCACATCTGTAAGGTTGTACTATGAAGAAAAATAAGTTAAACCTGGAAACATTCTTATTTCATTTAAAATAGATGGTCTGTGTTAAGTTTGGATTCATCCAAGGGATGGTGCTCAAAAGGGTTCCGTTTCTCTTTCCATCCAGAGAAGTCTCCAGTCACAGACCCATTGCATGGACCATGAAATCCCGTATAGTGGAAAGCAAAGATCTTATGAAGATAAAAGGTAGTCGTTTGGGGCAGGTTTCTTTGATAGGCCCTGCTCAGGGCATATCTACCAATCTCTGGGGCGGGGGGCACTCACTTCAAGATCCAAGCTCTGAAATCACATGGATTTCTTGGGAAATATGTATTTGATTTCTAAAGAAATGACGACATGAGAGAACGGGGACTATATCGGAGGCTTATGGAATCCAAGTTTAAAATCCCGTCAAGTATCAGGACTTATCCTTAGCCGTTGGGGGGACAGACTGTAATAAATGGTGAATAAAAGCCACTTTCAGGGGGAAAAAAATCTCTGCCTGTGGAACGGAGCCTGCAGAAGGTGGCTGGCCCACCTCGGAAGCACACAGTGCTTGGGCCATTCTCATGGAGCTGGGGGAGCTCTTGTCATTTGTATGGGCGAGGCTGCTGGAAAGTGGCTCATTTTTTTAGGAACGGAAAATGCTGGGCTCTCTGCGGCCACTCACAGCCGCCTCTGCTCCTGCCTTGCGAACAGAAGAGGCGTCCTGTCGACGTTTCCCCACCAGAGGGCAGCGTGCGTTCACGCCAAGGATGGATTTGCTCAGGGAGCGCCCCAGGGCAGGCAGGTTGTGGCAAAGGCTGGCTGTTTTTCTTAGAAACAGAATCCACAGACCTGTTTATCTGTGATTCTGGTTTGATTTATTTTGCTGCAACAGGCTGGCATGAAAGGCTTTCAGGGGCTCTTGTTCCGGGACTCCTGATTTATTGTGAAAATGTAGAGGTGACTCACAACACTCTTTTGGAAGGACATCTGGGCCTTGGAGCTGGACAGGGCTCTGCAGTGAGTAGGTGCTTTGTCACTTATGGTGTGATGCTGGTGTGTCACCCGTGGAAAGGATTGTTATGACAAGTAAATAAGATGATACACGGGAAGGGCCTGGCATTGGCTAGCACAATTGCTCCAGCGATGTGGACCAGCAGTCACCCTGGTGAACAGGGAAGGATCACACCATGCACAAACCCAAGGAGGGGGACAGTGAGGAACAGGTGGCCCTATATGTGCCCACCTCCAGAGGAGTATAGAGAGTCCCTGCAGGACAAGGACCCCTGTTGACACTTGCTGAACCACAGAGAAACCTCAGTCCCCAGGCCACATACCATTTGAGCCTGGCCCCCTTTCTTGTACAGAAAGAACCTCTCCTCCCTTGGCCACTTGAAGAGTCCCACTTGCCTGTGGGTGCCTCCTATCGACCCCCAGTTTGGCAAGTTGGAGCCACCATAGAAGTCTGGACCCAGAACAAAGCCCAGTTATTTAGCCCACACATCACCTGCTCACAAATGAGCCTTGGAAACCACAGCTGACGGCAGGGATCACTCCATGCTCATGGCATGCCAGGATCTGCTAACTGTAGTGGGGTTGAATGAGGCTTGAAGGACATTAGCGATCATCCAGGCAGTGACGTGGTAGAAATAGCCCAGGTCTAGAGCAATGTTTTCCAACCCTTTTTATCTCACAGCACACTTGAACCTATGGTTAAACTTTTGTAGCACACATTTAAATTATCTCGATCAAGAAAAAGGGTTAAAAAAAGAATATATTTGCTGTGTTTTGAACTTTTTTTTTATTTTTTTGGCCAGGGCTGGGTTTGAACCCACCACCTCCGGCATATGGGGCTGGCGCCCTACTCTTTTGAGCCACAGGCACTGCCCTGAACTTCTTTTGAAAATTAATTGAAATAATGATCTTTAAAAATTTTTGTGGTATACCAGTTGAAAATCACTCGCCTAGGGTCTGGTTGTTCTTGGTATTAGACATGGCTAGTCATCAAATAGCTGTTGTGGTTTGGGAAAATACCCTTCTTAAGCCTCAACTCCATATCCTCAGAGTGACACGATGGTGTGGCTTTTGTCCCCTCCCACCTTACAGTGTCAGAATACATGAGGTTAAAATACCTTACACATGCGTAGCACTTACATTGTAAATAGTGCTTTTGCAGGGAGACAATTCTCTATGGGTCTCTTACCTTCCTGCCTGTTTTGCCAAGAGAGGCCCTGACTGCTTTTGTTTGGGGCTAGCTTTCCAAGGATGTTTGTAGAAGAAGAGGACTGGGAAGAGGGAGTCAGAGTCCCCCTCCAGAGGAAACAGCAGGTTTGTTTATTGCATAATAGAATAAAGATAATGTCTCTCTTCAGGGTAAAGTTCAGGTGGGTCTACTACCAATTCTGAAAAAAAAAAAATAGGTAAGTTTCCTAAACTCAAGATTCCTGCCTGTATACAAGTCTTATCTGGCCTTTTCACCTTGCCCTGTGGTGGTACGCTGGGGTCTAGAGATCTCATGCAAGAAAATGCTGAGACTCTGGCTGCTGCTGTTGCTGTGAGTAACAATTTCTGTTAGCTCTGACCCAGGAGTCTCGTGTCTTGTACTGTCACCCATGAAACTGGCCAGTTCCCTTTTAGCTCATGAGCCCAGGGAAAAAATCTCATACTCATTACAGTCCCTGACAACTTTCAGCTAAGGTTTCTTTATCCAGTTTTTACAATAATCTTGTATGCCAGGTATAGCAGGTATTTTTATTCTTATTTTGCAGTTGAGAGGACAGAAGCTCAGTCAAGTTAGAGACATTTCTAAGGCCACAGCAGGGGGGACACTAATACCTAGAAAAAAATGTTACATGTTAATAATTAAAGAGAATATTTTATCCAAATTTATCTTCCCCTACATGGATGGGGTTAACTAGAAATTACTTTGCTTGTTTTTTGTTTTTTGTTTTTTTTGACAGACCCTCAAGCTATCCCCCTGGGTAGAGTGCCCTGGCATCACAGCTCACAGCAACCTCCAACTCCTGGGCTCAAGCGAGTCTCCTGCCTCAGCCTCCCAAGTAGCTGGGACCACAGGTGCCTGCCATAACGCCTGGCTATTTTTTTGGTTGCAGCCGTCATTGTTGTTTTGGCGGCCTGGGCTGGATTCAAATCCGCCACCTTAGGTGTATGTGGCTGGTGCCTTAGCCACTTGAGCCACAGGTGCCAAGCCACTTGTTTGTTTTTAAAATTAGTTTTCTAGTTCTGTAGAACAAAAAGTGATGTCAATGGATTTTGCATTATTATTCTCTCGTCTCAGGGGCCCAAAGTTCATGGGGTTTTCTCTCAGGCATTGATTTCCCTGAAGGAAGTGGCAGTCGTTAAAGCTGGCACAGCCACACACCTGGACACCTGTTTTTGGAGCCAGCTGGTGGCCTCCAGATGTCCCTTCAGGAAAGCTGTCAGTCTGTGCCAATCAGCAGGGATCTGTCCACTAACAGGAATGACCACAGGTGAGGAGCCCTGAGACCCTCCATGCCAACCCCTATCCCAGGCCTTTGAGTGGGGGCTGGAGGGAGGGGACAAAGGAATGGGCTCTGACAAGCCTGGAGGGACAGTGACAACAAGGGAGCCCTTCCCGGGCTTGGCATCTGCTGGGGAGAGGAGGACACAAAGGACAGAGCTTCTCCCAAAGGACCTCAGTGAGAGTCATGGGACTCACAGAGTCCACCTACAAAGAGAGGTAGGATAATCTGATTGTCTCACCTCTCTCCCTCTCTCTCCCTTTGTTTTGTGTATTATAATGAAAGGACCTTGGTGGAAACTAACTTTAGACTCCTGCATGTGTCTGTGTGTTCTGTGTGTGTCCGTGTGTTGTGTACCCCCACGTTCTGTGTGTGTGTGGACATGTGGGGTGACGGATGGAGCTGGAAAAGGGAGAGGAAGGGGGTTAGACTGGCCTTTGGTTCTTTGGCAACCACTCCCAGCTTTCAGACAGGGTAGAATTAATATTGTAGGCTCCGGCGCTCTATTTGTTGTTGGTTTTTGTTTCAAGTACATTTTTTTTTTTTTAATAGCTCACAGATTGATTGTAATACCCTGCAAAGCCTGGGAACCAATTCTCTAGTTTGATGCTGTTCAGTAACCTCTGGCTGCATGTGACAATGGCTAATACACCCTGTATTAGAAGATTTCATACAAAAAATGAATGGAAACTAGCCTGATACTTTTATATTGCACACTGAAGCACTGTTTTGATATATTGGGCTGATAAAGTATATTACTCAGATTAATCTCGTCTGCTTCTTTTCCTTCTTTTAATTGGCACTCCTAGAGAATTCAGTTTTGCAAATGGCTTGCATTTTCAGGTCACACTATGTTTCAGTGGGATGATGCTGTTCTAACAGAATAAGTGGCTTGTGTGTCATTGCAATTCTAGTTAGTGGCAGAGTGGGATTCAAGGCAGCAGCTCTCCTACCCAGCCCAGCCTCGGAGCTGGGCAGCCAAATGTGAGTTCTGGATTAACCCCCACTCCCACCCCCAGATTTTGAGAGTGTTTGAAGGATTCTTAGTCTTGAAGAGAGATTTCTATTTCCTTCATTGCTAGAAGCAGCAAGAATAATGCCTGGCACAGGGGTCCTCAGGCTTGTTGTCTCTGCAGGTCACTTGCTGGTCCTGCAAAGCCTTTGCAATGCTTCCCCCTGCTGGCGGGTTACTGGAAGTGCTCAGTGAGGTCACTCAGACTGCTTGGGTGGTTATTGCGTGTACACGTCCTGAGAGTTGTGTGTACTGTGTGTGCTGTGTGCGCTGTGCATGTATGTGTGCTGCATGTATAGACAATGATGCATGTTCATGTTTGCACTTGCTGGGGGTGGGGGTGAGGGGTAATCCAGAACCACATGTGCCTGCCCAGCTCCAAGGTCGGGCTGGGTAGCAGAGCTGCTGCCTTGAATCCCACTCTGCCACTAACTAGGGTAGCAACGTTACACAAGCCACTTAGTCTACTGGAGCAGCCTTGTCCCATAGAAATATAATGTGAGTGGGTGACACCTATGGCCTAAAGAAGTAGGGTGGCCGGCCCCGTATACCAGATGTGGCAGGTTCAAACCTGGCCCCAGCCAAAAAAAAAAAAAAGAAAAGAAATATAATGTGAGCTGCAAACACAAGCCATTTGCAAAACTGAATTCCCTAGGATTTCCAGTTAAAAAAAAGGAAAATGAATCAGACAAGATTAATTTGAGTGATCTATTTACCACTCCACAGCTGAAAGTTTGTCTCAGTTTAACTCTTTTTCTCCCATCCTTGGAGTGGCGTTGCCTGGCCCAAACATCCTCAGGCAGTTGTGGAAAGATCCCCCTGTTCATAAAGCAGGATCCCCAAGCCACATGAAAGTCTTGTTGCACCACAGGGTCTTCTTGCTTCAACGCCAAATTATTCCCATAATAGTGTGCAAGTGTCCTCCGCGGGCCTCAGGAAGTCCCAAACAGGAAATTCCCGTTCAAGTCTGTGGTTCGAGTCTCTGCACTAGACAGCTTGCTTTGGGGCCATGGGATGGTGCAAAGCCTTGGAGAAGGTGGCAGTGAGTGACTGAGGGCAGCCATGGGACAGGCAGAATCTCCAAGGTGGAGGGAGCCTGTGTCTTATGCCAGATAAGAAAAAAAAATGAGGCATGAATTGCTGATGGGTGAACCTCCTGGAGAGCCCCAAGATACATGGAACAAATGTCCATGCACTTGAAACATGTATTAACCATTGGCTGAAGGTTATGCTTTTTCCTGCTGAAGGCTCATCTGAGTATGATGCGTGGAGCATGCAGGTGGGCCCCAGCTACTCTGATCGTTCTCCTTCCTTATTTTTGTGGGGCTAAGATGAAATCCCATTATCTCTAGATGCTGTATGAACTGTGAGTCCACTCTCAAAAGCATTATATTTTTCCTCCAAGGAGCAATTAAGTTGTGGTTTCTGGATAGAAATTTAATGAGTAGTCTGCAGATGATCTTAAGCGGGTCATATCACTTTCTGAAACTGTTTCTTTATCCATAAAATGTCCCACTTTTCTCAAGGGGATAATTTGGAAGAGCATTTGTGATCCTATATGTCAGTGGTTCTCAGCCCTGGTGGCACATTTGGAAGTAATCCTGCCTGTGGCCCTATCCAGGCCAATGAAATCAGAATTTGTGGGTGTTTGGATTGAGCGTTGGGTGATTTCATAACACTGTACTGTGTGACCGTGGTCATGACATGCAAAAGCGTCTCTGAGAACCATGGCAAACTCAACAGGCAGGAGAAATTCTGTGCATTGGGCTTCTGCTTCCAAAATGGTGGCAGGGAGGCAAACTGGCTTTTCTACCCTCCCTGCAACTAACACCAATCCTGCTTAAATTCTTCAGAACAATTGAAAAGGAGGGAAGTAAAACTTATTCTACAAGGTCAGCATTACTCTGATACCCAAACCAAACAAAGATACTGCAAAACTACAGGCTGATATCATCATTGAACCTAAAGACAAAAATTCTCAACAAAATACTAGCAAAAACATATCAAAAAGATCAGTCACCAAGATCAAGTGGGAGTCATTCCAAGGATTGCTCGACATATGCAAATGAATAAACGTGATACACCACATTAACAGAATCAAGAACAAAAATCAAGTGAATGTTTTAATAGATGTCCCCCAAAAGCCACTTGGTAAACGTTAACATCATTAGAGAAGGAATACACTTCAAGAATAATAAAAGTCATCTATGACAACCCACTGCTAACATTAATTAAAGGTCCTTCTTCTTAAGATTGGAACAAGACAAGCATACCCACTTTCACCACTGTGATTAAGCCTAATACTGGAAGTCCTGGCCAGAGCAATTAAGAAGGAAAAAGAAGTAATGGCCATCCAAATTGGAAAGGAGGAAGTTAAATTAGCCTTCTTCACAGACGAAATGATCTTATATCTAGAAAAACCCAGAGACTCCACTCGTTTACCAAGAAACGAATTCAGTAAAGTTGCAGGACACGAATTCAGCACATAAAAACCAATAGCATTTATACCTGCCAACAGCAAGTAAACTGAAAAGGAAATCAAGAAAGCAAGGTCACTTATAGTAGCCACAAAAAATATATAAAATACCTAGGAATCCATCCAAGAAGTGAAAGATCTATAGAAGAGAAATTGTAAAGCTTTTCTAAAAGAAGTAGAGAAGGGCACCAAAAACTAGAGAGACACCCTATGGTTCTGCCCTGGAAGAATCAATATCATTAAAATGACAATACTAAAATAAAATAAAATGACACTACTACCCCAAACAATTCACAGCTCCAGAGCCGTCCCCATCAAAATACCCATGACGTTCTTCACAGAAATAGGAAAAAAAATCCTACCCATATGAGTAGCCACAATAAGCTTGAGCAAAAAGAACAAAGCTGAAGGCATCACACTACCTGACTTCAGCATTAATTATACAACCATAATAACCCAAACACTATGGCCCTGCCATAGAAACGGACGCATGGATCAGTGGACTAGGACAGGGAGCCCAGATAGAAATATACAGATTTACAACCTACTCATCTTTGACAAAGATGACAAGAACTCACAACAGGGAAAGGACTGTCTTTTTCATTGATGGTGCTGGGAAAATTGAGTAGATACAGAAGAGTAAAACTAGACCCCCATCTCTTACCGTACACAAAAACCAAATAAACATGGATGAAGGACTTGAATGCAAAACCTGAAACAATGAAAGTACTAAGAGAAAACTTTGGAGAAATGCTCCAAGAGATTGGTCTGGGTGAAGATTTTTGGGGTAAGACCTCCAAAACACAGGCAGCCAAAGCAAAAACATCACTGGGATTATATCAAGTTACAAAGGACCTGTACAGCAAAGGAAGAAACCAACGCAGTGGGGCCTCTTGTCATGACAAGAGGTCCCTTCACTGTCTGTGGCGGACGCATCTTGCTCTGTAGACTTACGTTTCTCTTCCTCAGCACCCTTTGATTCATGCTTAAAAAGATATAACAAGGTAAGTTTGCAGCGCACAGGATGGGAGAAAATATTTGCAAGCTCTCCATCTGATAAGGGATTGATTACCAAAATACTCAAGGAGCTCAGACAATTCAATAGCAAAAACAAACAAAAAAACCATAATAATCATCATCCAGTGAAGAATGAGCAAAAGATCTGAGCAGACATTGATCAAAGGAAGACACATGCATGGTTACCAGATACATGAAAAAATGCTCAACATCACAAATGGTCAGAGAAATGCAAATCAAAATCAAAATGTGATTATCATATCATCCTAGCTAATGGCTTATATCAACAAATACAGGCGATAACAGATGCCGGGAAAGATGTGGAGAAGGGGGAAACCTTGGGCAGGGCGCAGTGGCTCACACCTGTAATCCCAGCACTCTGGGAGGCCAAGGTGGGTGGGTTGCCTGAGCTCACAGGTTCGAGATCAGCCTGAGCCAGAGTGAGACTTCATCTCTAAACAAAGCCAGGTGTTGTGGCAGGTGCCTGTAGTCCC
>NW_003852414.1:6000088-6009802 GCF_000181295.1 Otolemur garnettii | reverse complement strand
AAAAAAAAAAAAAAAAAAAAATTAGTGCAGTCCCTGTGGAGAACAGTATAGACGATCCTTTAAAAACTAAAAATAGAACTGCCATACACTCTAGCAATCCCGCTACTGGGAATGTATCCAAAAGAAAGAAAATCAGTATATCAAAGGGACAACTGCACCCCCATGTTTCTTGCAACACTATTGACAATAGCGAAAATATAGACTCCATCTTTTCCCTCTCCCCAGCTCTATGAGAATGCCCTGACCAAAAACCAAACACTGAAAACAAAACTTAAGAGATCCCAAGAGAACTAGCAGACATGAAAGCCAAGCTGGAGAAGACGGCCCAGCAGAAACAAGACCTCTGAGCGATCATCAGTGCTGGAGATGGACAAATGGGAGAGGCGGGGCCTGGAGCGGAAAATGTCAGAAATGGAGGCAGAGATGAAGGTGTTAACAGAACTGAAGCCTGACAACCAGAGGCTGAAAGGTGAAAATGGTGCCCTCGTCAGAGTCCCCAGCTAACTGTCCAGATAGACTAGCCTCCAAATTTAAGGAAGAGGAAAGGGACAGTGTTTGCTAACCCCACCCCTCTTTTCCAGCCCTTACCTTCCAGCCAAAGGAGTAGATGTTTGGGTGGAAGGACGCTTCTTCCTGACTCTTTCCAGTCACCTCTACAAAGTCTTACTCTGTTGCTCTGGCTAGAGTGCTGTGACATCATAGCTCACAGCAACCTTAAACTCTTGGGCTCAAGCGATTCTCTTGCCTCAGCTTCTTGAGTAGCTGGGACTACAGGTGCCCACCATGATGCCTGGCTTGATTTTCTATTTTTAGTGGGGTCTTGCTCTTGCTCAGGCTGGTCTCAAACTCATGAGCTCAAGTGATCCGCATGCTTTGGCCTCCCAGAGTGCTAGGATTACAGGCGTGGGCGACTATGCCTAGCCAGGCATAGTCTTATTGAGAGGAATGGCAGGGAGAATTGTTGTGTGTGCAGCTTTCCAGAATCTTCCCCAGCCCTTTCCCTGGCCTGTGCGTGTTTATTTTAATTTAAGTTAAACATGTCATTGCTGCTGCTCCTTCAAGCCAGACAGGATAAGGATGACAAGATCATGGATCCTGGGCAATTTCTTGATGTCTTCGTGTTCCAGAGACCAAAGATAGCCTATCTGGGTCAATTTCAGACTGCTTTAGAAAGTTCCATCAATAACAATTCACAGTGCTTTATCTTGTCTAACTCTTTGCTTTCTAAATGGTGTGGGTTTCTATTCTCCTGTTGAAAGAATGCTCTGCTGACCTGCTGCTTCCCTTGTCAGGGACGCTCCCCACAGCAGCCAATCTCAATGCATCTCTCCTTAGTTCGTCCTGGGATGTTTCAAGAAACACCCACCTCGCGCCAGCCTCACAAGGCGACTCTCCAGGGGTGTCTTCTGCACTCAGTCATCCTCCCTCTGGCCTGTCCTCATAAATCAGCTATGAGTTGTTGCTATTCTCTGAACTCGCTCCAGTGGGCCTACACCGTCCTAGTAATGAGGTGCTGGACAGGAATGGACAGCGCCTGGTGCAATCCATGGGCACATTCCAGAGCTGTCCAGGGAGGCCAGTGTGGGGGCAGGCAAGGGGGCCCACAAAAGCTTCAGCTCCTGGAGCGTTCAACCAGGCACCTCAATGCACTATTCCTGTGGGAGAACTTGATGTTGGACCCACCAGGCACATCCCTGGACAGATTACGAGCCACAGACATGTCTCCTGCCACCATCACAGGGTCAGAACAACGATGACAAAAACCACCACAGTACTGAGAATCTCTTTGGGCCCAATTCTTGCCGCCATATAGACATCATCTCATGTAACACTCACAATACATGAGCCTCACTCAGGTATCTGTTCCAGGCACTGGGGAATGAGAGAGGGTGAAGCAGACAAAAATCCCAGCCATTAGAGAAAGGCTGCATTCTAGTGCAGGAAATAAACAAATTAAGTAAAACACGTGGTACAGTCACATGTCCCTTAACAAAGGGGATACATCTGAGAAATGCATTTGTGGGCAATTTTATTGCCCTGAGAATATTTGAGTGTATTTACACCAACCTAGATGGTCTAGCCTACTTCATACCCAGGTATGTGGCATTGCTTATTCCTCCTAACCTGCAAAGCTGTGCAGTATGTTACTGTACTGATGCCGTAGGCAACTGAAACACAATGGTAAGGATTGGTGTATCTAAACGTATTTAAGCTTAGGAAAGGCACAGTAAAAATACGGTATTAAAGATTAAAAAATGATACACCCATACAGGGCACTTACCACGAGTGGAGCTTACGGGACTTGAGCTTGCTCTGGGTGAGTTAGTGAGTGAGCAGTGAGTGAATGTGAAGGCCCGCGGCCCTCCTGGACGCTGCTGCAGACTTTGTAAACCCTATACCCTTAGGCTGTGTTAAACTGCTAACACAGTTTTTCTTTCTTCAATAATAAATTCACTTGAGCTTACTGTAACTTCTTGCTCCATCAACTTTTTAATGTTTGACTCTGTCATGATAAAACTGAGCTTAAAACACAAGCACATTATACGATTATGCCAAAATATTGGCTTTCTTTATAGCCTTATTCTATAAGCTTTTTTATGTTTAGTTTTTGTTTAATTTAAACTTTTGTGTGAAGAACGAAGATACAAACGCACACATCAGCCTAAGCCTGCACAGGGTCGGGATCTTGTCCCACTGGAAGGTTTTAAGGGGTGTTAACATGCAAAGAGCTATCATCTCCTATAACGATCATGCCTTCTTTTGGAATACCTCCTGAAAGACCTGCTGACGCTGCTTTATAGGTAACTTTTTTCCTTATAAGTTGGAGGACACACTAAAATAACAATCAAAAGAAAACAAAGAAGATTGCACTGCTTCTTTTCAGTCTGGTACTGGAGGTCCTGGCTAGTGCAATAAGGCAAGAAAAAGAAATTGAGATGTAAATGACATAATGTGTAAGAAATAAGACTCATTATTGCCAGTTAGTATGACTCAACATAGAACTCAAACTATCTTAAAGAGTGACTTTCTCAAGGTCGCTGTACTCAAAGTCCATTTTTGAAAAAACTCTATGGTGTTTACAGCAACGAATAATTAGAAAATTAAATGTAAAATGCCAACAATAGCATTAAAAAGGCAAATATCTCGAAATGACAGATGTTCAGGTCTCCACACTGAATAGCTATGAATATTCAGAGAAATTAAAGAAAATCTAAATAAATGAACATTTCATGATCATGTTATTAGAAGAATGAATATCATAAGGATTTCAATTCTCCCCCCAATCCTCCCCAAATTCTTAATTTAATGCAACTCCATTAAAACTACTAGCAATTTTTATGGAAATTAGCAGATTCTAAATTTTATTTATTTATCATTTAATTTTAATTTTTTTCTATCTTTATTATTTTTATTAAATCATAACTTTGTACATTGATGCAATTATGGGGTTCAACGTACTGCTTTGATATACAATGTGAAATATGTTTACATTGAACTAAGTAACACATCCATCACAATTATACTCATATCTTAAGAGTTTTGAAATGTACCATTGCATCATGCACATTAGGTGAGGTCCCCACAAATACCCTCCTTCCTCCCTTATCCCCCCTCTTCTTCCCCTCTACTTTCTGAACTATAGTTATGTTTTGCCATTTGTATTAATTTTTTTTTTTTGAGATAGAGTCTCACTTTGTCACCCTCAGCAGAGTGCCATGGCATGGTAGCTCACAGCAACCTCAAACTCTTGGGCTCCAGTGATCCTCTTGCCTCAGCCTCCCAAGTGGCTGGGACTACAGTTGCCTGCCATAATGCCTAGCTATTTTTTAGAGCTGGGGTCTTGTTCTAGATCAGGCTGGTCTTGAACTCCTGAGCTCAGGCAATCCACCCACCTTTGCCTCTCCCTCCCAGAGTGCTGGAATTACAGGCATGAGCCACTGCACCCGCTTGATTCTAAATTTTATATTGATGTGCAAAGGGATAAGAATACCAAAGACAGTTTTGAAAAAGAACAAGCTGTTAAACATATTCTATCAGATAGCAAGTTTATTAGAATGCTACTGCAATTGCAAAAATGTAGACTGGACCAAGAAAGAAAAAAAAAACTAGACTAAAGGAAAAGAATGTGGAGTTCAGAAACAGATCACCACCGACATGATGACCTATACTGTCACTGCGTATATGACAGTACTTGGGACTTGGGGAGGTATGTTCTTTTCAGTGATGCCTGAAGGAGAAACAAATCTTTATCCTTCCCATGTTCTGTCTATTAAATCATTTCCGCTGGATTGTAGATCTAAATGTGGTAGGTAAATCATAAAATTCTAAAGGGCAATACAGGAAGGGGGCTTTCCACCTGGGCTCCCTCCCTCCTCTGCTGGAGGGTGTTCCCCCTCTTTTGCTTATCAACCTTCCTATCAGTCTTTCCCTGTCCATAAACTAAACAAACAAACAAAA
The DNA here is from genome assembly GCF_000181295.1 of Otolemur garnettii. Classification (NCBI taxonomy): domain Eukaryota; kingdom Metazoa; phylum Chordata; class Mammalia; order Primates; family Galagidae; genus Otolemur; species Otolemur garnettii. Next base: position 6,005,344 of record NW_003852414.1, on the reverse strand, counting down.
ACAAAAAGGTAATAAGGAGATATTCAGGAGAATATCTTCACGGTTTGGATAGGCAAGGTATTCTTAAAATGCAGCCCTCAACCCTCAGGCTGTGGACTGGTACTGGTCTGTGACTTCTTAGGAACTGGGCCACATGGCAAGAGGTCAGCAGCATCCAGGGAGCAAGGGAAGCTTTATCTGTATTTACAGCTGCTCCCAACTCCCATCACCGCCTGAGCTCCGCCTCCTGTCAGATCAGCAGGAGCATTAGAATCTCATAGAAGCAGGAACTTTACTGTAAATTGCACTTGTGAGGGGTCAAGGTTGCACGCTTGTTATGAGAATCTAATGCCTATTGATCGGAGGTGAACGTGATGTGCTTGAATCATCCCCAAACCACCCCACCCTGACCCCTATGGAAAAGTCGTCTTCCATGAAACCAGTCCCTGGTGCCAAAAAGGTTGGGGACCGTTGTTCTTAAACACATTTTGGACTACATTAAAATTAAGCACATTTGTTAATCAAAAGACACCACAGGAGGATGAAAAGGCATGCCACAGTGGAAGGCAGCTGCAGCACACAGTCTAGCACGGGACCGATGGGTAAAACACGTGAAGAGTTCCCACCAATCAACTAGGAGACGTTAGGTAACTCGCAGGAAACATTACAGAAGCCTTAATAGGCAGGGAACAGAAGACAATGTCCAGATGGACATTACCATATGAAAACGTGTTCAACCTCATTAGCCATCAAGGAAATGCAAATTCAAACCACAGTGAGGTATCTGTACACATGCTTCCGGAATAGTGCAAATGCTTAAAAAGATTGACAGCAGAAAGCACTAGTGTGATGGTTTATTTTACGTGTCAGCTAGGCTATGCTGTGGAATGCCCAGATTAAGCAGTATTTCTGAGTGGGTCTGGGAGGGTCTTTCTGGATGCCATTAGCATTTAAATGGGTGGACTCAGAAGTAGGTTGCCCTCCCCAGTGTGGGTGGGTGTTGCCCAGTCTACTGGAAGCCTGAATAGGCAGAGGAAGAAGGAATATGCCCCTTTTGCTTCCTGCCTGCTTGTTTGAGCTGGGACACCAGATTTTTTCTCTGCCCTTAGACTAGGATTTACCCTACTGACTCCCTGGGTTCCCAAGTCTTTGGACTCAGATTCAGGCTGGAATTAAAACTGATATCGTCCCCCCTCCTCAGGGCTGGACAGGGACTGCCCCTCCCCGTCCAATTTCTAGGCCCGAGTGAGCTCAGAAATCAGTCTCATCACAGACTCCCATCTCTAGGCATAAACAAGCTGCCCCTTCTGGGAGGTTCCTCTCTGAGTAGGGGAGCACACACCCTAATTCCTTGCCTGAGGCAAAAACTACAAGGACCACATTCCTGTGCTAACTTCAGGATTATTTTAGGATTATTTTCTGCCCACAGACCTCTGGCCAATTGGGACACACTTCTCCAAGACCCCGGCCTGCAGGACAGGATTTAAACCCCCCCAGACTGAAGACTCAGGGGCGTTCCACATGGGTTCCACCCTTGGCTGCTGGGGTTCTGCCCCACCCCATTTTGCTTATCAACCTTTACATCAATAAACTCTATTCTGTCACTTATCCACGTGGTCTGTGGTTTCATTCTTCAAACCCTGAGATCAAGAACTTGGCATAGAGAGACGTTCTGGCAGTGAAACCACTGGTTTTCCTGGGTCTTAGGCTTGCAAATAGCTGATTGGGTGATTTGTCAGCCTCTATAATCAAGGGAGCCAATTCCTCATCATAAATCTTTTCATATAGCTGTATCCTATCGGTGCTATTTGTTTTACTCTCAAACAATAATTCTTTTTCTCTTATTTTTTCCCCCTTTTTTCTATCTTGAGTCACACATAGAGGAGAACTATTTTTAAAAACAAAATGGTCAGCTTTTAAACAGTCTAATGAAACAAGCCTTGTTGTGAAAAGGACTTACTCCGATCATGCTAACATGTTTTGGAAGTTTTTAGAGGTGGATCAAGAGTTTGAACTAGCCCCGATATCATTCCTCAAAAAGCACCATCAGAGCAACTCCCTCTGAGATAAGTAACTTTCTGACTTTTTTTTTTTTTTGGAGACACAGTAGTCTTACTATATTGCACTTGGTAGAGTGCTGTGACATCACAGCTCACAGCAACCTCAAACTCCTAGGCTTAAGTGATTCTCTTGCCTCAGCCTCCCAAGTCGCTGGGCCTACAGGCCCCCACCACAACACCCGGCTATTTTTTGCTGCAGTTGTCATTGTTGTTTTTAGCTGGCCCAGGCTGGGTTTGCTCCCAGCCTCGGTATATGTGGCTGGCATGGTAACCACTGTGCTACGAGCGCCGAGCCTGAGATAAGTAACTTTCACACAGATGTTTTCCCTGCCCTTAGACTAGAATTTACCCTACTGACTCCCTGGGTTTATCTTTTGCACATACTTGTAGAGGCATCTATGACTTGAGTTTTGACTCAGCTGCCCAAATCGATATTACGAGAAACAAATGCGTATACCTTCCCTGTTAGGAAGGAGCTAAACAATCTAGTTGCCAGTAACATTTGTATTAATAGAGTCCTTGTGCCACAGATACAGCAGGAGATACCAGCAGTCCATTCTATGTGGGTGAAAGAGAGAGCGATTAGGGAAATTTGGGAGAAAATGGAACTTCAGCTTCGTCTTGCAAGATGGTTAGTGTTAGATCAACAAACAGTTGCTAAATATGTAAGGAAAGACGGCAAGTAGACGGTCCAGAGTCTTCCTGGCAGCCTTTTTCAATGGGTTGGGGACTAGACCATTGGATAATGGGAGGATGCCAGTGCCTCAGTTATGGGAGGATGAAGTAGCCAAAAATGAATTGTGAGTAAGATGTCGTGCTGGGATCTGTCCCATTACTAGGGCTTTGTTCTGAAACTGCAAATATCTGTGGAAGGTTTTCAGACAAGTGAATGTGTGGATCAAAGTACATTTTAAATACTATGAGTCAAACAACAGAGACTCTCATTCTGTGCTGGTGGAAATAGAAAGTGGTACACCCTCTTCAGGAGATAATTTGGTGGTTTCTTGCAAAACTGAACATACGCTTCCCCTACCATCCAGCAATCGCCTTCCTTGGTATTTAGCCAAAGGAGTTGAAAACTTAGGTCCTCACAAAAACCCACATGCAAATTCACTACCGTCGAAACATGGAAGCAACCGAGATGTCCTTTAGCCGTGAATGGATGAAAGAAATAGACCCTGGACTAATCGGCAGTGAAAATAAGTGAGCCAGCAAGCTAGGAAAAGGCCGAGGTCGGTGCTGGCTGTTTCCAGTTCTCTTGCTACAGGTACCCTGTGTTTATGAATGCCAAGCCCTCTCACTTGTGCCTCCAGACCCTTACGACTCCAAGTGACCAGCAGCACCAGCGTCAGCTGGGAACTTGTTAGAAATTCTGACTCTCAGGCCTAACCCCAGCCCTGATGGATCTGCTTCTGCACTAGAACCCCAGACGAGGCAGTGGGGTTCTAAAGCTCTGGGATGTCCCCTCCATCTCTGACTCACTTGTTTTCCTTCCTCAGTTTTGCCTTCACTGCTCACCCCGCCCTTGGGCCCCATTGCCAGTCTCTGAGATTTGGTCTGAGTCTTCAGACGTTCTCTGAGCCACTCACCCTGCCACTACCAGCATTTTTCTGATCCTCTGCCTGTGGAGCCCCAAGTGGCTGGTGAATAAAAACCTCCAGTCACCACGGGAGAGAATGGCTCTACTAGTTGATGCTTCTGGGATTATTTGAGCCCTTCCATCTTTCATCATTCCTCCTTCCATTTCCCCCTTCCCTCTTTCTTTCCACTTTCTTTTTTCTTTCTTTTTTAAATTAATTTTTAATTAAAACCATAACTGTATCCATTTGTGCATATTTAACTGTATGCATTTATGGGGTTCAATGGGACAATTGGCTATACCATATGGAATGCTTGCATCAAACTGATTAACATATCCATCACCTCGCTTATTTTTTGTGGTAAGACATTTAAAATTTACTCTTAGTTATTTTGAAATATACCCTTGCATCGTGCGCGTTAGGCGAGATCCCACCAAATGCCTTCTTTCCTTTTGCGGTGGTTCTCTACGTGAGGGTCACTGGACCTGCAACAGCGCCACCACCTGGGAATTCTGAGAAATGCAAATTCTCGGGCCCCAGTGCAGTCCTGCTGGAGCCCTGTCCCCACTCCAGTCTGTGTTTAACATGCTCTGTCTGCTTCCTTGCTATTCAGACGTGATGCTTCTCATTTAGTAAGGTGGGCCATTTCAGGTGAAATCGCTAGCTTTTAAAAACTTTCATAACCTGAATATTGATTACCATCTATCCCCATGTGTTTATTGATCTAGAAAACAAAAGAAAAGATAAATGAATGCAATCAAACCAGCAGCTCGGAACATCACGGGAAGGCTGTTGGTCCTCTGGTATTAAAAGACGGTGGAGAATTTGTGCATCTCCAACATCTGACCATTGATCTGAGAAGCTGAGAAGCACGTCCAGTTCCTTGCAGGAATCCAGCTCCATTCTTGGAATAGGAGTCAATTCTGTCTTCCAGATCATTAAAGACCCTCCTCCCCACGTATCCCACATCCCATGGGGTGGGTAGGAAAATAATCATCGGGCTGAACATTTTGAGGAAAAGAAATATCAGGTTCAGAAGCAAATTTTTTTTTCTATGCAGAAGATTTCCATTTCAGAAATACATTTTCTTCCAATAACCACAGGCATCATTTTTAAAAGTCAGAAATGAGTGGTGAATGAGAAGAATGTTAAAAGGGGCTCAGAAGCATTTTTATTACGTAATGCATTTCAGAACCCTCTTTGCACCTTGGTACTGCAATCTGGGTCCATTGTCCTAAGGAATTGGAGAGAGGGTTGGGCCCCCCAAAATGAAACCCAAGTGCTCAGGGATAGTTAAGGCCTCTTTTAGTGGACAGAAATCTCTGCTTATTCCCTGGGTCCTAGTTGAGACAAATGCCAGGGACATCAGCAGAGGAAAGGGGTACAGAAGGCTCTTTCCTCTGAAACCAGGGAAACCAGAGGGTCCCCATAGCTCCTCCTGCCTCATGCCCTGTGGGCGTTTAATCACCATCTGTTATGTCTGGGCCCACAGCCCTCTCATCTCAAGACAGTAGAACCGGCTCCGCGCCTGTGGCTCAAGCGGCTAAGGCACCAGCCACATACATCTAAGGTGGCAGGTTCAAATCCCCAGCCCGGGCCCGCCAAACAACAATGATGGCTGCAACCAAAAAATGGCC
>NW_003852414.1:5922912-5999957 GCF_000181295.1 Otolemur garnettii | reverse complement strand
AAAAAAAAAAAAAAAAAGACAGTAGAACCTTGTAAGGTGACCACCCCAGGGACTGTAAACGGGTCAGCATACAGAGGTGGTCAACATAAGGAACTAGGCCTATTGTACTGATACGCACATGTGGTGCATGTCCAGTCTATGAAAATTAGGTCAACTTCAGGAGGTGGCAGGTCTATGAAAATTAGGTCAACTTAAGGAGGTGGCCAATGTAGGGAGGTGGTTGACTATGGAGGGTCTACTGTGTATCGGCCACCCTCCTGCAGCCAACTTCTAGCTCTTTGCTCAGCTTCTCCATAGCGTTCTGTTCCCTCTCCTCCTCCTAATACAGAGTAGGCTGCTATATCTGTTGTTTTTTTCAAAGTCCCTCCACCAGTGACTGAAATGATTAACACTCGTTACTACCGCTCATGGGGCGCATTTTCGAGATTCAAATCACCAGAACGGAACTTCTCAAACCATCAACGCACCCTGCGTTCATTAGCCACGTCCTGCCCGAACGCTTTGTTGGTATTTCCATCCCCCTGCCCTGCGCTGGTTTCACAGCTGAACTCATATTCAGAAATAACACCGAGTTTTGACTTATCCAGGGTGTCACAGAAATTGCTCTAAAAAAAAAAAAAATCTTGAAAGATAATCACACGGCAAAACGTGCCAGAAAAAATGAGGCGGTACCTTCGCAATAAAAATAACAAAAGAAGTGTCAGAGTGAAATGTCAGAGATAGCAACTGTCGAACTGAGTGCTTAAGGAAATCAGTCATTTCGTACTTAATAACCTGATCGCTTAAGAGTCGCCTAATAGTTTAAGCAGGTGCCCGTCAGCTAACACAGAAGAAAGTGCTAGTCCCCAGGTTCTCTGGATTAACTCTCCACCCTTTCAATTAGCATCTAAATCCCCGAATTAGGGTTTTTAAGGTCGAAAAGAATAGATTGTTGAAGGGTGTGTTGAATGTCAGCAGATTAGTGAAATTAAAGGAGGTGAAGATGTGAAGATAAGAAAAGAGACCTTGGGGCGGGGCCTATGGCTTAAAAGGGTAGGGCACCAGGCCCCTTATGCTGGAGGTGGCGGGTTCAAACCCAGCTCTGGCCAAAAAAAAAAAAAAAAAAAAAGATACTTTAGAAACACTTTTCATCCTGGTTCAGGAAATCTTCACCAAAGGTGGGTGGGTTCTTGGAAACTGACTTTAAGCAAAACACTGTATTATGAAACCAATCTGACCACAGATGAGTGGAGGGTTAAGTTCCTATGGCATAATTCTGGCCATAAAAGCATCAGTAAATTCTAAATAAAGATCCAAAACACTTCTAGTATTAAACATTGACATAAATGTGACCAGTACAAACACATACTTAAGAAAGAGTAATAAAAACAAGAAAGATAATTATTTACCAGATGGTTCTAGTTCAGGGTCATGGGTGGTGGGAACCTCTTCCTGCAGCTCAGATGTAAGGCGGGCAGCAGCCCCTGATGCCATCCCATCATAGGAGCCCTCTCACACTCCCCCACTCTCATCCAGACAGGGTCCATGCAGACACCCCAATTAACAGAACGTGCACATCTTTGGACTATGGGAGGAACTTGAAGCTCCTGCAAAAGACCCAGGCAGACGTGGAGAGAATGTGCCAACTCCATATAGATGGTAGCCCTGGCTGGAATCCATATTTTTCTTCATCAACATTATAACTGAAGGACATTGAATGAAACTACGTTATCTGAACACTAAGGAGGCCTATAGCCTTTACCTTTAGAAACGGTCTGAGGCTTGAGTCAATGGTTGTCTTTTTGACTTTGTTCAAGGTAGATTTTTGTTGCCTGATGCCAACAGAATTCCATGCATAGAATGCACTTTTATCTGCAGTAAACTTTTCACTCAAGGGCACACTCAGACATCTAAATTGATAGCAAACTTGGCCTTCATCAAGCTTTCAAATTAGTTACCTAAACTATGATAGAATTCTCATAGTTGACCACTTCCCTACGTTGACCACCTCCATAAGTTGACCTAATTTTCATAGATGGAACATGCACCACATGTACATATCAGTACAGTAGGCCTAGCTCCTTATGCTGACCATGTCTGTATGTTGACCTGTTTGCTACAGTCCCTTGGGTGGTCAACTTAGAGTAGTTCTACTGTATTTTGGCCCTGTAAGCTAACAAACATTTGTTTAATGAATGTCTCTGTTTGGGATCCATTGGGTCTGTGGTTTGCTTTTATTATAACCTGGTAGAGAAATGTAGAGAGTAGCCAGCTCTTAATCAGCTTGAATTTCTTCCAGGATGCAGTGACCTAGCAGAAAGAATCCAAAGGCTATGTAAGATCTAACTCTGCTGAGTTGCCTACGTCTAGTTGTTCCCAGTCAACTGTCAGCTCCACCAAGGCAGGGGCCACATCAAACAAATCATAGGCCCAAGACACATTCTGGAATGCATGGCCAAAGAGCCCAGGCCTGCCCAGAGAGCTATGCCAAGATATCCCAGGAGCACGCCAAAGAAAATATAAACAGAAATGCAAAGAATGAGAATGCCCTTGCCAACAAAATATGGGTTTTATGAAATTTCACAGAAAAGGATGACAAGATAGCAAATCGGCAGGGATATTCATGCACTGACTTTTTTATTGAAATGAATTTTTCTTTTGACTTCTGGTCCTCATTTTCAGTAATTTAAAATTCTTTGCTTGCATAGCAATTGGAGATTATATATTCATGCAGGTATCATTATTAATATTCTTAAATGACTGAATCTATTCTAAAATCACCCACACCTCGGTTTTGGTCATTTTTTTTTCATGTTTCTTTGTCATCGGGGTACGAAATACAGCATGTGTAAGAGAAAAATACTTTTTAAAAACCAGGAAAAGATAATTAATTACCTGTAAGATTGAATGGAGAGAGAAGACCAGAATTTCTTCCTCCTTCTTCCTTCAGGAAAGAGATTGCTATAGCCAGAGCAACCTTGCACTCTGATCTATCCTGTGACTTTCTTTTGATTAACAAGGAGTTGAAAGCTAATCAATGTTGCTAGAGATTCAGCTCTACTTATATGTCGTTTGTAAAGTCAGTTAGCCACTGGCCTCCTGTGGCCGTTGAATATTTGGAATGTGGCTACTATGAGACGTGCTCAAGTCAGACTAGCTACACTGAGGCTCAAAAGTTTAGTACAAAGCGGGACACAGTGGCTCATGCCTATAATCCTTGCACTCCAGGAGGCCGAGGCAGGAGGATTGCTGGAGCTCAGGAATTTGAGGCCAGCCTGAATAAGAGCAAGACCCTACCCCTACTAAAAATAGAAAAAAATTAGCTGGATGTCGTGGCAGGCACCTATAGTTCCAGCTACTCTGGAGGGTGAGGCGGGAGGATCACTTGAGGTAGGCTGAGGCCATGGCACTCTAGCTCAGGCAACAGAGTGAGACTTTATCTCTCAAAAAAAAAAAAGTTATTATAAACAAAAGCATGTAAAATATCTCAGTTATAATGTTGGTGTTGATCACATGTTATGATAATATTTTGGAAATTTTGGGTCAAATAAAACATATTTAAAATTAAATTCATTCATTTATTTTTACTCTTTTAATGTAGATTCTAGGGATTTTAACTTACACGTAAGGTTTGCATTTGTGGCTTGTGTCCTATTTCTATTAGACAGCATTGCTCTTAACAAAGGTCCTATTGGAAAAGTAGCTGATGAGCTGAAACCAGGATTATATGTGCTCTGGCACACATGGCTGGCAGTGGGCCCAGGCCTTCCAGGGGTCTTGCTAAGTTGAGCCTTCTGGATCTAACTCGAGCCAGGCCTAGTGTCCCCCTCTTCCACTTACACCTCATTTATTCAGGCCTCTGCTCTGTGCCAGGTGACTGTCAGCTAACCTGATAAATTAATCCTTGTGAATGAGTGATAAATGCTGCTGGATTAATGAGTTATCCTAATTCTACAATTCCACAAGATCCTTCTGATGATTTAAGTCTGTTCATTTAACAAATGTCTATTACGTAGCATGTGATAAATATTTTGCTCATCTCCAGACCAGAGATACACACTGTCTTCTGAGAGAGTGAGAAAGGAGAGAAATCTAACACCAATGTTGTGAGCAAGATTCTGGAGCAGTAGGGTAGGGGGACCTATAAATGGATGTGAAACCTCTGAGTCAGTGCTGGGAGATGTCCAGGAAGCCTTCACGGAGCAGCTAGAGTTGGAGAAAGGTTTTGAATAGTGAGGTGTGTGATCTCTAGGGGAAGAAGTTAGAAAGAACCTCCCACACAAGGGAATAACGTATACACAAGTGTAGAGCATGACATGTCCTGACACCTTGATGGGTGGAAAATTTAAGTGTCCCAAAGCATTCCTCAATTGTAGGCTGTCCATCGGATCTCTTTCAATACTTGTTTCTGAAGATTCAAGAGAAAGAGGCAATATTATTAATAACTGATAAAAGGGTTATTTTTGCCCCAGTATTAGAGTTGAGGGTATGAATCACTACTGAACAAAGACTTCAAGGACTTCTTCGCTTCCATGGTAATTAAACCAAGAAACCCCAGGAGAGAGTGATGAGTAACTTTATATGAGGTACTTAAAGTACCTGAATTAGACTAATACTTTATTTCTGGTTAAAATAGAGAGGAAAGAGGAAAGAAATCCATTACTCATATCAGACAAGGATTAAAGCAAGCAGCAGTGTCTCACAGCATATTGAATCAGCTATGGTTTGAAGATATGACCCTATACCATTTTGTATCTGGAGACCCACGTTTTACCACAAGGTCAGGAGTTGTTGGTAGCTGTGATGAGTGGGTTGGGAGTTGGCACTGATGCCTGGGAAGCATGAGTCCTGTGATCTCTCCCTCTGTGGATTGTAGAGCAAGTACTCACCAGATGTGATTAGTGCTTTCCCTCCTCTTGATGGGATTGGCTATCCTTGGGGTCCCACAGAATGATGTGGCTATAGTATTAACTTTAGAAATTAAAAAAATATATATCTTCAAAAAAGAGTATAGTTTCTACATTCTACCTTCCAATTTTTAGTTTGGAAAAACTTTAATTTTTTTTTTTTTTTTTTTTTTGAGACAGAGCCTCAAGCTATTCCCCTGGGTAGAGTACTGTGACATCACAGCTCACAGCAACCTCCAGCTCCTGGGCTCAAGGGAGTCTCCTGCCTCTGCCTCCCAAGTAGCTGGGACCACAGGCGCCTGCTGCAACGCCCGGCCATTTTTTGGTTGCAGCTATCATTGTTGTTTGGCGGGCCCAGGCTGGATTCGAACCTGCCAGCCTACGTGTAAGTGGCTGGCGCCTTACCCACTTGAGCCAACAGGGGCAGAGCCAAAAAACTTTAATCTTATAGAAAAATTGAAAGAATTATATAGTGAATATGAGTATACCCTCTTCTTAATTGTTAACATTTTGTATATGTCTTCTGTTTTTCTTTCTTCCTTTTGAAAATCAGAGATAACACAACATCTGTTCCTAAATATGACAGCATCTATCTCCTCAGAACAAGGAAATTCTTCTACATAATTGAAATAACATGATCACACCCACAAATTTAGTGTCAATATTATCAAATATGAGATCTATACTTAAAGATCCCAACAGTCTAAGTAATGTCCTTTGTAGTTGTTTCTACAAAGTTTCCCACTGCATTTGGTTGATATTTTCTTTTATTATAGAGTAATTCCTTCTCCTTTTTTTCTGTTGGTAGTTGTAATTATTGTTGTTTTTGTTTGTTTTGATGGGACTCAGAGCATACCACCCCCAAATTATGCCATTTTGGCATGTCAATTATTTTGAAATGAAAGGAATTGAGAAATATCAGATGCAGAAAGAGCCATCTGCCTTACCCCCTATCTACATAAAATTCTCATAAGAAAGGTGCCTTCCCTGTCCTAGGAAAAGGAGAACATCTTAACACTAGAGATAATGGTGATGATGAGATAAGTCTATTCAAGAAAACCTTACTTAAATAATTTTTACCTTCCATTAGTTTCCACCATACATTTTCAAGTCATTTCTCCACAGTTTACCACTTCTAGTCCAGATTCTAGTTTCATTTATCTCTCCATGATTTAATCACTCTTTGTTAAAATGGTATATAAGCCTCCACATCTAACTGCTTCTTTGGGGTTTTTTATTTCCTTCTAGAAAGCCCCTGGGCTATGTGAGGGTATTAATATCAATTAGAACTTGCATGTTTTTTTCTTCTTTTACTCTGTCTTTTTTCAGTTCAATGTATAGACCACAGCTACAGAATATAAGAGAGTAGAGAACAAGTTTTTCCTCCCTTGTTATGTGTTCATCTTGATCTCTCCTGCCATGGAATGTCACGACATGACATTTCTTTGAAGAGTCTATGACATTTTTCTTCTTTGTGAAATGTCCACATTCTGGATTCATCTGATGTTCTCTGATGATTAGATCAAGCCAAACCTTCTGGCAAGAGTAGTGCATAGGAGATGTGTGTCCTTCCCACTGCATCTCATCAGGAGTTCTGTGAAGTCAGTTTACGAAGAAAGTAGATTTTTATGAGTTATGTACTTGAAATTTTCCCAGATGGGAGATAATCCTGAATAGTTTCACCTGCATGGCCCAGATGTAGCAAATAAGATACCTGAGAGGCCTACATTTCTCCAGTTATTTATTAATAAAACATAACTTAAATGCACAGAGAAAAATGAAAAAGAATATGTTCTTTGGGGGATCCTGTCAGTGATGGAAACAGGTTCAACCCTGTCTCTGTTCCCTTGGGCTACTAATTTGATGTGAACATTACATTAATAGCCCTCTTGCTGCCTCTCAAGCTTATATTTAAAAATATATGAAATATTCCATGTAGCATGCAACTCTGCCTATACAACTATGGCCAGGACTTTCTCTCTCCCCTAGGGAGCCATTGCTTCCCTTGTACATATGGAGTTGAACTTTTCTTCTCTACTTTCATTCTGCTTAATAAGCAGACCCTGAATAACTCCACACCTGCATCCTATTCACTCTACAACCCAAGCCAAAGGGTAAAGAAACAGGTCTGCAAGGGGACAAGGGGCTGGGTACAGGATGAGAGCCCGCATGAGATCCGTTGGGTTTTCTCTTTTCCTTTTCATTAAACAAGGCAATTGGGAGCCTCCCTAGAGATTAGTATTGCAGACCAATTGATGACAGTGCTTGTTGTTTGCTGCTGGGGACATTCATTCTAATTAATGCCTGCTGTGGGTCAGTTCCTGTTTCCTTGTTACTTCCCTTTTGATTGAACAAATACACATATCTAACTCTGTATTAGGGCCCTAATAAGGTAGGTTTTGGAACAAAGGAGAAAAAAAGAATGCAGATTATTTCTTTCTCAAATTGATCACTTCGAGATCATTCTAAGACTAGTTTGACACCATTTATAAAGACAGTAGCTATTGCTTAAATAAGCAAACCACTAGTTTGAGAAAAGAATCATCAACACAGACAGGAAATATCTGTGCATTCACTATGAGTGGACACAAGCTCAGCTTCTACACATTTAAACATTTTCCAGGTAAGTGTTCACCACAATGCCATTATTTCTTGTGTCTCAAAATGCAATCACCTGGGAGGTTATTAATGTAAGCGATAACATTATCAAACATGTTACCCCGATCATATTTTTTTCCGTATAAATTAACATTTATACCATATTTTCCACCCTTTTCTCAAGCTGGGGAGGAGTAACGACATTTCTCATCAGGTCACCTGCTAACAGTCTAGGATAACGATTTCCCATTTATTGCTGAGAACTTAGGCTACAGCTACACATCCACATGTGAGCATTTATTTTCTTATTTTGAGATAGCACATAGTACTAATATTTATTATGTTCTGGGCACCGTGCTATGCATTTTACAGACTCTGCCTTCTGAGGTAGTAAATAGGAGGCAGAAATAAAAATATCGTGCATGGACAGATGAACAGATACTCAAAAAGTGGTATATACATAGAATCTTTTTCCACCTTAAAAAGGAAAGAAATTCTGACATCTGTTCCAAGATAGATGAACCTTCAAGACATCATGATAAGTGAAATAAGACCATCGCGAAAGGATAAATACTGTCTGATGCCTCTATAATGAGGTACCCGGAGTAGACACATTCATAGAAATGGAAAGTAGAATGGTGGTTGCCAGGGTCAGAGGGAGGGGAACTCGGGAGATAGCGCTTGGGAGACATAGATTTCAGTTTGAGAAGGCTGATGGTTGCGTGACAATATGAATGTACACTTAAAAATGATTAAAATGGCAACTTCTGTGACATGTATAGTTTATAACAATAAAAAAGTAAAAATACTGTTATGGGAGAAAAAGTTACCAAGTGACTTTCTAATAGAGTAAGTCTGGGAATTCTTATCCTAAAACTCTATCCTTTTGATAGCTCACTATCTGTACATTTAACATTCTGTTTTTTTTTTTTTTATGGTAGAGATGGTTTTCTTTGAACTATTTTTGTAACCTTTATCCCAATGTCTTGTTAAAAAGGAAGCTTCTCTCTTCTATTCATCCCCATGTATTTGAAGTGGTGGGGAACTTTCTTAAGTTCTTTTGAATGTTTATCTCCTGGTTTTACTTCCATTCCCTACTTAGCAACTCTGAAGAAAGAGGGTCCACACTGTCTGGCCCAAGGTCACCTGGCCTGGTGCCCACATGCCCATGGGCATGTGTACCTGAAGACATAGAATCGTAGAATCCTTTCCACTACAGATGCTGCTGATGCTGACTGGAAAATCAACCATGAGCATGAGTGATGGTTTCTACCATGACATGGGCAGCTGAAGTATGTTCTTCTATGGAGGGGTGTGTCGTGGACACGCCAGAGACCATGACAGAGACCACTCTCCACAACAGAGACCATGAAATAGAACACCTTAGCAAATCATTGCCAGGGGTTGCAGATCTCCTTCAGGGACTTTTTATGCTTTGCACTGGTGACAATTAATGATTCAATAACTGATAATTGGTTATTGTCTTTTGCTGTCTGTCAAGTTACCTTAGTATGCTCATTTGATCCCTATGAGTTAAGAGGATGCCTGTGACATATGATTTTTACCATTTTGTGGGGGATAAGGAAAATAGTGCCAAAGAGAAGGAAAGATTTGCCCTAAACTGTGCTTCTCAAATTTGGGCATGTTTCAGAATCACCTGGAGGATTGGTTCCAGTGCAGATTTCTGAAGCCCACTCCCAGAGCTTCTGATTCACGAGGTCTGCGGTTGGGCCTGAGAACTGGCATTTCTCACAAGCTGCCAAATAATGCTGCTGCTGCTGACTGGAGTCACACTATGAGAAGTGCTGCCCTAAGGTCACAAAGCCATCAGGTGGCAGAAGCAAGCCCAATGTCCCTTCCATTCTGAGTGCTGTCTACCCAGTGAAGCTTAGAAGGGGTGGTGTAAATTTATAAAATCAATCCCACGAGTCATCTGTCAAAAAAGTGTGATTATCTTTTAACAAGGAAACTACTTTCTAAGTCCCGTAAAAACAGGAATCATTTCATTCCCTCCTATCCCTCAAAGCTTCCAGCCTGGTAAGTGACAAGTGGCTGTGGGATGAGAAAGATATCATTTATCAGGATAATTTTCCTACTCAGTATTGATTTCTAAGGTACATTTTTCAATCCCTGGGAAAACTGATGGGCCCAGCATTTGTTCCATCACACCCCAACCTGCTGGAATATTCTTCATTACCATGTAGCTCACTTTGGTCTTGACAAATTGAATGCCCCCTTTCTCCTGCCTATGACAGAGAATACACTCCTAGAAACCAAATTTATGGCAATATGCTATAACTGCCGTGAATCTCCTTTTAATGATTTGGGCCTGAGGCTGAGTTAGATCTGAAGCTGAACAGAAGAGCTGCTGTTAGCAAAGCCAACAACAACACAGAGGCCACTCACTGTCATTAGGGTGATAGGAGCAGTGGAGCTCGGGGTAGGCACCCTCAGAACAGCCACATCTGTGCTGCGTTAATGTTGAGGCCGGATGATTTCACCAGGGCCTGCAACAGGCCTAGGAGGATTTTGTTTAGCACACACACAGAAAAACATACACAGTGACACGTATACTGACACACACACATACATGCTGATGTATACACATTGACATGCACTGATACAAAAATACACTAACACACATACACACCAGCACATGCATCTATACTGACACATATACACCAACATACACTGGCACATGTACTGACATACTGACATAAACACATGTACACTAACATACATGTACCCAATTACACACAGTGAATTCCATCAGAATAATTTACTTGTTCGATCTCCTATGTAAATATATCTCCCTCGTGTGACACAAATCATTTTGACTTTTGTTGTTTTAACTACCTGAAAGGATGAGTTTTAGTTTCTTGGCACATGAAGATAGTTAAATATTCAATATGAGCGTGTATGCATGTGTGTATGTGTGTGTGTGGGGGGGGGTGTGTGTGTGTGTGTGTGTTAGAGGTGAGAGAGAGATCCGTCCCAGGCACTGGGGACTGACAGGGAGGGGATCTGTTGCTTCAGATCTGAATTACAGATTTGTTTCCTCTTTGCTTGTGAGGTCTGCAAGCTTCCCCCACTGAGGCCCACAGACCTCCGAGGCTGTGAATCGAGGCCTTGATGAGGTGCCATTTTAACTATTTATTTGTTTTTACTTTCTTAGGCCCTGCCAACAACAATGGAGCATTCTCTGGTTTATGTTCTGGTGAATGTTAAAAAGAAAAAAATCCCAACAAACAAAAACTCCATTTCTGAGGCATTTGAAGAGGAAAGAAGAAAAAAGAATTTTCTGAACATATGCTTAACAAGTGGGAGTTTTCTCCAATAGTTACGCTTCAGAGAGAAGAGAGAGAATGTGGTGGGGCTCTAGGAAAATGGAATGCCTGCCCAAGAACAGAGTGAGTAGACTTGGACTTGAGCTTGGTGTTTGTGCAGCAACAGGCTAAGCTGTCTTGGACCTTGAGGCCAAAGCAAAATTCATTCCTACTGAGGTTTCTTTATTGACAATTTTGACATTTTTGTTTGCCATGAATTCTTTCGCATCTTTTTACAACATGGCGTTAAGATAGAATTCATCTTGACTGGAGTTTTGTGGTGTCCCCTTAACTATTGTGCCTGGGACAAGTGCCTCATTTTCTTCACCCTCATCTGGCTCTCAGCTTGTAGGGGATTTTAGCCAGCCACATTCCTGAACCCCTGGGTTACTAAAGCAAGTTTGGGTAAAGGTTTAGGGAGACAGATGATCTTTTCTAGACCATAATACCTTAGATCGGCATTTGCTAGGCACATCTCCGGCCTTCTCTCATTCTGTAAACATCATGAACGTGGAATCTCTCTGACTTCGTCATCCTGTGTTCTCTGAAACAATATTTGTGGGATGGATGAACAACCCTATTAGACTAGTCTTGTAATACAGATCAGTCTCCTTTTACAAACAAAGACACTAAGGTTTTGGAGGAATTTGGTGATGGCCCAGGTTCACATAGCCAGACTATGGTGAAAGCCAGTTCTCCAGGCCGTCTACCCTAAATCGCTGCTCTGAACAGGTGACCTCCTGTCACACAAAGCTGAGGATTTCGTCCCTCGACATTTCCCATTTCCTACAGGTGTTGATGTTTGTTACTCCTTAGAAAATCAAATCAAATAACTCTATGATCGGCTGCATCTGTCTATTTCTCTTATTTAAGCCTTGTGAGATGGAGAGTGTTTTTCAATTCCAGGTAGCTGCCAATCCCTCCACTTTGTTTTTTGAGAAATGTTTTCCAGCCTGAGCTATTTGGCCTGCCTGGTATTAGGAACAAAGCCGTTAAGATTCCTAAACAGACACAGGCTGGCTGCTGCTTCCACCTGCCTGAAGCCCAAAGCTTCTGAGAAGAGAAGGCCTGTGCCTATCAGCATCTCCAACTTCTGTGGGAGTCAAAATATTCTAAGTATATATAAATAGAATGTCAATGTAAAATAAAATCCAGTGGTACTGATTCATTCTATAAAGTGAGAACACATAGGATTATATAGCTAGTTGTCTGCACTTAGCTACAACACTCTTATTAACTAGGAAGATGGCCCAAGAGGCAAAGGTGGCAGAGGGGCCCCAGTCTCAGGACGTGGGAAGCAAGAGAGAAATGGTTAAGAAATCCAGCTTTCATCAACAGGAAGCATACTGATCTAGGACAGGAATCAGCAAACTTTTCTGTGAAGGACCAAAAGATAAGTATTTTAGGTTATGCAGGCCATAAGGTCTCTGCTACGACTACTCGATTCAGTGTTAAAGGCAGCTAAAGTCAGACAATGTGGAAATGAGTGGACATGGCTGTGTTCCAATAAAACTTTATGTACAAAAATAGGCACTGGGCCAGCTTTGGCCCACAAGACCAACCAAGTTTGATTTGCAAACAGAGTATGCGTTCCCTTTACTTAACAGTGTGACGCTAATTTACCTACGTATTTCTAAACTCAATACATAGACTGATAACAACAACAATAATAGAAGCTGAAATTAACAACCACTTATTATGGACTGAGCATGCATGCAAAGTCTATGGTGGAATCCTAATTAGGAATCCCGTCCTCCACTCCTACCCTATCGAATCAGTTTTCTACACAAAATCCAGGGTGATCTTTTAAATCGGATTATGCCAGCCTTGTACCTAAAATCATTTAGCATTTTCCCACTGCCCTTAGGATTAAAACCCAAACGTACCCTATGACCACAGAACCCTGCTGGACCTGGCCCAGCCCATCCTCCCTCCCTCTCCCTTCCCCCTTTGCTTGCAGACAGCCACGTTGGCCTTTTCAATGTCCTCTGACTCCGTGCCACCTCAGGCCTTCCCACAGCACTTCCTCCTTCCTGGAATTTCCCGCCATCTCTCTTTCCTCTTGGCCAGTTCCTCAGCTTCCATCTCAAAGGTCACTTCCTCCAGAGAGCCTTTCCCTACCCCCAGAGGAAGTCAGGAGCCCCTGTTTTTTCCTTACTTCTTTCTCTAGAATCTTGATCCATAGTGCTCCTTTCAATTGATACATTACTGTTTATTCATTTGTTTAAAGCTCAGTTCCTGCTTAGACCATACTCTCCATGGAGGCAATAATAGTGCCTATCTTACTGGGGCTACGTCCCCAGCACCTAGCAAAGAACCTGGCCCAGAGTAGCTGTTCCATAAATAGTTAAAGAGCATGGAAAGAAATCAAGGCATGGATGCACTGATGGAACCAGCCTCCTCACCCAAGGTATCATCATTAAGCTTAGGTTGCTTAATAGAAGGAAGGAATCTTAAGGAGGTGAGGGTGACTAAGAATCTGAGTGTACGCCAGCCTAGGGAGAGGTCAGGAAAGGTCAGAGCTGTATGCAAAAAAAAAAAAAAAAAAGAGCTGCCTGTCCCCTTAGGTTGGAGGACCAAGCAGGACAGTCCTGCAGGGGAACAGGGCTCACATTCTGCTCTGGGCTGGGAAACAGTCATCTGGGGTGGGATAGACAGTGCTTGCAAAGATGCATTTCATCATAAGCCAGATGAAAATGTTTTCTTATTATTTCCTGGCCTATCATGTTGAGATCAAAAATCTGCTACTCAACCCTGTGAGATTCTAGGAATTAAATATATAGTTTGCCACAAAGCCATTTAGACTCTCCTGTCTTTTTGGTCAACACATTGAAATATCCACTGTGTGGTATGATGATTGAATACAACCTAGAGTGAAGGGTTCCTACAAAAGCCTACTTTGTTTAAATCATGATGTTTTAAAACTTCAATTTCCTTTTTTTGACATATGGAGGCAACATGGTGTAGGGTTATTGGTGTGAGATCCAATAGGCTGCCTACCTGAGTGTGAATCCAGGCTCCACTAATGACAGGTGAGGCCTTTGTGAAAATTGCTAAATCACACTGTATCCCACTGTCTCCACCCCCAAACTGGGGGCAAGTCAGAGGGATAAGTCAAAGAGGAGTTGTCTGGATTAAATGGCATAATCATATACAGCACTTTATAAACACTCAGTAACTATCATCATGTCACAATCAGACTGCAGGGTCACCTTGGTCCAAGGAGACTGGAGGGATGTAAAGGCCACTTCAGGGTCTGAAATATATTTTTTCAAGTTGGATGTGCAAAAAGGAAAGAAAATAAAATTTCAGGACTTTCCAAATTTGTTATGCCAAATGGAAAAAGTAGGCCCTGGATACTGAGTGACATTAATATGGCTATTTTTCTGCTCTCGTGCCTTTGTGTTGAGATGTTATGCATTAACCAGACTCTCTATTCTTCATTCACAGATAGACTAAGTGATGCTGGAGGTAGAGGTTCTTGCAATTGTTACCTCTTTATAATAAATGTTAAACAACCCCCTTAGAGCGTCATCAGGAGTAGCCAACCAAATCAAATCTGTATGTTAGCCTTTGCATGGAAAACGTAATTCCATTTGGCACCTCCACTTTTTCTGATATAAACAATATTCACTGATCATCGTTCTTTGGTGTGTCTGTGTGTCTCAGGCGGCTGCCCTCACACTTTGTGCTTGAATAAACTCTTTTAACCAGGCCCCGAGCCTTTTGATTATTTTTGGCTGACAAGTGTGAGGTGGTCCTGGGGACCCTGATGTATATCCTGGCCCACCCGGGGTTGTAGGACTCTAAGTAGGCAGAACCAGGGGGGTCGGGATTTGGTGGAAAATGAGCGCATCTCTTTGCCCTACATTGATTCTGGGAGCTTCCGCTCTGCAGAAGAAACGACCCCAGGACAGAACCACAGGCTTCCTTTCAAGCTCCAAAGAGACACACTAACAAAGCATGGGGCCTGGGGGCCGCTTCTTTGATCTCTGTCCCATCCATTCTTCCCCAAATCACAGACCCAGAGCCTCCTGCCAATTTCTGATCTTTTGTCCCAAGTCAACTCGTGAACAGTCATAAATTGCTTTGAAGATAAAAAGCACCACATCCGTGGGCCACGATACCACTATTATTTTAATAACAGAGCCTGCACATGTCCTCTTGACATATGAACTGTTCAAAATATCTGCCCTGTTTTGCAGCTCAGCTGCACCGGGAAAGTACTTGCATCATCTCTTGTGTATACTATATGTACCACTTAGGTAGAATGAGAGCGTTGTTTTCATAAAAATGTTTGCCTTTTCTCCAACAAAAGAAATTGATGTCTCTCTTGGGGCTACTTCTCTGTTAGCCAAAACTCAAGTAATTATTTTCAGAGATATTATATGTGACTCTTAAAATGTCTAATTTATTGCAATGCTTACGAACATCAATAAAATGTACTACGATATTCACTGGGCCACAAAGCTCAATGCACATCGAAAAGAACAAAAAGAAATATATATCTGCAAATGTAACATTAGATGCATACCTAAATATAAGAATACTCGCAGAGGAAGAAGGGAATAGAATATTTTGGTCTCTAGATCTGTAGTCCCCAACCCACTGATCCATGGGCTCTTAGGAACTGGGCCTCACAGAAAGAGGAGAGCGGAGGGCAAGAGAGAGAAGCTTTATTTGTACTTACAGCTGTTCCCCATCCCTCACCGATTCTGCATTGTGGTGAGCTGCATAATTATTGCATTATATATTACAATGTAATAATAATAGAAATAAAGTGCACGATAAATATAATGCACCTGAATTATTTCGAAACCATCTCACACCACCCCGGAGTCCAGTCTATGAAAAAATCGTCTTCCATGAAACCAATTCATGGTGTCAAAGAGATTGGGGACCACTGCTCTAAATGTATAATTAATGGCTGTTCTACACCCAATTTCTCTGGGGAATATATTCTATCATCTCATGACACACGGCTGTCCCCACTGGCCCTCTGCAAGCATTACCGACCTCCACTTTGCTTTCATCCTCTGCTTTCATTTCTAGAGCTGGCTCATTTGTGGAGGGCTGGGAGTGAGCCGAGGACCAGCAAGGTTTCTGCAGTGGGTGAATGAGGAGATGTCTGCTGGGACTTGGAAGCACAGTGCCAGTTCATGAGCCCTGACCCTAGGACTAGCCCTGGGAGGGTCCGTCACCTCTGCTATAGGCTAGAGGTTGCCACTCCAAGCCTGCCCATGACGTCCATGGTTTGGCTACTTGGCCACTGATGAAGGGAGTCCATGGCGTGGACTTCCACTCCAGCAAGTGGAATAGACTCATTGCCAGCATAGACCTGTTCTGTGCCTTCCCAGGAAGCCTTAGGCTGAAATCTTTGGGGTTCTGGCTGGGACCATTTTCCTGATTCCTACTTGCTTCTGTGTTTCCTCTGGAGCATCTCTGACTCCACATAAACCAAGCTCTCTGGAGGTAGCCAAAGGTCCCAACGGTGCTGTGTCAATTGCTCTTAAATCCCAGGAACACCGCTAACCACTAATCTCCCCACAGCCCTTCTCTCCCCTAAACTCTCAGGGGACTCACTGCCTGTCCCCAGTCTGACCCTTGTGCACACTTCCTTGAGGCATCTCCTGCATCCTCCCATCCATATTGTAATTACATTTTTCACATATGCCTTGTTTTCTAAACTAATTTGTACCAAGCAGGGAAGGGAAGACCAGCCCCATTAGCTCCACAGCTAAGAATTTCATCTCAGGATTTCTGCCCAAGTCTGACATCCACTCCCAGCCAGCCCACATCCCACTGGGCTCAGTGGCTCCGACATATGTCAGACTAGACACGTCGGGGAATATTTTAACACCCTCGCAAGAAAAGAATATGTTCCAGAATACTCCCTCAAATACCTATTCAGGGAGATTGTGTCCACCGTTAGCAAAATAAAAAGGAATGCATTCAAGGCCTTTGGCTTTCTTCCCCAGGACAAAGGAGTGCTCTGGTTTGGCAGTGCTTTCCAGAAAGTTCTAGCCTCATTTGGGGGCACAAGTTGCCCTTCAAAATGATGAGTGTCACTGGATCCCTAGATACCTTCTACTCCCTCCCTCGCTCCCTCCCACCTGCAGGCCTGGCTGGTCAGTAGTCTGCTGCAGTCTGTATTTGCAGCTGTAAAACGGCTGATCTGGCCTTTTGTAGTGATCTTTCAGGGGTCAGTCAGTTTCTTAGAAGTGCCAAAACTTACAGAGGCCGGATGCTTTTTTTCCTTCGGCTTTTTCTTTTCTTTTTTTTTTTAAAGGGCAAATGGAGCTCCATACAGCTGGCTTTGCTGGTAGTTTGGAACACAGGATTGGAAATCTCAAACATTCCCAGGCCCAGCCAAGCCATCGGCACGCGTCCAGTCCCCACATGCTGCCGCCTGAGAAGCGAGGGCCTCTTCCCAGCCCAGCACTCAGCTGCAGGGACCCAAGAACGCAGACACTGGTCCGTGCATAATTGATGACATAATAAAAGCTGCTCTGGCTGCAGTGAGACATATGATATGGCATAAATCACCCTGCCAGAGAGAAAATGAAATTGAGATCCAAAATTTAAAAATGATGACTGTACTCTTGCTGGTTAAAGACATCATCAGATAAGGGATTCTTCCCGTGTCCCAAAAATCTCTGACTGAGAGGGGGAAAAGCATTCTGTACTGTCCAGGGGACCCAGACAGAGGAGGAGGGAAGAAAATCACCATGCCTGGGGCACCCAGAGGTGCCAGACACATTGCCCACCGGTGAGTCCTCCCGGCTTGACCTTTTCAGCAAGTCACCTGGTACAGACCTCATTTGGGAACTGAGTGTCTTCATTGCCTTAGGTGGCTAAAACTATAACAGAATCTTGTAGACTGAGTAGCTTATGACCAATAGGAATTTATTTTTCATAGTTTTGAAGGTTGGAATTCTGAGATCAGGGATCTGACATGGTTGACTTCTGGTGCGGGTCCCCTTTCTGGGGACGGTTTTCTTGCTGTGCTCTCACCCTCTTGAAAGGGCCAGGGAGCTCACTGGAATCCCTTCTATGAGGGCACTAATCCCACTCACAAGGGGCCCGCTCTCCAAATACCGTCACACGGTAGATAGATTTCAGCATTCGAATTTTGGGGAATTCTAATCTGAATCTTTTAGTTTTTAATTATTTTTATTTTCTAATCTGAATCTTTTAAATTCAGGGTCCCCTCCAACACCACAAAGTTGAAATGAGACAGGAGGAGGGGGACCCAGAACTACCAAGGAAAGAGGTTTAGGGGAGGCCCCAATAAGAGTAGAGAGGAGCTGAGAGGGAAGCGGAGGCAGAAAGGATGGGGCCTGCGTGGTCTGACAGGCAGGCAGGGGCTCTGACATCAGGCAGGAATGGGGGGGAAAGCCAAATCTGGAAACCTTATACTTCCCAAGAATGATGTGTAATCTCATCCCGTAATTTGAACATGTTCTCTCTGATATGGCGACATGCATATTATCATAGGCAGAGAAATCTTCTCCTTTTTCCTCCTGTGTAATCCACTCAAGACTTTGCACATAGCAGGCACTCAGGAAATGTTTGAGAATGTCTTTATTGGGTCCAGGAGAACCATCAAATGTTCCTTTGTCCTCTTGCCACCTCCCCCTCCTCATTTTGGTGTGCTGACCAAGATAAAGCTTTGTCCAAATGTATAGCTCACTTTGCACTGATAACACCCGGGGAGGTAATGCCACTGGCAACAGGTCTCTAAGTCTAGATCCGGTCTTTGAGTGTGCTACATCCCAGCAGGTGCTTAAAGTAAGACTCTAAAGCCATCCAGACCTTGTGGGAGGCACAATCAAAGTGCTCATTTTTTTTTTACTGACCTTTTCCCCTTTCAAATACCTTCTTTGCAAATATTCCTCCAGGATATCCACTGCTTAGACCAAAGAAGGAATTGGGCAAGGAACACCAGTGAGATTGACAACTGTGTTGCATGAAGTGACAGAAAAGATGCCCTTCTTTTGCAGGGATGAAGGCAGAGGGCATTCTCCTAAGGCCAGAGCACCCTGCCAGGCTGCATGGGCCATGGCTCTGTGGTTCTCAGAGAGTTTGAGCCCTGCCTGTGCCTGGACTTCCTAGAGCAGCAGTCCCTGATCTTTGTGGTACCAGGGACTAGGTTCATGGAAGACAATTTTCCTGTGTACTGGGGTGAAGGGGCATTATTCTGATATGAGCTTGCAAGCAGTTGATTTATTATGGTGTCCATGAGTCAAACCTCTCTGCCAATGATAATCTGTATTTGCAGCCACTATCCAGCACTAGTATCACTGCCTTAACTCCACCTGGGATCATCAGGCATGCTCATAAGGAGCATGCAACCCAGATCTCTCACATGCCCAGCCTATAGTAGGGCTCATGCTTGTATGAGAATCCAATGCTGTGGCTAACAGGACAGGAGGTGGAGCTCAGATGGTGATGCAAGTGATGGGGAGCGGCTGCAAATACCAATGAAGCTTTGCTCACTTGCCCACAACTCACCTCCTGCTGTGTCTTGGTTCCTAATAGGCCATGAACCCACACTGGTCCATGGCCAGGGGACTGGAGACTACAGTCTTAGAGGACTCAGTGACTCCAGCACAGAGTGTCCAAGCACATCGCCAGTCTTCTCTGAAAGTGATGGGTCTAAGACGGCAGGCAAAGAAGGCACTAGGGAGGTAGGGAGAGAGGGCCTTAGCAACAAAGGTTGCACAAAGTGGCCACAGGATGAGGAAGATGAAGAGAGATCAGTCCACAGGCTATGACCTCTGCAGTATCACGACAGAGGTTCCAATGAGGCATTCCCAATTCGAACAAAATATTTTTCCCATTACTAAACATGCCCAGGTGTGCCTGTGTGGCAGGGGCCAACTTAAGCACCTGCTCATTTCCAGTCTTAAGGCCAACCTAAGCACCTGCTTTCCAGCCCCAGGATGGGACAGCAGGAAAGGCAGAGAAGACAGGAGAGTTTTCCATGGGCCCCTCCCCAGAAGCTGTGAGAAAGAAAAGGAACCCTGGTGGGGGATGTGAGCAAGGCTTTGATAAAGGCAGGATGGAGGACAGATGGGTTCTGCTGCCACCATTATTGTAGCTGCTACTAAGTACTGTGCTTTTCATGTAGGGTGAAGAATAGGAACGAAGGTTAACAGGCTGGCAGCAGAGCCCTCATTAAAGCTCTCTTACTAACTGGGCACCTTCTGAATGCTAGGCCTGTGTGAGATGCTTCAAGGGAGATCAAAAGTGTGAACTGTTAGCTGGGTGCAGAAGGTGGGAGAACCACTTGAGGCCAGGAGTTTGAGACCAAACTGGGCAACATAGTGAGACCCCCATCTCAACAAAAATTTAAAAACTTAGCTGAGCATGATAGCGGGAGTCCTGGCACTTTGAGAGACCACTTGAGCCCAAGATCACTTGAGCTACAATGCCCTGTACTCCAGCCTGGGTAAGAGTAAGACCCCATCTCAAAAAACAAACAAAAAAATGTGACTATTTCAGCCTCCAAAATTTAGCATCTAAATGCTAACTAATAATGATCATATATGGAAAGAAAAATTTGGGAAGATTTTTTTTTTTTTGGCTTACCCTTGTTTTCTAACATTTCTATAGTGAATATAAATTACTTACTTGAAATTATTTAAGCTAAACTTAATTTTATACCTATTTTAAATTATTCATTTAGTTAGTTAGTTAGTTTTTAGTTTGAGACATGGTCCTGGCATCCAGAGGAGGTTAGCTGGACTCTGTTGAGGAAGATAGCACAGCTGCTTAGGCAGCGAGAGCAGGCCATATGGGTCCATGTGGGACCCAGTTCTGCAGTGCATGGTACACAGCCTGCACCTCAGGCATTCAGGAGAGAGAGGTTGTGGGGCATGATGTGGTTATCTAAGAAGGCTTCCCAGAGCAAAGGCTTGTCCTCATGCTCTTTCTCCTATGGTCCATTCCCCTCCATCATTGGCACCTTCCTTCCCAACTCCTGGATTACTGTTTTATCCACAACAGGTGTTGGATAAGGCCCAGACCAGGTGAAATGGAGTTTGAGCAGATGATGTTGGGGTAAGGCAGACCCCCCAGAGGCCCAGGCAGAATAGGAGCCCACCAGTTCAGGGGTGCATTGAGTAAGCCATTGGCCATTGAGTCCAGCTGCTCTTTCCCCAACATAGAAAGAGGAATCTCTTAGTGCAGAAGCATAAGGGCTCAAGCTTTGCAGCCATCTTCAAATCAGGTTACATAATTTCTGGGGATTAAGAAACTACCCAAGGGGTAAGTGGGCACTGTTGATTTAGGAGACTCAATTCTAGTCTGGGAATGTATTCCTTTCTGAGATATTTGTGAGAGAATGCTCAGGGTAGAAACATCAAACCAGCTCTATTGTGACTTTCCTTTCACAAACTCTCCTACTCTGTAAGAGGAGGTTAGAACTTTCCTCCTACCCAACTGTTACATAGTGCTAGTCTCGAGTAGGTCAACTCCCATGTGATAACTGGGTTAATGCAGCAGCTTAGCACAGCCCTTACTTGTTGTCTCAAAGTTCCTAAGGGTCAGGAATCTGGGTCTGGCGTGGCTGAGTCTTCTGCTTCTGGCCCTTTTATAATGCTGCATTCAAGGTGTCTTCTGGGCTGGGGTCTCATCTGAGGCTCATGTGGGGAAGGACCCACTCTCGACCACATGTGGTTTTGGCAGGATTCAATTCCTTATGGGTTGTTGGACTGGGAGCTACCCTGAGTTTCTGCCACATGGACTCACTTCATCAAAATCAGCAAGGGAGAAAGTTATCAGAGCATACTAGAAAGACGGAAATCACCACATTCTGTAACATAATCACAAAAGTGACATTCTGGCACCTTGGGGTCGTCTATTAATTCCCATTTATTTATTGATACATAACAGATGTACATATTTTTGAGTACATGTGCTATTTTGATATATAATGCATAATAATCAAATCAGGGTAATTTTGATATCTATCACCTTAAACATTTATCTTTATTCTGGGACCATTTGAATTATTCTCTTCTGGCTATTTTGAAATAGGCAATAGATTATTGCAACTATAGTCACCCTACTGAATCACTGAACCTTAGGTTTTATTTCTTTTAACTGTAATTTTGCACTCACACTTGCTGTATTCTGTTAACCAGAAGCAAGTCATAGATTCCGCCTATATTTAGGGAAGGAGATTTCACAGCCCATGGACACCAGGAGGCTGGGATAATTGGGATCATTAGAAATATTGTTATCAGTAAGACTTCTTTTGATCAAGGCATCATGACACCCACAAATATCTCATTAAAGATATAAAGATGCATGTCCAACACAATTTTATTCTTTATGTTAGTTAGTGTATTTTTTATCAAAATATGGACTAGTAATATTAAAATGATAACTAAATCTGAAATGATGATTTAAATGTCCATATTTATACATATTTCTGTGGCAAGGAAGTAGGATCGACAATTGATAAACATTTTAAATCACAAAAAAGTATATTTCTTGGAATAAGATTCTGGGTGGAAGAGACATGGAAATATAAAGATACTAAATTTCCAGCAGCTAAAGCAGTAATATTTGTGCATTTTTAAAATAGATGAAATGGGTCGGGCATAGTGGCTCACACCTGTACTCCTAGCACTCTGGGAAGCCAAAGTGGGTGGATTGCCTGAGCTCACAGGTTCGAGACCAACCTGAGCCAGAGGGAGACCTAGACTCTAAAATAGCTGAGTGCTGGGAAGCTGAGACAAGAGAATCACCTAGCCCAGGAGTTGGAGGTTGCTGTGAGCCGTGTGACACCACAGCACTCTACCAAGGGTGATAAAGTAAGGCTCTGTCTATATTTAAAACAAATAAATAAATAAATAAAATTAAATTAAAAAATAAAAAAATCGCCGGGCATTATGGTGGGTGCTTGTGGTCCCATCTACTTGGGAGACTGAGGCAAGAGAATCACTTCAGCCCCAGAGTTTGAGGTTGCTGTGATCTATGATGCCAGGGCACTCAACCAAGGGTTTCAAAGTGAGAACTTGTCTCAAAAAAAAAAAAAAAAAGATGATAATGTATCCAATGGTATCAAATCACTTTTGTGTTTACAGTCACTTGGACGTATTTTAAAGAGTAATGAAACCACTTTATTTTAAAATGCCATTATTCCAGTATGCTAGAAATTCTATCTTTTGTAGTTACTTTAGTTTTCAAAGAAAAAAATTTCAATGTCAACTTAAAAACGTGCAAGAGAGAACGTAATTTTTCAAAATTCTTTCAAGGAGCAGGTTATCCAACATATTAGAAGACAGTTGCTTCACAGAGTTCAGGCTTACCAAACCTGTGGTACTGAAGCATGAACACACATCATTGCCACAGTATCTTTTTAAGAAAAATTCCTAGAATTTTCTATCAAATTAATGTCTATTTTTGCATGTTTTTCAGTTGAATGTAGTATTCCAAAACAAGACAGCTTCCTCAGTTCTGCTCATTTTCCCTAACTTGGTGATCTTCTTATGTTGTTCAGGATTCAGGCAATCCAGTGAGGATGGGGACATTAGTCTGCTTCATTATACCGCTGAATATAGCATATAATCTTTCACAGAAAGAGACGAGGGTTTGGCTGTCTTCTTTAGAAATATATTTCTTAATAATCTTGAGTAACCAGAAAGAAATTGCAGCAAACTTTCTATTGTTATCTGGCTTTTCTTTGTTTGTTTTTTCCAGTTTTGGGCTGGGGCTGGGTTTGAACCTGCCACCTCCAGTATATGGGCCCAGCACCCTACTCACTGAGCCACAGGCACCGCCTGTGTCTGTTTGTTTGACCTGATCTCCCTCCATTGCCCAGGCTGAAACTCAATGGTTAGTCACAGGTGCAATCATAACGTATTTGAATTCCTGGCCCCAAGCGTTCTGGCTCAGCCCTCCCACGCTAACACTATAGGTGAATGCCACTATGCCCATCTTTATTATCTGTTGTGTTCGTTTGTTTGTTTGTTTGTTTTTACTGGAAATGGTAAGCTGGGGACACATAGCTATTTGGAGCATGATGGTCGGCCAAGGCTGGATCCTCTGCTCATCTGTTTCATGTTTTAAATGAAGAAGACAGGGCTTTGCACATCTCGTTCCTGGGCTTCTAGCAAACAGGAGAGACCAAGAGGCCTGACTGATGGAATTTACTATTTTGTAGGGTGAGGTGTCCGTGGGCCCTCCAGTGGGTGGTGGTGGTGGTGGTGGTGGTAGGGTTGGTGCCCATATTTGTTTCCAAACAGCTGAATTGGCTACTGGGTTCCCGGACTTATCAGTACCCACTGCAAGCAGGGAACACCACTTTGGCCTCGACAGCCCTCAGATCTGCCCCAGGGCATTTGGCAGCAGGTGTCTGGAGTCACAACTGGCTGACTACCCTCTAATCAAAGAGTCACAGCAGACAGATCTTCGTCCCTACATTTCAAATGCACTGACACCTTAGGGGCCAGAAAACTCCACATAGCACTAACCTTCTAGCATTTTAAAATTCTCATCTTTTAGGCCAGGTGCAGTGGCTCACACCTGTAATCCTAGCACTCTGGGAGGCTGAGGCAGGTGGGTTCCTTGAGCTTGAGCTCTGGAGTTCAAGACCAGACTACGCAAGAGTGAAATCCTACCTCTACTTAAAACAAACAAACAAAACTAGCTGGGTGTCGTGGCAGGTGCCTGTAGTCCCAGTTACTCAGGAGCCTGTAGTCCCAGTTACTCAGGCGCCTGAGGCCAGAACATACCTTGAGCCCCAGAGTTTGAGATTGCAGTGAACTACGATGCCACAGCACTCTACCCAGGGCCATAGGATAAGACTGTCTCAAAACAAAAAAACAAAAAAACCAAATTCTCATCTTTTTATTTATTTATTATTATTATTATTAACTTTTAAGCAGACTTTATTTTTTAGAGCACTTTTAGGTTCCCAACAAAATAATTCTCATCCTTTTAAGCCATACCGACTGGCTGGCAGCCAAGCTCTTTTGTACGCCTCACCTTTCAGTATGTTCCTCGCCTTACAGTGCTCGGGATGGCTTTAGGCCCACATTTCTAAGAGAAAGAATGAAAAGCAAAGGAAGTGAAACTGTGACAAGCAGGACACATGCTGGCGACACTGGGCAGTGTATAAAACCTAAAAGAATAGAGTTCCCTGCTTCAGAAGACAAACCCAACCCACAGACCTTGTTTGACTCAGCCCTGGGATGGGAGCTGTGATATTTGGGGGTGGACACCATAACAATTGCACAGCCTGGAGATGAATTAGAAAGCACGTCGGGAAGGTGCTAAGATTTTAGATAAAGTTTTAAGAGGGAGTGGAATAACTGCCATTCAAACCAGCCTTACGCAGAGCTTTCAAAAAATCCTAAGCTGTGGTGACGCTGCCTAGCCTTACAAACGAGTAACACACGGGCACCTTATGAATATGTAAAATAGTATGTATCCATAAAAGAAGAGGAAAACTTTTAAAATAAAGTAGGGATGGCTCATCTTGAGTCCACGGATGATTCTCCCACTTCCAATTATTCCAACCCCTTCCCCCATTACTGCTCTTGGGCTGCAAGAATTACACTAAGAGCTTCTCTATAGAAAATGTTTCAATTCCCCTCTCCCTTCCCTCAGCTTCCCAAGACAATGTGTGTGTTTGGGTGTAGTGCCATCTTCTATTCCACTAAACTTAATTTTCAATTCTTTCTAGAAAAGTCCTGTTAGCTATGAAGACTTGGGCTAAGGGAGAACATGGCTGGCTACCAACTCTTTCCCCCAAATTTTTCATCTCTTATGGGGCCTCTCTTGCTTGGTCTTTTCCTACTGATGTTAAGGTGACTTCTGGGGCCCTGGATGGCTTCCTTGGAGAAGATTCACAGAGCCCTGTAGGCCTCTCCTGGGAAAGAATGCAGCCCATAGTTTGGTTGGAGTCATTTTTCACCTAGCCAGGCCTTGGCGTGGGTTATAGGAGTGTGTGACTCTTGTATTATAGGCAAGACCCAAACCGCCAGGAGAGTCCAACCTCAGAAACTAATAGGGATCTTGGTTTGGCTCAGATGCTCCGCATAATGGCTTGGTGGGGTTTCAAGGGGTTATCAACAGGGATTTCTTAAGAAAAGGAAACCACAAATTATGACAAATGTAACAAATCCAGCACATAAATCCCAAACTGATGCCTGAGCCAAGTTTTCCTCTAAAAACCAATACGTTTCAAGGGGCAGGGGAGAAGTGTGTGTTTTGGAGTCAGGCAAAGGCTTCATCCTACAGTTTGGAATAAAGGTCAAAGGTCTGGAATAGATTTTGGTGAAATCAACTGAGATTCTTTGGCAGACTTAAAAGAGAAGAGCTGGTTCAAGTTTCAGATTTCAAAATGAAACCTTTGCCCAGCCATGATGTTCATTATGTTTCATTTAGAAACGGGTCTTCGGACCCTGAGGCCTCTTCAGCACGCCTTTGCTTGAAAATACTCTAAAAACCACAGGGAACATTTTCCCAATGAATCATAATCTGTCTGGGAAGTAAGAGAAATCAATCAAATAAGCTTCAATTTTTTCCTTGGACCATCTGGACAATTCAGATAACAATGCATTGTTGTCACAGCCCACTTATTCTTTTTTTTTCAGACCTGAAGTCAAATTTGTTATTTGAATTTGTTATGAGGCAGGAAGCGAATGTCTGCAAAGATAAATGAAAATCGGGGAATGGTTTTAGCGAACAGACCTTGGATCCATTCTCTAAGCGATTCTTCCAAGACACACAGGTCCAAGGATTTGGTCCTGGGGCCAAATTCTACAAAATGAGTAACATCCAAATTCCTTTACCAAATAGCGCCTGGATCCTCTCCATGAGTGCCAGAGGAACAAGTTCATTAGCCTAGGAGTACCTCTCAGACTGAACAAACAAAAACAGCCAAGGGCAAAGAATGGTAAACAGACAAGGTGAAGTTTAGGCTCTCACTCTCCAAGCTGGTATTGTGGCCTGTGGAATGCACGGTCCTCACACCTCATCAACGCCAGCCAAACAGTAGCTGTCATTCAGGCTGAGTCTTGTTTTCACAGAGCCTGGCTGCGGCTAGTTTTGTTTGGCCCAACTCAACCAATGGTAAACACCTGGTTCTATGCTTAGAATTTCCTATGCATGGAAAGCAACTGTCTGAAAAACCCAACTGTGATAGTTTGGGGTAGCAGCCGGGCTGCCACCCCCATGTATGCTACGACAGAACAAATCATTTAGCACGTTCAGAATCTGAGCATCATTGGAAGTACGGGCCTACATACATTTCAAGCATTTTTTTCGTAATACCTTTGTGTCCTGCATAATAACAAGTGCTAAGAACATGGGATTCTTCTCCCTGTGGCAAATTAGGTCTACTTTATTGTAACGGTGCCTCCTGGCTAAGCCCTGGGACATTCGAAGCAGGGTATGGAGCAGAGAGGGGGCCTGACAATCTGGAAGCCTTTCAGAAAGGGCTTAAAATGGTCACAAAGCGGCATGTAGCAAAGCAAAAGAAGGTTCATTTTATAATTAGTATTAAAGTAAGACACATAGAAGCTAAGGCAAGAAGAATGGGCTAAGAGAAGGATTAACATACTGAATCCATCTAATAATTCCTACATGTCTGTAAGGAAAGGTATAAACTAGGCTCTGAAATTTCTAGCAACCAACATAAAGAGGAATATGCCCAAAGGAGCGTTAAGCCGCTGTGTCTACAAAGTGAATTATCCTTCCAGGATAAGCTCAGCTACTCGGGCAGATAGGGAGGGGCGGCAGGTTAGAGACATTCTGCTCTGGGGAATGGGGTTAGAGAGCAGGTGAGCAATTGTCCCCATTTACCTAGGACTGAGGGGCTTCCCTGCATGTGACTTATTCAGTGCCAACACCAGGAAAGTCCTTGGGCAAACCAAGATGAGTTGGTGGCCCTTGCTGGGAAGAAGTGTGGCGGCCAGCCCATCCTGGCCTGAAGCGCCCTGCACCTGCCCAGCGGGCTGAGCGCTGACATGTCTCATGTGTATTCTAAGGCCCACTTGCACTGCAGGTGACCACAGTTTCCACAGACACTGACCTTAGGGTTCTGGCAAGCTGTTTGCTCAGTGTTTGTAAAACACAGTCAAAGCCACAGGGAGTAGGGCACTGAAAGAACCATAAGGGACAGGGGATCCTTTCCCATGGAAATCCCAGCAGTAGCTGTGGCTTTGCTTTTGCTCAGGCTGCAGCTGTATGAAGAGGAATCCTTGTTGGAAAAGTGCCCATAAAGAGCCTTATGAAAGCCGGGCTCAAGCCACTGGCCTCTGAGAGACTGGGTGAATCACGCTGACCGCGTCCCGGGCACGTATGGGGCAGTGACAACTGGTGTCTCCTGGGCAGGGCAGCTTGCATTGCAAACCAGCTCGGCTCTTACCCCTGGGTAGCTTGCCTTGCCTCAATCTACCTTGGACCTTCCTAGTCAGCTCACAAGAAAAACCCTTCGACTGATCATTGGCAATGAACCAGAAGCGTGGAAGCTCCAGCTAAATAAGATGGCTTCCATAATGGCCTTTGGCCTAGTATTACAGTTAAGGACCAAGCTGTTCCCCATGCCAGACACTCCCCCCCTTTCCTAACTGGCACTCTAACATAGATATCCTGTGCTGGAACATTCTGTCCTGTGCCAGTAGAGTCCTTCATCTTGGCAGAGAGCATAAGCAGAGGGACTTTTGCTGCCCAATTCTAGGAATAGGACCCTGGACCTTTCGAGTCATCCTCCTTGGAAGGTTGACAGTCATGAAGTCTCCCCAGAAAAAGAGTGCCGCCTCTGTGGACATCCCTCCCTGGGGCCCTGTCTGAGTGCCTCTGCTCTTCCTCTCACCATGTTGATGGTGAGGCAGGAAGATCAGACTCCAGCTTTACTTATACAACTTTTCTTGCAAAGATCCAAATCAGATGATTTTCTGAATACCTGGAAATGATTTACCAACTCTGGGGCCTTATGGAAGCCAGGGTTATTGGAACTCTGCAAATCTTTGTTACCAGTGCTGGTGGGATTAACTTGCATCTTTTCAAATAAGTGCAGACTGAAGATTTGGAATTATTTGCAAAATTAAGCTTAATATAGCCTCTATTGACTGCCCTTGCTCTCTGACCTTTCTAGAAAGGTCAGAAACAGACTCACTCAATCAAACCAACAAACCCCCTCATCTAAAATGGGCAATCCAAAAGTAATGCAAAGAATTCTGAATAGTGATAATTTTTAAAATAATCAAAATAGCTCCTATTTATTGGTTCTTTAATAAATGCTAAGGCCAGGTGCAGTGACTCACGCCTATAATCTTAGCACTCTGGGAGACCAAGGTGGGTGAATTGCCCGAGCTTAGGAGTTCCAGACAAGCCTGAGCAAGAGCAAGACCCCATCCCGAAAAACTAACCGGATGTTGTAGTGGGTGCCTATAGTTCCAGCTACTCGGGAGGCTGAGGCAACAGGATGTCTTGAGCCCAAGAGTGTGAGTTATGATGCCATAGCACTCTACTGAGGATGACAAAGTAAGAGTCTATCTCAAAAGACAGAAAGGAAGGAAGGAAAGAAGGAGAAAGAGAGAGAGAGAAAGAAAGAAATGTACTAGTGCTTCCTTTACTGTGTGCTATGGTTTGATATGTCCCCAAATTCTCCTGTTGAAACTGAATCCCCAGGTCAACAGTGTTGACAGGTGGGACCTTTAGGAGGTGAAAAAGTCATGAGGACTCTGTCCTCATAAACAGATTTAGGCTGTTATCTAGAGTACAGATTAGTTATCCTGAGAGTGGGTTCCTGATGAAAAGACGAGTTTTCCCTCTTCTCTTGTTCTCTCAGACCCTCTTACCTTCCCGCCCTCCACCATGGGATGACCCAGCAAGAAGGCCTTCACCAAATGCCAACACCTTGATCTTGGACTTCCCAGCCTGCAGAACTACAAGAAATAAATCTCTGTTCTTTCTAAATTACCCAGAATAACAATGATATTCTATGATAGCTATACAAAATGGACAGAGACATCTTATCTCATCAAGTCCTCAAAACAGTCCCCGTGAGGAAGCAATTGACAAGGCCCAAATGGTGTGATTTTTGCCTTTCCAAAGGGCATGCCATTTCTGGAAAGGGCTTCTGAGTTGCATTCCTATAAACAAATAGAAGTAAAACAGTTTAGAAGTAAAAAAAAAAAAAAAAAAAAAAAAATCAGCATTTAAGTATGTGTAAAATGAATTTGATTTATTTATCCCCCAAAATATATACATTGAACAATAAATACCAGCGGGCCTTGAGGCAATGAGCAGAAAGTGGTGGAAAGATAGTGACAGGCTGTGTGTGACAGGGAAGGGAGAGAAGGAAGCAGGTCTGTAGAGACAGGAAGAAGCCTAAGGGAGCTGATCTCCACAAAGAAGCAGAGAGACCCTGTGTGAGTCTCCTGGGGTCCTGGCCATGGGACCTCTCAGGTTCCAGGTCCTCCCTAGGCCAGATATGCCCCTTTGCCCTTACAATAAATCCTCCTCCCCCCCTTTTTTGGGGGAATAATTTTATGTGGGTTTTTGGTTTCTTAAAATTAGTACAACTTTAGGGAGGGCACAGTGGCTCATTCTTGTAATTCTAGCACTTTGGGATGTAGAAGTGGAAGGATCATTTGAGGCCAGGTATTCAAGACCCACCCTGGGCAACATAGTAAGACTCCACTTCTACAAAAAAATAAAACACTAGCTGGGTGTAGTGGCACACAGCTGTAGTTTCAGCTACTTAGGAAGCTGAGACAGGAGGATTGCTTGAGCCCAGGAGTTCAAAGTTGTAGTGACCTAAGATGAAATCACAACACTCTAGCCCAGGCAACAGAGTGAGGCCTTGGTTCAAAAAATAAAATAAAAAATAAATAAATAGAGATTTTGTCAAAAATATCATAAAGGCTGGAGAAAAAAAAATCTATATTTATATCTGGAAAGAACTTCTATGATTATCCATTTCAATGCCTTCATTTTACAGACTAAATTGAAGCCCAGGGGTGGGAAGTGACATAGCCCAGTTGCAGCGATTCAGCTAAGGCCCCTTCACCACAGCCTAAGACCATGTTGAACTTGGTCTAAGACTTCACAGTACCTCTCACTGCAAAATGTGTCATCGAACATACAGAAGAATTAGGGATTGTAAACTCCTATTTTGTGATGACTTTTCTTGATAAGAGAAGAGAACTATGGCTCGGTGCCCGTAGCACAGTGGTTATGGCACCAGCCACATGCACCGAGGGTGGCGGGTTTGAACCCAGCCTAGGCCAACTAAACAACAATGGCCACTGCAACAAAAAAAATAGCTGGGCGTTGTGGCAGGCGCCTGTAGTCCCAGCTACTTGGGAGGGTGAGGCAAGAGAATCGCTTAAGCCCAAGAGTTTGAGGTTGCTATGAGCTGTGACACCACAGCACTCTACTGAGGGTGACATAGTGAGACTCTGTCTTAAAAAAAGGGAGAGAATAGAGCTATTTTTCCTGCCATTGCTCGATATTCCACTAGGACCCCAATCATTAGCAACTGATGATAATTTCCCACAGTCCTGAACTGCATTCTTAAAAATGCCAGGCTGCCTTAGAAAAAAAAACAACTTGTTTTGTATCACACCGTACCCTTTATACGGAAACAAAATAATTAATGTGCTAATTACTTCTATCCCAGGCTGTTTCCTCAAATAGAACCTCCATTCTATAGATTTTGTTAATAAATACATGCTATCAAAAACTATACGTAAAGGAAACTAATGGAATTCCAGCCTTAAGCTATTTCACGAGTGTGTATGTTCACGTGTTCACGTGTGCACTATGTTCACGCTGGGTATCTTTGTTTAATTTTTTCTGATCATTGGTTTCATTTTTTGCTATTCCCCTCAGGTCTTCTGATTAGCACATGTAAATGATCGCCCCAAACTGGAAACGACACAATGAATAAACAAGCCGTGTCATAGTCACGTAAAGGACTATGAGCCAGCAATACGAAGAAAAATTCCGAATGGATAGATTTCACAAACACCATCCCTGCGCTGAGAGAAAGAAGCTTTACGTGAAAGGGTGTAAATGATATTGTTGTATTTATGTGGCATTCTGGAAGAGAAAAGACTAATCTGTGATGGAAAAAAAAAATCAGACAAAGGATTTTTTTTTTTGGCAGTTTTGAACCCACCACCCCCGGTATATGGGGCTGGCGCCCTACTCCTTGAGCCACAGGTGCCACCCAGAAAATGAATTTTTTTTTTTAGCTGGAACCTGGGCAGGAATCTTCTGGAAAAGGGCACAGCAGAATCTCTCCAGAGTGAATATAAAGTTCTCTATGTGGGGAGGGTTTTGGTTACAAAGAGGTATGCATTTTTCCAAACTCGGCCAGTGTTATATGGAAGATTTGCGTATTTCTGCAGATGTCGATTTTATACCAGAAGAAGAAAAGAACTACCAACAAATATTAAACACTCCTGAATGAGATGCACGCTGATATACTTAAGGAGAAGTGTCCTGATGACCCTGATTTATTTCTCAGAGCATCGTAAGAAATAAGGAAGATGGGTGAGTGGAGGGGAAAGGATGGATGGGCAGGCACACCATAAAGCAAGTGTAATAAAAGGGCGATTCTGAAATCAAGGTGGTAGATGTCCCTGGGAAGTTGCTTTCAGCTTTTCTGTATGTGTGAACATTTTCGTAATAAAATATTGTGGGGAGAAGCCATGTTCTCTGTGCTTAAACAGAGCAGGAGAGAAAACGTATCCTCATTCTCCATTCAGAAGTTCCTTGAGCCCTGGCGGGAAGGGAGGACTTAAACCTTCCAGGAAGTCATGGTGTGATACCCAAGAATATTTCTATGGCAACGGCAGACAAAATGATTACTGGAAACAAAAGACAATTCCCTGTGCCAGCTTTAGGGAGTCGGGGTTGGGGAAGGGAAAATAACACCTGAAAAGAAAAGGCAACAAGAATAAAAACAAGCATAAACTTACCCCATACCCAAGGCAAGATTAGCCCTTGTTATCAGCGTGGACAGTGAGAAGGGAAGATAGCATCCAATCCAGGATTGATAGGGACCTAATCTCTTTAGGAGTTAAAACTTCATTAGCTTGTGCTCGGCAGGTCTCAGAAAGAATCCACAGACTGTGAACTTTGACCATTTGAATATTATTTCTTCTTATCTCTAAGAAAGAATTAAAAAACGATCAGAGTTGGTGCACACACCAGTGGGGGGTTCGTAGCAAAGCCATGGAGCTGGCTGGTCTTTGGGTCGTACTACTTTTTGGCTATTGGCTTTTATTTTCTTCTGATTCAAGGTGGTTTCTATCCACATGCAGGGCAAAACCACTTTTTCCCCACCCCGCCTCTATACTGGAAAGTTCCCTTTGCGCCTCCTTTTTTGATTTGCTTTTTAAAGGAATCACTAGTGAAGGAATAGACTGGGAAACAGCCTTTTTTTTTTTTTTTCTTTGAGACAGTCTCACTATGTCTCCCTTGGTAGAGTGCCGTGGTGTCTCAGCTCACAGCAACCTCAAATTCTTGGGCTTAAGCGATTCTCTTGCCTGAGCCTCCCAAGTAGCTGGGACTACAGGCATCCGCTACAACGCCTGGCCATTTTTTTGTTGCAGTTTACCTGGTCTGGGCCGGGTTCGAACCCGCCACCCTCAGTGCATGTGGCTGGCACCTTAACCACAGTGCTACGGCCCCGAGCCGGGAAACAACCTGTTTATCCTCTGATTCTCCTACGTGAGCTCACCTATCTCGGGAAAGGTGCACTGTGTCCCCTGATGGGCATGGAAAATGGCCTATCCCTCTGCCCAAGGGCTGCTGCCAGCACCTAGAGCAGGGACTGGTTTGGTCACTGTAAGAAAGAAGGCAGAGGCCAGGGCATTCTTGGGGACCCTCAAAGCCCCGACCCCTCATAAAGGAAAAGTCATTTCCCTGAGTTTTGCATGTGGTATTCTGGGGAGGAACGAAGTCGTATAAGGACGACAGGAGAAGCAGAAACCACATCTTGCTCATTTACTAACTTCTTTCTGGTCTGCCGTCTTGCTCCGCCCCCCTAGACCTAAGCACCTCCCATCATGATTGTGCCCTGATGAAGTCTCCCACACTGGGAACTTCAGGGGACACATTCAAACCGTTGCACCTTCTCCCCTTTCTAACATCCCATCTCCATCCTTTGAAAAGCATTTGAAGTTCCACAATGTGCAGAATGGAAAGGGCGTGGAATTTAGAGTCGAGAATCCCTGACTCCCAGGTTCCGTGACACCTGCTGTTGGGATGTTAAAACCACAGGCAAAGGGTATCTACACCTCTAAGGGGGCAGTGGGTACGTGTCAGTGAACCATGCCCAGGCAGGGTGGCTGTCGGGGTTCAATGGGACCCCAAATATGAGAGCTCCTCGCACATGGTGGCGCCCAGTGAATGCTCAGGGCTTGGGAGGGATCGATGGCACAAAGGGGAGAAGTTCGAAGACCTTCCCCTGTTCCAAAGCAGGTCTCCTTTGAAGAAATACCACTCAGTTATCAGTCATTGAGGCAGGGGAGACTTTTTGAATCATGCTCGCCCCCTTCCGGCAGACTGAGATCTGAGGTGCCGGGAGAGGAGGGGCTATCCTCATTCTCCATTGCAGTGTCGCAAGTTATAAAAACAATGGCTTATACACACACACACACATTTATTATCTCATAGTTTCCGTGGTCAGGAGTGCAGACTGGGGTTAGCTGGGTCCTCTCCTTAGGCTGTCCCAGGCTGAAGTCCTGGTGTCTGTCAGGACTACAACCTCATCTGAAGCTCAGGGGCCTCTTCCAGCCTCGCTGGATGTTGGCAATCCTCAGTTCTTCGCAGTGGGGGGGACTGGGGTCTCCCCATACTTGGTGGCTATTGGCTTCTAGAGGCCACTTTCAGGCCCTAGCTGTGTGGTTCCCCCGCTTCCCACCCCAATTTAGATGCTCACTTCCCTACAGCCAGCAGGAAAATCGCTCTCCCTTCAAACTTCTCTCCAGTCTGCTGTGAAGGAGATACTTAGAAAGTTAGTGAAGTATCCTCCCACTTGGCCATAGAATGCAGCTTCATCCAGGCAGAGGCTCCCGGAACACGTCATAGGTGCCACCTACCCTCAGGGGAGGGGATTATACAGGGTGGTACACCGGGGTGGGAATCTTGGAGGCCATGGCAGAATTATTAGAATTCAGCTTGCCATGGGGAGAAATAGGCTCAGAGCATTAGGACTAAGTGTTGGGCCAGGGGGCCAGGGCAGCACCCTGTTAGCAAGAGACACCATTGGAGTGAGAAGGACTTTGAAAGGGAAGGTGGCATAGAGCTAGAGAAGGCAAGCCTTTTCTTTTCTCTTTTCTCTTCTTTTCTTTGATTATTCTTTATTTTTTCTCCAAAGGCATGTGTTTTTATCTTTGCATTTTTTCCTAATGTATCATCTTTTTTTTTTTCAGATTGATGTGAGTGTACAAGTGTTTAGGTTACACTGCTTTCATTTCTAAGGTAACGTCCAAGTTGTGGCTGAGCCCTTCACCCGAGGAGCTGCTGAACACCCTCACATTGTGCCCATTAGGTGAGATCCTGCCAATCACCCTCCCTCATCATCTACCTTTCCTTGCTCCCCTCTTCTTTTTGCTAGACGTTTATACTTACGTATTTTCCTTTTGAGTGGGCATGTCATTGTTTGTATATTGATTTCATATTGGTATTAAGTACTTAGGATACTGTTTTCCATTTTTGAGACACTTCGCTAA
This sequence comes from Otolemur garnettii, assembly GCF_000181295.1. Classification (NCBI taxonomy): domain Eukaryota; kingdom Metazoa; phylum Chordata; class Mammalia; order Primates; family Galagidae; genus Otolemur; species Otolemur garnettii. The sequence continues at coordinate 5,964,431 of NW_003852414.1, read as the reverse complement.
GAAGAATGTGTTCCAGCTCCATTGAGGTAAACACAAAATATGTAAAGTCTCCATCTTTTCTTATGGCTGAACAGTACTCCATGGTATTCATATTCCACGGTTCGTTAATCCATTCATGGGTTGATGGACACTTGGGTTGCTTCCACATCTTGGCAATTGTGAATGGAGCTGCAATAAACATTCTAGTGCAAACGTCTTTGTGGCAAAATGATTTTTCAGGTGTCTTTTCTGCGTTTCCTTTGGATTCATTCACATTTTATTCCTTTTTAAAGAAAGACTGGGTATTGAATAAGAGATCCAAGAAAGGGATTGTTTTTACTGCAGCTTCTCTGAATATTATGAATGTGGTTTATTTCTGACACACATGGCCTTATCAGACAGAAAGCAATTACAGAAGTTGGACCCACGCGGAAATTCTGCCAGACAACAGAGAAGTTACCTTTTCTTTAAAGACCTCCTTAGACAGAGACCCCCCTCAGGCCCTTTAAGGACTCTATTGCACTGATTGGGATATCCAACCACAGGATGGACTCATGTGTTTGACAGAAAGTCTTCAAGGTAAAGTTTTTTCTTACAGTAACCTTAGGGAGGGCAAAGAAAATTATTTATAGATTTATAGATAAGAGAGAAAGAGACAGAGACAAAAAGAGATTTGTAAATCCACCATCCCTCGTCCTAAATGCTAAAAAAGCCTTAGGTTTAGGGTTAGGCATCTCCAAAGATGGCGGATAGCTGAGGCAGGGTGAGATGACCCCAGCCATCTCCGAGGGGCGTAGAAGTCATGGCTGGAGGTGCAGCTGTCCAGCAAACGCCCAACTTGTCTGCAGAAGGGTTGCAACCCCAGGAGGCCTCCAAAGTGTGCTCCAGCTCTTAACAATCTTGGGAAGTCTATTTGGGAACTAACTGTCCAAGATCTTTACTGTTCACCTTTTGTGCGGGTTGCTTGGAGCAAAACCAATGTATGGGAGCTATTTGTTACATGCTTACAATGTGCTAGGCTCTGTGGGAACTCAGTAAAGAAGCCAGGCATAAATCTGTGAAAAATTAAATGGCAGGACCAAGTGCAAAGAAGACAAGGAAAGAGATACTAGGGGGTAGTGAGTGATTAATTGCCAGATGCTGAGGATAAAAACCTTGGAGGAGTTCAGAAGAGGCTGTGATTGTCCCATGCTGGGATGCTAAGTAGGAAGCCAACTTGATTAAAACTTTTCAGCCTGGGTTAAGTCCCAACTATTTTCTTTTTCCCTTCACTACCCTTTATTCACTTCCCCTCAGTTCTTTGAGATGTCTGGAAATTAAGGTGTTTCCCAAACTTTTCTAAAAAAAGCTAATAGTTGGGACTTAAATGGGCTTCCAAGAAACAGCAAGAAGGCTCAAAGAAGTAGCAATTGTTTTAAGTACTGATTCCTTTTTACTTGATGTGATTTCTTAGTTACAGTAAGAGATACAGAAAGTTGTAGTTTGCCACCTTTTCCTTTCCATAATGATTTCTGTATCCCTAGAATTAAAATGTTTTATCACTCCCATGTAAAGTAAGCTAATTGATCATGAGTCGGCAATGCTCTTAAGTCTGACATGACTTGAGGACGCTTGAGAAGTAGCTCAGAAAGTACGCATCGCACCCTCCCCTAAAATAAGCAAATCCTAAAATTGTCTTCCAAGAACATACAGTTTACTGGAAGTGAGAAGTACCAGGTAATTATAAAACATTGTTTAGCCATCTATTTCTATATTGAAAACCATCCTAAAACTCAGTGGCTTGAAAAAACAATGATTTTTATTTTTCATAATTCTGTGGGTGGGCTGGGATCAGTTGGAAGCTTCTTCTGCTTTACACGCTGTTAAGACTGCATTCGGCTGGTAGCCTGGCTGGGGCTAAAAGGTCTGAGATGGCCTCTCATGCTCCAGGTTCTCATAATATAGTAGCCACATCTGGGTTTCTTGAGAGTGGTGGCTGGATTACAAAGGAGAATGTTGTACAAGAACAACCCCCACTGTGCAAGGCCCTATCTTTCATTTGTTTGTAGCATTCTAACATCTCAATCGGCAAAGTTACAAAATTAAGTCCACAGTCCTTGTGCGAAGGGACCATACAAGGTCATGAAAATCAGGAGATATGGATTGTTTGAGGGCCACCAATGTAGCAATACTCCACACAGTGTGGCAGATGCTACAAGAGTGGTCCCAACAGAGTACATGATAGTGTTACTTAGCCCAGATTTAAAGGTCAAGGTGGCTTCTGGAGACACAGAAATCAAATCTCAGACCCAAAGGAGAGTCAGGCATGTCAGAAGCATCTATAGTTTCTGCCTGTTGAGCAAACCCTCAACTTGTTACTTCTTGGAATACGACTTGTAAGATTTGTATTAGGTACTCTATGCATATAAAATAATTATTTTTATTTGAATGAATTAATCAGCTGTTAGAAGTCAAGGGCATGACCACAGATGTCTCACACAGCCACAGATACAAGCAAGATGGAATGATTACGTCACTCCCTTTCTCTCCCACTTGCTCCTGCTGGGGTCCCAGGGATGTCAGCCTTGACTTTGTTCATCAGTGTTTCCTGTTCTTGCTTTCAGCTTGATAGCAGTGGGTTCCTTCATACCATAATACTTTTATGTTTACTGTTGAACTTTAATTCTTATAAAGTGACAATTTCCTAATTCTGTGACTGATTTTGTTGGAGATTCTGAAAAACTTATAAATTTCCTGAGCCTGACCGAGAAGGCATTCCTGAATGGAGAGCAGCAGAATCAAAGAGAATGAGGGGGAGACAAAGTCAAAATGAGGTGGGAGAGCTAGGAGGCACCAATGAGGGAAGCTAAAGAAATCATTTTAATTTAGTGCTTCATCCTAAGAGGAAACTGGAAATCCCTGAAAAGTTTTAAAGAAGAGAATGACATGATCAGAATTGCATTTTAAAAAGATCTCCAGGCAGGGGTATGGATAATGGGTTGGAGGCAGGGAAATCTACCAGAAGGCTGCAGAAATAATCCAGGAGGAACACAGGGGTGGTCTGAACTTGGGTAGGGATCTTGGTGATGGGGACATGTAGGCAGATTTGAGGGATATTAGGGAGCAACATTTGACAAGTCTTCATGATGAATTGGGTGTAATACCTGGAGGAACAAGTAAAGTTTTCATTGTCGGACTTTATTCCTGGGTCTGATTACCTTCTCAGAAGATGCCCCAGGTCCTGAGTGTTCAAAGATAGCAGAGATAAACACCATTGCTTCCTGCAGCCACTCACCCTCCCTCTCCAGTTCTTCCTTCTTGTAGACTCTCATCCTCCCTTATCATTCAGTATCTGTCTTAACTTTGGAATCTTTTAAAATTATGATTTTTTTTTTTAGTGCAATATACAAGCACCTCCCAGAGACAATCCTACACCACCATATCTATTTTATGTGTAGTTTAAGTGATACTTTATCTCATGCTTCAGGCACAGCCAAGCCCAGGCACATTCCAGCATGGAATTCCACTATGAAAGAAAGTAATAAAGAAGATAGGTGCCTTACCATAGGGCCACTGATAACCTAAATGGTAACTTAGAGCTTCATAAAAGAGAAATCCCCTCTAGGCGGGCTGATTAGAAAAAAGCCACAAGTCTGCTGGTCAACACAGTCCCAAGCTGAGTCATAGAGCCTGGAAAGGTGACCATGGTGAGATTTCAGTTCTCAGTCATCTTCTAGGTGGGGCACATTGTCAGTGCATAAACCAGGCAACTCCAAACCATACGTAATGTTTGGAAATCAGTGTCAGCAGACTTCTCTTCTGGTCCTGTTTCTCTTACTGGTATAGTGATAAGATGAAACAACTCAGAAGTGGAGTGCTGTCAGATACTACAAAGAACATCTAGTTCTGGTCACTCCTGCCTCTAAAGTGAAGTCCAGGCAGGGTACCGTGGCTCACACCTATAATCCTAGGATTCTGAGAGGCCAAGGCAGGTGTATTGCTTGAGCGCAGGAGTTCCAGACCAGCCTCGGCAAGAGCAAGACCCCATCTCTACTAAAAATAGAAAAATTAGCTGGGAATTGTGGCAGGTGCCTCTAGTCCCAGCTACTTGGGAGGCTGAGGTGAAGAGGATCTCTTGAACCCAAGAGTTCAAGGTTGCTGTGAGCTATGAATGATGCCATGGCACTCAACTACAAGGTGACTGAGTGAGACTCTGTCTTAAAATAAAATAAGATAAAATCTGAAGTCCAGATGGTAGCTGGACATGTCCAAGATCATACAGCCTTCTAGTCAGGAGGAGGGCTCATACCAGTAGGTTGGGGTACCAGTAGGTATCCTTTGTCCTGGATGCCTTTCATTCCTCATCTAGGAAATAGAGAAACTAACACAATTGAGCCTCTGAAAGTTGACTACTCTGGGGGCTATAACAGACTGGTCAATGTTAGAGATGGTCAACATAAGGAACTAGGCCTACTGCACTGACATGTACATGTGGTGCATGTCTGGCATATGAAAATTAGGTCAACTTAAGGAGGTGGTTAGTGTAGGGAAGGGGTCAACTATGGAGGTTCTACTGTACTTGGTGTTCCCCCACTTCAGAGGATGTTCTACATTTCTGCCAGTTTTTCCAAATCTTCTATACAAGGTGTTGTTCCCTGTTCTAAACTTTGTGATTATAATGTGTTGGAAGTAAACATTTCAAAACTACATATTTGCATTTTCTTTTGAAGGAAGTTTCAGAAATATGAGCAGTCACTATGGTGGCAAAAAACACAAGTAATTCTGTGTTACTTTGTATTATCCTAGATGAAAAAAGCAAGTTTTTTATTCAAATAGGGCCTAAAAGTTGGAGAAAAAATTTGTTGGCAAGGCATCACATGGGCCTGGCAGGATGGTGAAGAAGTAAGCTATCTCATACTTGCATATAACTCCTATGGCAACGACTGGAAAACATCTATCAAGATGACAATGCCCTTTAACTCAACAATTTCATTTCTAAGAACTTACACCTATACTTTTACTTACACTATTCGTAATAACCTTCTATGGTAGTGAAAGATTAGAAATCTCCTGATGGCTCATCAATAGAGAAACAGTCAAGTAAAGTGGTACTTTCATACAGTGGAATAGTTAACTCATATTAATAGTTCACTCATTTTAAAATTCAGATTAATATGAGGGCACAAATGATTCTGTTACATTGTTTGCATTTGTTAGGTGGCGTCCAAGTTGTAGTTGTGCCCATCACCCAGGAGGGGTGCCATTTACCCCTACATTGTGCCCATTAGGTGAGAGCACACCAATCCCCCTTCCTTCTTCCCTCTCCCCTCTGCCCCCGGCTCAAATTTAATTATATTTTTATCATAACATAGAAAAACATAATTGGGTTCATCTGCTAATATGGCTGGTTCCATATTAGTATTGAGTACATTGGATTCTTGTTTTTCCATTCTTGTGATACTTTACTAAGTAGAATGTTCTCCACCTCCATCCAGGTTAATACAAAAGATATAAAGTTCCCGTCTCTTTTAAGGCTGTATAGTATTCCATGGTACCCATATACCAGTTTATTAGTTTGTTCGTGTGTAGATGAGCACTTGGGTTGATTCCGTGTCTTAGTGATTGTGAATTGAGCTTCAATAAACATTCTTATGCAAACGTCCTTATGGTAAAATAATACATGACCAAACTTTCTTTTGTGGCCTTCCATTTGCGAAGAGAGATGGCCTGTGGCTAGGAGTATGTGATTCCTGGGGCAGCTGCAATTCTGCCCAGGCCTTGGGCAGTATTGCTGGCTGGGCCCCTATGTTCCCCATTGAAGTCGAGGACATGAGTATCCCATCCAGCCGCAATTTGGCACAAATAGCTCTTTTCATTGTTCCCTGATAGCACAGCTCAATGTGTCTTTTTTTTAAATTGTTTTTTATTGAGCAATAATTATAATAATGCAGAAAAAGTAACATTCACATGGTCAAGTAAGAGTATGTCCATTATAGAATGCTTTGACTCTGAGGTTCAATATGGAGTCATCAGTTAACTTCTTATTTTTTTCCCAAAGTCTCAAAAAATAGACTACTAATATTTATAAATAAAAATAAAAGATAATTTCAAAAAACAGATTATGCCAAATCTTATAGACAACAGAAAAAGAAGAAATACTTCCAAATCATTCTACTTCATCTGAATACACCCAATATTAAAATTGGAAAAAATATATCATTCTAAAGGGGAAATTACAAACATTTATTTCACTTATAAATGAGGACAGCTCAATATGTCTTTTAAAAATAGTGGTGCTGTATTCGAAATTTTAAAGAGAAGACAAGTTGAAGGTGTGTGTGTTGGCCACACCCCCATCCATCTTCACTGTAAGGAGATAAAAAATTAGAACAATCTGGAGGAAAAAGGGGGAGAAAAGATTATTCACACTCTCACCCACACCCAGGCACACCCTCTTCATCTCACTTCACACTTATGTCCTCCCCAAGCACACCCCAGAGAGGAACATGTCCTCTCTAAGCCACTAGGATTAATCGGTAGGGGACTTTGTCTGAAAATACATGGATGGATAGGCTTAACACTCAGCCTTATTGATTGAAATGAGTTAGAAGTAATAAAAGAAAAAAAACCCTCCGCTGGATCTGAGAGAGAAAGAGGAAGAGAGTGGGGTGATTTCGGCAATGGGTCAGACGAGTTTTACAGTCTATCTGACACTGTTTTGCAGACCCCAGGCCTTATTAGTGAAAATAGTGGTGCTTGGAAGAGATAGCTGGGATAGTGGAATTGTTATGAGAAATTCCAGGAGAGACAGACGCTTGGGGGGGAAGAAGGATGCTAAGTATGGAGATGGGAAGGAATAAGCCATCTAGGGAAAGAAAGGTGTTTAAAGAACCCCATCATTCCCAACTCTCAGCCCCCAGTTTCTCTCTCTTTCTCTCTCTCTCTCTTTTTTTTTTGCAATTTTTGGCCGGGGCCAGGTTTGAACCTGCCACCTCTGGTATATGGGGCCAGTGCCCTACTCCTTTGAGCCACAGGTGCTGTTCTCTCTCTTTTTTAAAATTTCAGCTTACCACGAGGTATAGATGATTAGGTTACATTGTTTGCATTTGTTAGGTAGAGTCCAAGTTGTAGTTGGCCCTTGCCCAGATGATGTGCCATATATCCCGACATGGTGCTCCTTAGGTGAGAGCACAGCATTCCCTCTACCTCCTCCCCAGTTTCTCTTTGCCTTGGAGAGATGAAGCAGGAGCTGAGTTGCACACTCTGTATTCAGGGGGTGGGCGGCAGTTGCTCATACAGGAACTTTGAGATCTTTTTACAAGTCAAACTACCTTCCTCCTACTCTGGGCATCACCATAACTGCTTTCAGATATGCTTTTCCCTACATCTAGGCAGAAGAAAGCTGTCTTCTGCTATGGATCTCTCATGCAAAGAGACATTTTAGAGTGGAGGTCCCCAACCTTTTGGCATTAGGGGCAGGTTTTATGGAACACAATTTTTCCATGGGGCAGGGGAGGAGGGCATTCAATTCTCATAAGAAGCACACAACTTAGATCCCTCTGATGCATAGTATACAGTAGCATCCACACTCCCACGTAAATCTAATGCTGCTGCTGATCTGACAGGAGGTGGAGCTCAGGCGGTGATGCGAGTGATGGGGAGCGGCTGTAAATACACACAAGGCTTCTCTCCCTCATCCACCACTCACCTCCTTCCTGCTGTGCAGCCCAGTTCCTAACAGGCCAGGGAACAGCACTGGTCTGCAGCCAGTGGGTTGGGGACCACAGTTTTAGGGGGACTAAGGTTCAAATTCTTTATCTAGTCTGCTGGTACTTTCCCAGTTTCATTCCACTGACCGGTTATTCACTGCTTCCTGCTGCTTTCTCCTTTCTGTCTCTTAAGGAAAGTGTTAATTATTGAGCACTTGCTATAACTGTGTTCTAGGTCCTGGCTAGGGACTGCACAGGATTTCTCCCATGTAATCCTCATAACCACCCTCACGAAGGACGTGGGACTAATCCCAGTTTACAGAAGAATAAACAGGGACATGGAGAGATTGCTATCTTGACCAAGGCTGACCTGTTGAAGTCAGGGCTGGAGCCTGTGTGGCCTGGCTTCACAGGCCTGCACTGGTCTAAGCCTACACCCTCACCCACCACTCCCCCAGGCCTAGGCCTGCCATCAGGGGCCATGCAGGTCAGCTTTGGCAGGGTGTCCTGACCTGGCCTTGTATGAATCTCAGGCAAGGTCTTGTTGCCAGATTTCAGACCCTTGCCATGTGGATTTCTGAGCCAGCTATTGCTGCAACTCCCCCAGGGTTTGGGGGTCGGGAGCCCAGGGCCCTGAAGTCAGAGTTGGGGAGACTTTGCAGCCTAGTCTCCCACAAACTGCAAGATTTTGCTAAAATAAAAAGTAACCCTTCTTCCAGAAATGTCTGAGGACCAGCACCCAGTTCAAAGGTCAAATTAACCCAATAGACAAGTGGATGGCAGGTTCCAGCAAGACCATGCAGAAAGGTGATTCCTTAAATATGTTTTAAACAAATCTCAACAGAAATCACCAGCTTTCACATGAGAAGAAAAACACACAGAGTTAACCCACATCTTGGACACATTCCCCACGCTAACCCCCTTCACCCACATTCCCATTGCTTGAGGGTCCCAGTCTTCTGGACACAGAGGGACAGCATGTGCCTGACCCACAGATGGTCTCTCTAGTGACTGCCGAGGCAGCTTTCCAGTGAGTAATGGCTCTGAGCCAGGAATCAAAGGTGAGTCCAGCTCAAAGCTGGGCCTGAAAGGAGCTGCTTTATTAACTTTTGTACTGCTGAGTTTCAAATGCAGCCAAACTCTTTAATATTTAGCTCCCCAAAGGCACAGTATCTCCCAGACACTGAAGTCAGTGTGTACACACGCTTTACCCTCAGCATATGCCTAATCTTGCCCCTTCTCAAAATAGATGAAGAAATGATTTAGGCAAATTCCCTAAGTAGATAAAGGAAAGGAGTCGAGCCCAGGGAGGGAGCTCCAGTTAAATATCTGATTAGTGTTACAGTCCAACCCTGCAGGAAACCAACAGATTTTCTGCTCTCTGGTTGCAAACAGCCTCTCTCAGGGTACAGATGTGCAGGTGCTCAGGGCAGCCATGGGCTTTGGGAGTTAGGGTCGAGACCCTAAATAAATGCACAGACCAGAAAAGGCGACTCAGCTCCTGGGAGGAAAGAATGGAGAAGATAATGACCCAGAGGGGCACCTTCCACCTGGAAAAGAAAAGGGAGAACAGTGTGTGGGGAGAGCAGAGGAGGAAGAGGAGAGCGCTGGAATAAAAGGAGCAGGAGAGGCGGAGGGGACAAAAAGGGGGAGGAGGAGGGGGAGGAAGGGGAGGAAGAGGAGGAGAATCAATTGGAGGGAAGAGGAGGGGAGAAGGAGGAAGAGGAAGATGAAAAGGAGGAGGAGGAGGAAGGCAGGAGGAGGATGACTAGGAGGAAAGAGGAGAGAAGGAGGAGGGGGAGAAAGGAGAATGAGACTGATTTGTGCTCTTTTAAAAACTTTTTATGTTTTTATTGCTTAGAACTTTTATAATATGTGTATATTTGTTTCATCGTAATAAAGATAGGAAAAAGGGCTGTGATATGATTGAAACATTCTTAGGTTATCTGATTGGTGCTCTTGAAACCACTGCTTCCCAGTATTCCAATAAGAGCGGCTTCACCAGCCAGCAGGAGGCAGTTCAATTTTTACAAGGCAGGAGCAGAGAGTCTGCAGGCCCAGCCCCTGGGGGCTGTTTGCTCAGGTGGCTGCTACTTCTCCCCAGCCGCTGCGGCCCAGGTCACACGTGATTATCAGCTGGCTGGAGGCTTGGCTCTCTGAAAAGTGGAAAAGTGGCAGCTGGTCCCGATTGGGCTTTGCTTAAGTTTCCTGGGCAGGAAATCTAGATGTCAACTTGGATGAAAGTCTTTCTACCTTTGCAATTGAGACAGAAAACATGCTTTTTTTTTTTTTTTTTTTTTTTATTGGTCCCTAGGAACTGCCAATATGCTTGTGGGTGAGGAAGAAGCTGATCAAAGCAAATAGACCCATTTCTTTAGGGAAGACATCAGCTGCAGGGATGGCCCTGCTGTCTCAGTGAAGAACAAGCCTGCTTACTCCCGTCTGTGTCCTACGCTGTGATCCGCCCAGGAGGTGGTGAATTCTCCACGATGGTAGCTGATTCAGACATTTTGCAATGATAAGGTTCATCTGATTTGCTGACATGTGGTGATGTGGGTCAAAAAATAATAAGACTTGCCTTGCTGGTGGCTTCTAACATTTTGTATACCAAATTGGAATATAAGCTTAGAAGTTTTAAATTTTTCTGGGTTATAAACGAAAGGCCCTGCTCAGCAAATATTATTACTGTGATGTGAGAAATTGATAGCACAACAGTAGGAAGACAATTAAGATTGCCTTATTGAAAGATTTGCTGCTTCCTTCGTAAGCCATCACAAAGACCAGATAGGAAAGCGACTCCCTGTCACTTTGGCCCAGAGTGTAAAAGTAGTTGTAGTTATTGTGAGCTGCTGGGTATTACTGGGGAAATATCACAGATATACGACACTTGCTCCCAAAAGACAGGACATTACATGCTAAAATCAAGACAGTCCTGGACGAATGGGGACAGCTGATCACCTTAGCTATGACACCCAATGACCCATCATAGACTCTCTCTTCTCCATCTTGGTAACTACAGTCCACTTGCCAAGGCTTAGTTGAATTGTCCCATCTTCCACACCTCGGTCTATCTGCATGCTGGGCATATGAAGACAGGACCACAGTGTTTGTTTAAGGACTTCATGGATGAAAACTTGTCATTCTTCTTGGCAACGTTGCATTGGAGTCCTTTACTGTGCAAGGTGAATTCCACCAACCTGAGTGCTGGTTGAAGGCAGACAACGGAGATTCATGTTTTTCTTCATGGACTCACTTTGAGTGATAAGAGCCTAAAGAATAGTGTGTCTTGAAGTGATAACTGAGTGTGGGCAGGTGACACTGGGTTCGGCCTTGAGAGGCTCTCTGCACTAGGCTTGGTGCCAGAGCTGGTCAAGCAGAGAGACAGGGGCCAAACCAACCACTTTCCTTGGTGGTGGAGGCAGCTCAGCTGGAATCCAGGGACAAAGGAGTGAAGCAAGACAGCCAGGTCAGCAGAGCAAAGTGTGGGCTCCAGACCAACCAGAGAGCCGGTGGTTGAGGCGCTTTCTGTGGCAATGCAATCTCTGCACCTGGTTCTCAGATTTCTTAGTTCTGTGAGCTCCTTAATATGCATCCAGCAAATTCCGTGTCTGCTAATGTGGCTTCTTCTAAGGATACTGACTTATAAGAGGAGGTAAATATCCATTTGTGAAGACAACTACCTCCCTTTCTAGAGAAAGAAGGCTACAGGTAGCTGGAAAGCAGGAGAACCCATGGAATTCAGGGGCACTAATTAGTGCCTGAGAAGAGATTATATTTTCTCTTCTCTATTCTCTTCTCCAGGGATCCTCAAACTTTTTAAACAGGGTGCCAGTTCAATGTCCCTCAGACCATTGGAAGGCTGGACCGCGGGCCCCAGGACCAGTCGGTTGCTAAGCAGGACAGGCAGCAGCAGCAAAAACACCTGGCAGGCTGGATAAATGTCCTAGGTGGGCCGCATGTGGCCTGCAGGCCATAGTTTGAGGAGGCCTGCTCTCTAATGGAAGAGATTATATATTCTGATTGCTTGATGCATTTTCTAAGTGTGGACCAATCAATGATTTGATTGTTCTGGAAGATACTCAGGCAAGTCCCAGGAACCTATAGACTCATACACACAGTATACTTTTTAGCACAGGAAAAGAGTCATAATTATTTTTTTTTCACTTTGGAAACTGCTTGATCTGGCACAACAAAATGCAGTCAATCCATCAGAAAACTATTTAATGAACACCTACCATATGTAGACTTTGGCTAAAACTTTGACCAGGCTGCTTGGCCAAGATTATATCCCAACCCAGACTCCTATCAGCCTACAACTGGAATCAGTTAGAGTGATTTGTAATCTGCTTTAGAAAATTTTGAAAAATTGAATGTCTTGGAAAAACCTTCCATTCACTCTGCGGTTCTTTTTCCTTCTCATTGGGTGATGTGAAGAAGACAAGGGGCTCGGCACCTGTGGCTCAAGCGGCTAAGGCGCCAGCCACATACATCTAAGGTGGCGGGTTCGAATCCCCAGCCCAGGCCCGCCAAACAACAATGATGGCTGCAACCAAAAAATGGCCAGGCATTGTGGCGGGCGCCTGTAGTCCCAGCTACTTGGGAGCCTGAGGCAGGAGACTCGCTTGAGCCCAGGAGTTGGAGGTTGCTATGAGCGGTGATGCCATGGCACTCTACCCAGGGGGACAGCTTGAGGCTCCGTCTCAAAAAAAAAAAGAAGACAAGGGAGGGAATAATGTCTTCCAACCTTCCAAGGGAGGTTTATTCATGGTGAGAAGAGCTTCATTGTTAAAACCAAAACAAAAACCACAAAGCGAGAGGGAAATAAGAATATCCTCTACGGTTCAGGAATCCGCCACCACTAGCTTTTCCAGTAGAAAATCTGCCTCTCATTGGTGAGAAGCATCACATCAGTAAAGCCATGTTAAGAGAAATTCCCTTCAGTGAATGAAGTGGTTCCCAAGCATGGCTTGTGGGACCCTGGAGCACTCTTGGAGAAGCTCATAGGAACAGAAATGACTAGTCCATGCAACAGACACCATGCTGGAAGCTTAGAGGAGGTCAGTGGGATGACATGCATTCCACAGTGGAATCAAAGGAGGGCTGGAGATCTCATAACAAAGTGGGCCCACTTCCCCCCCTTTCCTGCATATAAACATGACAGTTCAACTCAACAGACGATTTCTGAGCACTTTCTCTCCACCCAGCTGAATGCTTCCATGAGCTATGGAAGAGGCATGTTTTGTATCTTCTTTTCAAAATGGGCACTGGCTGTTCGCCGAGTCCACGTCTTGGTAGAGCTGACAAACCATGTACTTGACTGAGTGGCCAAATCAGATCTATCAGAAATATTCCTGGATGAACCCATGGATAAGTCAGAACTTGTACATAATCTGAAAAGTTTTGCTAACCTTTGCATTTGGTTATTGTTGAATAGCACCTGATTCTTTTTATAAAGTTTTAGAACACTCAATTGGGGGCTGGTTTTGCTTCCTATGTGAGAACTCTCATGTTTGGAGAGGCAGGAGCCATCTCCTAAGCTTGAAGGTGGCAGTCACATGCTGAGGATGGTGAAGCAGAAAGGTTGACAGAGACTGTCCTGGATGACTTCTTAGAGCTGTCCCCATCTAGAGTTCCTTTACAGAAGAGAATAAACTGTGTGTGTTTAAGCCACTGTGACCAGGTTTTCACCTGAGTGCAATTCCTGTTAAAGGTTGTTTAGGAGACCTAAATTGTTAGAAGAGAAAACTACCCAAATGCCCAACAGTTAAGGACTGACCAAGTAAATTATAGTAATCCATCTTTGACTACCAGGCAGATCTTTATTCCACACTCATTTGTTTATTCATAAATTATTAAGCTCCTATTCTATGCTGGGCACAGTGCCAGGCTTTGGGGATATAGTGGCAAACAAGCAGATATGGTTCCTGTCCTCCAGGAACTGCAGAAGAAAACGCCATGGCATAGAAAGATGTCCCCACATAGGCTGTGATCCGACAGAGCAGCTTCCAAGGCCTGTCCCTTCGGTGGGGCAACTTGAGTAGCCCTCCTGGGGCCCTAAGTAGCGGGGAGGTTTCATGATGTTTTTCTTTCCCAAACCTTGTTAAAATTTAGCTTTGAAATGTATCTCTGGTAATATCACCTGTGAAGGATGCTGTCAATATAGTGTCTCCTTTCCGTTGGGACAGCTTCAGGCAGGACTCACACTAGTTGAGCTGCCTGGAGGCTGGATCCTTCTAGAAACAGCCCTGGTGTTTCATGAAGAGAGGAGAAGATAAAAGGACATAAGTAAAATTGTTAATAATGATTATGGGTTGTAGAGTTCAGATGATCTTTGTTTTCCCCCTTTTATTTATATGTCCTGAAATTGTGTGTGTTTTTTGTTTTAACTCCTGGCAGTATAACACACAGACGTGTATCATAAGCATACAGAATGATGAATTTTCACAAATTTTGCTCCTATGTGCCTAATACTCAGATCAAGAGACAGGACTTAACAGCTCCCAAGACCTTGAACCTCTTCCTAGTCACTACACAACCCCAAGGCTAAGATAATTACTATCCTGACTTTCTAACGAGTACATGTTCATTTTACTAGCTTTTATACTTGATAGAAACAGAATCATGGTATGTTGTGTCTAGTCTCTTTCTGTTCAGCATTTGTTGAACGTAGTTCCAGGCCATTCACTTCCATCCTTGTATAGCATTCCATGGGCGTGATTAAACTACAACTTAATTTATCCATTCTACTCTTTATGAGAATTTAAAAAGTTTCCCCTTTAGGCTAGTACAAATAGAGTTGCTATGAACAATTTTGTGCATGTCTTTTATTGAACATGTTCATGTATTCCTGTATATGCCAAAGAATGGAAAAGCCAAGCCATAGGACAAACATACATTTGGTTTGAGTAGGGCTGCAAGTGTTCCAAAGCAGTTGTAATATGTATTATTTTTACAATAAGAAAAGTAATCTAAAAAGAAAGGAAGCTGGCACAATGCTATATTACCAAAACATATTCCACATGTGTTTCAATCCATTCATTGTAGACCTCTACTGTCAAGTCTTTTTTTTTCCCCCCAACTAATCATTATATGCAATTCAATTTTCTAGACATTATTGAGGTTAAAAAGATGCTCCAAATATCACCCTAGACTTCAAGGAGTTAATAATCTAGTAGGGGAAGGTGAAAATACAGGTAATGCTAATGTAATGCCCAGCATGACAGGTGACCTACTTGAGGAACAAAGAAAGTGGTACCTGGGACCTGTGTAGGGTTCGTATCAGTCAGGATGGGCTATGTTATGCTGCTGTAACAATTAAGCACAAAATGCCAATGGCTTATAACCACAAACTTGACTTTTTGTGTCTGTTACATTCACAGGTCAACTGCAGGGTGTACTTTACGATATCCTCACTGCAGAACTCACGCTGTTGGAATTATCACTATCTGGGGCATATGGTCACTGTGGAAGAAGGGGAAGAGAGCTCTTTGAAAGATCTCATCCCAACAATTAAGTGCACTCGTTCTGCAGTGGCAGATACACATTACTGGCAGCCAGAAAGTGCACCTGCAGGGGGCTGGGAGCACTTTGTGAACAATACTAATGACTTCTATGGTGTGAGAAAGGGCCAGAGCTGGAGTCAAGGACAATCATTTTAGACACAGCTTGTAGGATGGGATGGATTACAAGGAAAATGGGGACACAGTAGTCATCTAGAAGCCTCCTGAAATCATATGAGTGAGAAGTAATTACCCTATCCAGTGGAAATGGGAGTGAAGAGGAGGGAACAGATGCACAGAGAAGAAATTTATGGAGTACATATACCTCTCAGATGAGAGGTGAGATCCAGGGAAGATTTGAAGATAGCTCCAGATCTCCAGTCTGGAAGACTCTGGAGGATGGCAGTGCCAGCAGTTAGAACAGGAAATGGGAGGTGAGGAAAGCTTCTGTGGGATAAAGCTGAATTATCTGGGGAGAAAGAATGGTAGTTTTGCATATTTGGTTGTGCAAAGGCAATGGAAAACAAACCCGAGTCACTTGGCAAGCTCCTGTGAGCACCTGCTCTGAGCTCAGCATGGCATGGTCTATAACCTCATTACCAAACAAATTAAGCAGGCTCCATACACGCCCCCTCTGCAAGTGACGTTTTTGGGGTTTTTTGGCAGATATTTAAAATTTCACTCATTTTAACCATTCTGTATGGAAAATTCCAAGTTGCATTGTAGACTACCTAACTTGTCCCAACTCTGTTATAAACAAGTTGTGCTTATTCACCTGTATGGTCCCCATATCTCCATAAAGCCTTGAATATAGAGGGGGCTCAGATTGAGTGAAGGAATCTAGCCTTTCATACCAACTCAGGGCTACCATTATGCACAACTATGTCCTTATACTTTAAAAAGTATCCCATGTGCACAGTCTGCTCCATAGACATGTGTCTGCTTTGTTGTCACTATTGTCCCTTTGCCAGTCTCTTGGCAAACATGTAAGATTTCTGGAGGCTCTTCCTGTGATGATCCCCACACCCTTACCATAGGATAGCAAAGCCAAACAAGCCAGGCAATTGAAAATCTCCTTTTGATAGGGAGGCAGCAGACTGTTGAGTGGAAAAAAGAGAACCTGTCTTTTGAGAAAAACAGGGAGTGTTAGTGCCAGAAGGAGGAGCCAGCTCTCAACCACTTCCCCCAGCAGGGGACACAGAGTGGGGCTCCCTGTGGCCTGTCACACACTGAGGGCTTCCTGTGTGTTTCCTCCTGCCCTCTGCCAGGCCGGGCGCTGCTGTGATGCTGGCTTTGCACAGGAGGAAATGGGGCTTGGCGAGGTCCCATACCTAACAAGTGACAGAATCAGGATTCCAACCTGGCTTGTGTGCCTCCTATCCTAAGCATGTGCTTTGCGATAGGGTTTTACTCCTGCATGGAGGCTTTTTTTGCTTCATCTCTTTTCTCTCTCTTCCTCTTTTTCTTCCTCTTCCTGTTCCTCCACATCTTCCTTTCTCTCTCTTCTTCCTCTCTCTCCTTTTCTCTTTCTCTTTCTTTGTCCTTTATTTTGACATTTAAGGTTTTACTCCAGAGAGGAAAGGTTGCCAGAAGCCCAACCTTCAAATAAGTCATATCTGTTTGTTTTTTATACTTACCCTCAAGGAGTTTAAAGTTTGGTTTAGGGCTTGGGGCACAGAACACAATGGGATAATTGTGGGAGATGGTTTATAACTCAGGCATCAATGAGGTGTGTGTCATAAGGTGTTCATAAATCTTTAATTCCCAACAGTCTATTTTCATGTTTGTTGCCCATGGCTTTATCTCTAGTCCATCTCAGTTCCCAGACTTGCACTGCTTCTCTCCAGGAATGCACTTCTCTCACCTTCCTGTCTTGCAGGAATTACATTTAGTCTACAAAGACACAATCCAGGCAGTACAGCCACTGTAGAAAACAGAGTGGAGGCTCCTCAAAAAGTACAGAATAGATCTACCATATGATCCAGCAATCCCACTTCTAGGTATAGGAAATGAAATCACTATTACAAAGAGATCTCTGCAATCCATGTTCATTGCAGCGTTATTCACAATAGTCAAGCTATAGAACCAACTGAAGGGTTCATCAATGAATGAATGGATAAAGAAATAGGATAAATATACACGAGTGATAGTATCCAGCCATTGTTAATACTATTTTTCATATTTCATATTACTTTATGGACAGCCCTGGGCCTGTGTGTGTGCACACACACTCACATATGCATATACAAGGTCTGACACTCAAGTTCAGAAATTCATCCTGAAAAAAGTGCTACATACCTCATTGCTGAATCACCTTTGAAGTACTCCCCTTAGGAAGTTATGCACTGATACCAATGCCTTGTCTATCCTTTAAAGCAATATTATTTTCCCTCCGTGAAGAAGTAGAAGCTGGTTTAAAAAAATTTTTTTTTAATTTCAGATTAATATAAGGGTACATCCAATTAGGTTACATTGTTTGTGTTTGTTAGAAAAATTCCGGGTTGTGTTTGAGTTCTTTACTCAAGAGATATGCCATATACCCCTACATTGTAACTATCAAAGCAATTCTGGAACTCTTTTTTTTTTTTTTCTGGAATGACTATCAGATATGTTGTCATATAACACACAAAAACATTCAACAAACAATAATCAGCTCCACTGAGCAAGACACCACCACATGTCAACACAAACACATCTGTGAGACACTGATATACTAAGGTTATAAAATTTTACTGAGCTGTTTGTACAGTGCTGCCAATATAAGAGCATGGTGGCAAGTTTGTGAACTTAATTGCCAGACCTCATATGTGTGTGTGTGTGTATGTGATAGAATATTATTCAACCATAAAAAAGAAAGAAATATTGGATGAACCTGGATAGCATTATATTAAGTGAAATAAGCCAGCCAAAGAAAGACAATTACCATATAGTATCACTTATAAGTGGAATCTTAAAAAAAAATCAATTCATATAAAGAGTAAAATGGTAGTTTCCAGAAGATGCAGGTGTAGGGGGAAGGGGAAGATGTTGGTACAAGGGTATAAACTTTTAGCTCTAAGATAAACAAGTTCTAGAGATCTAATGTACTAGATGGTGACTACAGTTAATAAAATTGTAGTGTGTACCTGATTTGATAAGGGAATAGATCTTAAACATTCTTCACAAAGAAGGAAAAAAGCTAACTGTGTGAAGTGATGACTCTGTTAATTAACTTGATTGTCGTAATCATTTTGCAATGCATGTATTTATCAAATTATCATATTGCATACCTTGAATATGTATAATTATATTTATCAATGATACCTTAATAAAGTTGTGGGGGAAAGACACAATTCAGGTGACACCCTTACCAGCATCCCTTTTCTGTCTTCTTTTTTCATTTGATTGAATCTGTCCATGTGATTCCTTTTCTTTTCACTTCTTTGGAGTTTATAACAGAATGTTCCCTTCCACTAGACTATGCTTGAGATTCAAGAGCAATGTCTCTAAATCTTTGCTGAGTCTAGAAGGTGCCGGTGCTCCTGTTGTTGTCTGTTAGCTGAAACTTTCATAGAGGAAAAAATTATGTCTTTTAGCATAATCATGCACAATATCTAACACAAAGTCTCCAATGTTGCTGCCAATAGAAAGTGGCTTCTAACCTCATAAACCTTGGGATGTGCTGAATTAAGTTGAATCACTTTGTCCTGTTCATCATACAATAGGCCAAAAAAAAATTATATGACACTTTGATTCTTTTCAATAGGTTCTAGATGCCTTACAATTTAAATTAATAATCCTTCAAAAATTCATTTTACTGTGATTCTATGAAGCTTGATTTAACTAAAAGGCCATTGGAAGTGACTTTTTAGCTCATGTTTTTAAGATTATGTCCTACACCAAAAATTATAAGAAAGGTCAGCATATTTTGGCTTTGCATTGTTGGCTCTATGCAAAGGTCTATGGAACTCAGACCAAGAAATATCAGTAGTAATGGTGCCAAAATATTTTTTTGTTGTTGCCAAATCAGTATGGAAAAGGTCGATGATTACATCTTTTATAATTTGCACTAACGTAATCTTCACTTATTCCCTTTCACAAATGACTATGCCCTGTGGACTGAAGTTGTCCATCAGTGACAACTTTCAAAGATTTGATGTGTCTACTTATTTAATTAATTCAATGAATCTGTATTAAATGCTTACTATGTGCCAGACACAATTTTAGGCATGTGGAATACAATAGTAGCTTAAATGGGCAAAAATCCCTGCTGTCATGAGCTTTTTTCAATAGATGATCTAATCACTGCATCGGCCATGTCACAGTTCTATGAGGGTATCTTTATTGTGCTTATTTTCTTGGTGAGAAACGGAAGCTCGAGAAAAGTAGGTGGCTTAATCAAGACAAATCTGACAAATCTGTATGATCTTGGATAAGGAAGTGGGTTCTCAGCTATAATATCAAAAGCATAAATGACAAAAAAATAGATGAATTGGACTCCATCAAAGTTAAACACTCTTGTGCTTCAAGGAACACCATAAGAAAGTTTAGAAAAACCACTTACAGAATAGGAAAATATTCTATATATTTGCCCATCATATATCTGATAAGAGATTTGTATCCAGAATAGATTAAGAATTCTTACAACCCAACAACAAAAGGACACATAACCCCACTAAAAGACAGTGATAGAATTGAAATACACATTTCTTCAAAAAGGTCTATCTACAATGGCCAACAAGCACATGAGAAGATGCGTGACACCCTGAGACACAGAAAAACTACAAGGGGATACCACATCATTTCAGATGGCATAATCAAAAGGACAGCTAATGAGAAGTGCTGGTGAAGATACGGAGAAACTGGAATCCTCACAAATTACCAGTGGGGATGTAAAATGGTGCAGCCACTTTGGAAAAGGGTTTTGCCATTCCTGAAAAGGTTAAACAGAGTTACCATATGATCCAGAAATTCCACTCCTCGGTATAGACCTAAGAAAAATGAAACACATGTCCACACAACAACTTGCTTTGTCCACACAAAATAGCTAAAAAGTGGTGACAACCCAAATGTCCATCACCTGATGAATAGATGACCAAAATGGAATATAGCCAGAAGAAGAAAAGATGAAATGATACATGCTATAGTAATAGGATCAGCCTCGAAAACATCATGCAAAATGAAAGACTCCAGACACAAAGGCCACGTGTTTATTTTATGATTCCATTTGTACAAAATGCCCAGAGTAGGCAAATCCATATGGACAGAGAGGTTAGTGGTTTCCAGGGGAGGAACGGAGAATGACTGCTAATGCTTTTTGGGATCATGAAATTGTTCTAAAATTAACTCATGGTTAATGGTTGTGTAACTCGGCGAACATATGAAAACCACTAGATTTTACTTAAAAGAATGAACCATGTGGTATGTGAATTATATATCAACATGGCAGCAGAGGCATAAATGATAGGAGCACTCACTTAGTCTGGGAACACTAGGAAAACTTGCTGGAGTTTCTCTCGCTTGCAAACGAGAAGAAAACCCTGAAGCTATGTTGAGAAAGTGAAAAAGGAAGAGAAGATGAATTCTATTGGCTAACACACCTGGAAAATTAGACTAACTGGAAAGATACAGTTTGCTGTAAGCTCTCACCAGAGGGGACAAGGTGGCACCCAGCTACCACAGAGTCTTCCCCTCAGTGTTTAACAAACCCAGCAGAAAGACAGCTGTGCTCTTCTGACCTCCCTGGAGATAACCAAATGGAAGGATTTGACTGGTATTGCTTGAGACATGAACTTATTCCTGAATCAGTCACTGGGTGGGTTAAAAAAAGAAAAGGGGAGGGGCTGGGCTATTTTAATTGGCTATCCTAGTTCACCTGCCTGTCTCTGTGGTATCTGGGGGAAACTTTAGTGCTTTGCAGTTTTCCAGGAGAGCTAGAACTCAAGCTGAATCTAAAGAGAGGAATGAGTTTGTAGACAGCAGATAAGTAAATAAATAAGTAAATAAATAAATAAGTGGAAAAATGCAAAGGAAGAGAATTCCAGGTTGAAGGATCCATATTATTCAGGCTAGAGTGCTGTGGCATCAGCTTACCTCACAGCAACCTCAAATTCCTGAGTTTAAACAATCCCCTTGCCTCAGTCTCCCAGGTAGCTGGAGCCATAGTTGCCCACTGATGCCTGGCTGATTTTTTTCTGTTTTTTGTAGAGACAGGGTCTCACTCTTGCTCAGGCTGGTCACAAACCCCTGAGCTTACGGGACCTCTAACCTTGGCCTCCCAGAGTGTTAAAAGTACAGGTCTGACCCCCCATGCCTGGATGGTTCACCTGTCATTTTTAATGCCATTTCCCCCTGTCATCAGGTCTCCTTCCTAGGGGATTAATAGCAAAGAACTGACAGTTCTCTAACAATCCCATGGTAATTTTATGTTCTACAGTGAAAATTTAGCGACCACATTCTAATAGGCTGTTATTGGCTATGAAAAATTACATTTAGGACTTACCCCTTAATATGTAAAACTTCATCAAGATTTCCTTTCTCCTGGATAGTTTGGGCTTGGTAACCTAGTTCAACTTTAGTTAGGGTTTCCTTTCCCTTGGATAGTTTGAGGTTGCTAACCTAGTCCAACCCATCCCAAGATATTTTTCCTACCTTGCCTCTCATAGCCCCACTCTTTGACCACCAAAGAAATAGACACTTTTCCTCAACAAATCTGATCTTCCTCATCTCAGTGAGTAAAATTCAAATTCTCTTACTTCGCCAAGCCAGAAATTTAAGATCACCTATTATCTTTCTTGCTCCTGTCTCAACAGCAATCTATCATTAGCTTGTTGAAATATTGCCTCTGAACTATTTTGAACAATGCCCTTTTATCTCTATTCTCCATGTTAGTGGTATAATGAGCCACTTCATGATTTCTCGTTTGAATTATTGGATTTAATAGGCTCTTCTGGTCTCTGAACTTCTTTCCCTGAACTCATCCTTCATACTGTGGCCACAGTAAACTTGTCAATATGCAAATCTAGTGTTGGTTTCACCCAGGCTTAAAATGCTGCCCTCAAAATCTAACCCAGTATCAATCCCCTTGGGTGCCTGTTTGCCAGTCTTCTAGATGAGGGAAGTTACCCTGACCTTTGGTATATAAATAAAAATGTCTCAAGCTCCCCTCTCAGAGTGATGGAAAGCTGGTGCTCATTGCCAGATGACCCCATGCTGATATTTCTCCTGGTCACCAGTGGGAGCTCATTTCCTGTTTTAACAGAAGTCTCAATCTTATCTGTGTTTATAGATAACTCTCTTGCCCACCACTCCTTTGCTGTAACCTAACCATTCATTTCCCCAGTTGTCTCCAGCAAAAGCATCTGTATGTAGTAGAGTTTTCCTGGAGGTTTGACTGAAGGGAGAAGGGTGGTATGACTCTTGAGGCAATGACATCAGACCAAAATGGTAACATGTCTGCTAATGCATCTCTGCCATTCCCACAAGAAAATTACTTCCTAATTCTACATCTCCTTTGTCTCCAGTCACCCACTATTTTATTGGAACTCTTGTCCTTTCTGTTAGCAGATTGCTTCCAATCATAAGATTTACGTAGAGAGGTTTTTCTTTCTACATTTCCCCAGACTACTTTAGGCCTAACTTTTGGTGCCTCTCAGAGGCTTTCTATGCAAACGGTCACTCCCTTTGAGACTCCACATTTCCCTTACACACAGTACTGAGAGGAATCTCCAAATTATTCTTCTTTCCCATATCTGAATCAAATTTGTAAGCATAGTGTCACTCCACTAATCTCTATCAGTGAATGAGACCACTATGAAGATATCATCTTCTACCTTATACAACCGTGGTCTCCAATGCCTGGACTGCAGACCAGCTCTGGTCCATGGCTTATTAGAAATAGGCCTGCACAGCAGGAGGTGAGCAGTAGTGAGCTAAACTTCATCTGTATTTACAGCCATTCCCCATTGCTCACATCACCACCTGAGCTCCACCGCCTGTCACATCAGCAGGGGTATTAGATTCTCATAGGAATGTGAACCCTACTGTAAAGTGAGCATGGGAGTGTTTAGGTTGTGCACTCCTCATGTGAATGTAATAATTAAGTAAATAATATAATAATATAATGTAACAAGGTAATAATAATGTAATGTGCTTGAATCATCCCCAAACTACCCTTTTCCCACCGTCCATGGGGAAATTGTCTTCCATGAAGCTGGTCTCTGGTGCCAGAAAGGTTGGGGACTACTTTTATACAAGATGTGTTACCCTGAGCAGAAGCAAGAGTTACCAGGATTCTCCCTAGAGTTGGTGTAAGCAGCTTTGCTTCTTTACCACTAAAATATAAAGCATGAGTACCTTGGAAACTCCCCCTGCAACTCCAGCTTCCTCTACCTCCACCTGCTTCTGTGTTTCAACTACTCAATTACTTGCAATTTCCCGAACCTACGGTGTTCTTTCCTGATGCCATTTTTGTTGTGTTGTGTCGTTTGCAAATCTCATTCCCTCTTTCTAGAACCTTTCTTTATTTGGCTAAGGATACCTTCATTTCTTTATTGGTCCAAGGACCACTTATCTTTCACTGCCCAGATCTGACCCCTGGTTCTATCACTAACTACGAGACCTAGAGCAGGTGATTTAACCTCTGTCTGCTTCGGTTTCTGTATCTGTAAGATAGTGAAGAAAAATAGTTCCTGCCTCATAGAGTTGCTGTAAGGATTAATTGATAAAATACATGTTAAGTCTTCAAGCTAGGGCCTGGCACATAGTAAGCTCTCAAAAAAAAAAAAAATAGCTATTATTAAAAATGGCTAGTATAAAAATAATAGCTAATCTTGTTTAATTTATTCACACAGCATCGTGCTGGGTTTGGCACAATTACCTCATCCTACCAGCCACCACGTAGCAACTTCCCCTAGGTCACTCAGGGCCAGAACTTAAGTGAGCCAAGATCCTGATTATAAATCCAATGCTCTTCTCTTTCACCATGAGGTCTCTTCAAGGAAGACTGAGTCAAGATGCCTTCCCGCATACATACATTTCTAACCTCGGTTCTGAATTTGCTTTAGAAAGAATATAATCCCCAGAGTGCACCATCTTCTCTAAAAGTCAAAATTATGTTTCTGAACGCCTCTGAGTAAAAGTTCCATAAAAGTGTTACATTCTTCTCCATTAAAAAAAAGATATATTTTTCCAAAACAGTGTTGCTTTGTTGGGAAGTGTTATAATAGTTGTCTTTTTGTGTAGTGTCCCTGGCTACTATTCAAAGCCAAGCCCGCTCTCCTTTCATTGTTTTATTTTTCTTTAAATCAGGAAAGACTTAAAATTTGGCTTTGAAAATTTCCTTATTCATAAGAAGGAATAATCCCCTGGAAGTCCAGTAGTTAGGACTGGAAAAACAAAGCTCTAACAAGGAATGACCGGCACTGAAACCATGGGGTTTTCAGAACAAAATTATTGAATTTATGTCACATCCTTTCTTGGCTATTCTCTAGATATATCTGCCAAAAGTAACAAAAATTCTTGCTACAAGCAAAAATCTTCAGAGGTGGTGACTCTGATAATACCTCCCCATGCAGAGCTTGGGGGAAGCATCTGGAGAGGGCTTAAAGGCAAACATGTACTGAATCATTCCCCCAGGGAGTGGGATTTCTTTAAAGCAGTTTCAGACAGAAGAAAAGTCACCTTCTGACCTCTGAACAGCTTTCTCTGGCAATTTCCAGAAGATCTGCTTCCAGAAACATTTCTTCCTTTGTTACATTCCCATCAAGAACTACTTACAGGACACCTACTCACCTCCGGAGAAGCATCAAAGAGGCAGGGAGAGAAATTATATATGTAGTACTTATAGCCTTGAGAATTTATTGTCAAAGATTTGGACGTGCAAGAAAGATGCATATAAATAAAAAGATGCATAGACAGACTCTAGGCATTACGTTAATACGTGGTCAGACAATACATTGAAAAATATTTGCATCGTATCTACCTGAACAACTTAGTCTCTTCCAGTCTTAGTTTTCTCTTTATAACTGAGCAGAAATAAACAAAAAAGAGACTAGGAAAACAAAATGATTAAAAAACTTAGAATTTGTTTTCTGAAAAACTAAACAAAATCGACAAATCCTTTGCTAGGCTAACAAAGAAAGAGAGTTGATTCAAATAAATAAAATCAGAACTGAAAAAGGAGACATTACAATTGATACCACAAAAGGACAAAGAATCGTAGAATTTATAGAACAAAAGGAAGAATTTTGGAACAAGATGACTGGGTTAGCTTCAAAAGTAGTTCGTGTCCTAATAATGAAATTGTGACATTTAGGCGTATCTTTTTACTATATAAAACTAATTTAGATCTTGACCAGGCAAAAATCTATCAGTTAACAGTAAATTTCATAGTGTATGGGTTCTAACCAATAGTAAAATACTAAGCCAAACACAAGAAAACCCCACAGATGATTAAATAAATAATCTTTCAGTGGTGTTCTAGCCTTTTGGGCTGCTATAACAGAATATAATCGCCTAGGTGGCTTATAAACAACAGGAATTTATTTCTTACAGTTCTGGAGGTTGGAAAGTCCAAGGTCAAGGTCAAGGTCAAGATGGTGCTGAAAGAATCAGTATCTGTGGAGGGTCCACTTCCCAGTTTCATAAAGGTCCATCTTCTCCTTGTCTACTCACATAAAGGAAGAGGCAGAAGAGTGCTTAGGGCCTCTTTTTTAAGAACACTAATTCCATCCATGAAGGCTCTTCTCTTACAACTTAATCACACCCCAAAGTCCCCAGCTCCTGACACCATTGCACTGGAGATTAGGATTTCAACATACGAATTTTGAGGGACATAAATGTTCAGTGGGTTGCAGGTAGGCCTGCCTATGCTCCAGGGGAAGCACATTAGACTTTCTTTGCCTCATTTCCAAGTCTGGGGTAGATCTGGTGATCACAAATAATCTACAAGTATAATTTTTGATCACCCATACCAGCCCTAGCAATAACATAAACGGCTGATGAATACATATTTTCTGGGGCATATGTATTATACACTGTATTCTTATAATAAGCTAGAGAAAAGAAAATGTTGTTAAAAAATCGTAAGGAAGAGAAACTAAATTTACTATTCATCATGTGGAAGTGAATCATCATAAAGGTCTCTGTCCTCATCATCTTCACGTTGTGTAGGCTGAGGAGAAGGAGGGAGAGATTGGTTGGCCTTGCCCTCTGGAGTGGTGGGGTAGAAATCTGTGTGTAAGTGCACTTGTATGGTTCAAACTCATGTTGTTTAAGGATCAACTCTACATGCTATGGGCTTCTCCACTAAAGTTTCAAGAATATCCTTTTTTTTTTTTTTTTTTTTTTGAGACAGAGCCTCAAGCTGTCCCCCTGGGTAGAGTGCCGTGGCATTACAGCTCACAGCAACCTCCAACTCCTGGGCTCAAGCGAGTCTCCTGCCTCCGCCTCCCAAGTAGCTGGGACCACAGGCGCCCGCCAGAACGCCCAGCTATTTTTTGGTTGCAGCCGTCATTGTTGTTTTGGCGGTCCGGGCTGGGGATTCGAACCCGCCACCTTAGGTGTACGTGGTTGGCGCCTTAGCCAGTTGAGCTATAGGCGCCGAGCCAAGACTATCCTTCTTTATTAAAGATCCAATTGCTAACCTCAGTATTATAGAAATTGCAGGCACACATGAGGGAAAGAAAAACCACCCGTTGAGTAAAACGGAATCGTTATGGTTAATGTATCACAGCTGCTAACAATATCATATTGGAGAAAAGTCTAATTTTAGCCTTGTAAAAAGAAGGTCATATATTGTAAAATACAGTTGGACCAACGTTTCAACAGTCTATCTTATCTAAACATGTTTAAGATACTTAAACCTGTCCATTAATTACCTTGATTTAATAATAGTCTAAGATTTTAAGTTAACTGAGGATTTGGAGAATCGCATTTAAGCTGATACCCTACAAACTACTATTATTGATATAAAAATTATCAGAACTGTGATTCATATACGTTGAACACAGAATTTCACATTTTCCTAATTCTAAACGTTATATAGAAGTAATGTTATTTTATCTGGTCAGCCAACCAGTTTACAAAAAGGCTTAGTTTACATTATAATTAGTCTTTTCATGGGAAAACAAATGCAAGTCTTCAAATAAAGTAAAATATATTATTGTGTCATTCAGTATTCTACTTTTGTAAAATCCTAGAAAAGACACTTAGTTTTTTTCCAACCAATTTAATTTGTTGAATAATTCTACTTGTTTACACAAATGTGAAACAATTCTGCACTAGCAGTTTTTATGAGGCCTTTTCTTTTCTTAAGATAACCAACACATCTAAAGTATTAGAAGTTCAGTTTCTTTGTTTTTCTAGAATTTTAGGAATATTGGGCATAAGCAAGCACTTTAAATTCTCTATAATCCAGCAGAATAGAATTTCTTTACTTTAACAAAATTAATATTCTAGTTTATTAATATCCTTTTAGAGGTCAGAATATATTTCACCTGGATGCAATGACAGAGTGAAGTTGTTCTCAATTACAGACTCACAGACCCACGGAGAGCTCACAGTTCATTCAGTTTTACGGTCTGAGCTGTAGGTCAAAACCACGCACAGAAATAATGACTCACCCATCTAGAATCTCAAGAGCTGTCCTTTCCAGCAGGCCTGAAATCCTTTCTTAATCTTTTTGACTCCAAAGAGGCAAACAACAAAATAGACTAATAAACCAGATTCTCCCATCAGGAAACAAGACAAGATTCCTGATCCCTGTTCTCAGCAAGGGGGTTAATTCCTCAGCTGGGCATAAGCCAGATTCACACATATACAGGGAGTTTTTTCAATTGTGCAGCTGAGCCCAGACTAATGATTAAGGGCTCATTAAACCTGGTCACAGTGTAGCCTAGACCTGTGGTCCCCAACCCACAGGCTGTGGACTGGTGCTGGCCTATGGCCTGTGAGAGACCAGGTTGCACAGTAGGAGGTGAGCGGGAGGTGAATGAGCAAAGCTTTGTCTGTGTTTACAGCTGCTCCCCATCATTCACATCACCGCCTGATGTCCACCTATCAGATCAGCAGCAGCAATAGATTCTCATAGGAGTCTAAACCCTACTGTAAACTGTTCATGTGAGGGATCTAGATTGTGTGCTCCTTATGAGAATCTAATGTCCACCTCTATTCCTGACCCTTGGTCCATGGAAAAATTGTCTTCCATGAAACTGGTCCCTGATGCCAAAAAGGTTGGGGACTGCTGGTCTAGACCACAAATTTCTGATATACAACATGAATTCCAACTCTCAGCAAGACCGGCTTGTTATCCAAGATGAGAAACAGACCCTGCTATGTATGAGATGAGACTGCAGCTTATACAGAATGATGGGCTTGGCCAGCTATGAGAAACAAAAACACAGGATGAGAATTTGAAACAAACAAACAAAACCCTAGAGAATCCAAGAGTCCAAATAGAAAGCATTCTATTGCTTCTTAAGAACTTACTCTGGGAACCAAGAAAGGTTGCATCTGGGGTTATCTGGCAGAAGTGGGTTCTTCTCAGGCAACACAGTTGAATCAGCTCCAACAGGTGAGTCTGTGTGCTTCCTTCTGTGGGACAGGCTTTAAATCAGTGTTTTTCAACCTTTTTTTTTTTTTTTTTTTTTTTTATCTCACAGCACATTTGAACCTGTAGTTAAACTTCCAGGGCACACTTAAACTATGTTGATCAAAAAAATGAGTTAAGAAAAAAAGAGTATGCTTAATATGCTTTGAACTTCTTTGGAAAATAATTTAATTAATGATCTTTAAAAATTTTCGCAGCACGTCTAAGATCCTTTCATGGGATATCATGGGATACTAGGGGTTATCTGGCAGAAGTGGGCTCTTCTCAGGCAACACAGTTGAATCAGCTCCAACAGGTGAGTCTGTGTGCTTCCTTCTGTGGGACAGTCTTTAAATCAGTGTTTTTCAACCTTTTTTTTTTTTTTTTTTCATCTCACAGCACATTTGAACCTGTAGTTAAACTTCCAGGGCACACTTAAATTATGTTGATCAAAAAAATGAGTTAAGAAAAAAAGAGGGCTCAGCGCCTATAGCTCAACTGGCTAAGGCGCCAGCCACGTACACCTAAGGTGGCGGGTTCGAATCCCCAGCCTGGACCCGCCAAACAACAATGATGGCTGCAACCAAAAAAAAGCCGGGTGTTATGGCGGGCGCCTGTAGTCCCAGCTACTTGGGAGGCGGAGGCAGGAGACTCGCTTGAGCCCAGGAGTTGGAGGTTGCTGTGAGCTGTAATGCCACGACACTCTACCCAGGGGGACAGCTTGAGGCTCTGTCTCAAAAAAAAAAAAAAAAAGAAAAGAAAAAAAGAAAAAAAGAGTATGCTTAATATGCTTTGAACTTCTTTAGAAAATAATTTAATTAATGATCTTTAAAAATTTTCTCAGTGCGTCTAAGATCCTTTCATGGGATACCAGGGTACTGCAGCATCTCGGTTGAAAAATCACTGCTCTAAATCTATCACATTTCCAAAGTGTTAAAAACATGAGTGCCTAAAAACGGAGAATAAACATCTGTCAAAGATTTATTTAACTCATTAATGAAGGAAAAGCAGATGGAAACCCTGGCTCAAAACCATCTCAAGTATTTGCAGCTATTGGAGAAAAACAAGACAGCTACCAGGTTACAAGCAAAACAAATTAGTCTATGTCCTGCCACAACCAGACTCTCCGTGAAAGTAACTTCTGCAACTGTACGTCCTTTTTATTCTGTTATTGCTTTTTAATATTATCTTTAATTGACATATAAGAGTTGTACGTATTTATGGGAGGCAGTGTGATATTTCTATGCATGTATATAATGTGTAATGATCAAATCAGGGTAATTAGCATAGGTAATACCTCAAACATTTGTCCTTCCTTTGTGTTAAGAAAATTCAAAATTGGCTCTTCTAGCTATTAGAAAATATGCAATAAATTGTTCATTATTGTTACCCTCTAGCGCTGTAGAACATTAGAACTCACTATCCTTGGTCCTGATGAACTAGGTAAATGGAGAGCTGAGAAAAGGTAATTAAAGAGCCTCCAGATAGGTCTTTGGATCAAATTCTAGCCTGACATTGAACAGAGACATATTTCTTCTTTTGCCTTATTTTTGCAATTGTGAATAACTTCATAGCAAGACAGGGCAGACGGTGAAAACTGGGAGAAGATGAAGGGTTTGAGCAGGTGAGTCTGTTATGGGAAGAAAGATGGCTGAGAAGGTACAGATAGATAGAATACTGGCATCCTCGTAAGAAAGTTCACACCGGTCCCTTTTCTGTCTGGCGGTAGCCATTGGGTAAGCCAAGATGGGTGCATGCAAGTACATCCAGGAACTGTGGAGGAAGAAGCAGTCTGCCATGATGCGCTTTCTTCTGAGAGTACCACCAGCTCTCTGCACTCCACAGGGCTCCCAGCCCCACCTGGCTGGATCAAGCATGCAGCCTAGTATATAAGGCTAAGCAAGGACAGGACAGCCATAAAGTTTGTGTGCAATTTAAAATTACACACTATTTTAAATTGCACGTGAACTTTATGGTCACCCTGTATAGTATTTGTGTGCACTGTGGTGGTGCAACCTTTGGCAAGCCTGTCCATTATGGTGTTAACTAACTAAAGTTTGCTTGAAGCCTTCAGTCTGTTGCCCAGGAGTGAGCTGGACGCCATTGTGGGGCTCTAAGAGTCCTGATTTCTTCCTGGATTGGTGAAGATTTGCTTGACATACAACTTTTTTGCAGTTATCCTCATTGATCCATTCCATAAAGCTGTCAGAAGAAATCCTGACACCCAGTGGATCAGCAGACTAGTCCACAGCAGAGGGAGATGTGTGGGATGGCGTCCTCAGGCCGGAAGAGCTGTGGCCTTGGAAAGGGCTCTAAGTTCCACCAAGATATGGGCAATTCCTCCCATGCAGCTTAGAGAAGGCGCAATACTCTCCAGCTCCACTGTTACCACTCATATAAGTCACGTTTGTAAAATTCATACCTAATACACAATTTAGGATAGTCATTTCTGCTTAAAGTTGTTACTTGTCTGTTAAAACTAGTCTGCAGATTGTCTCATGAATGCCTGTCAAATTATAGCGTGTGATCACGTTTGAGACAGTAAGATGGTGTATCTTGTTGCCAATAAGATAAGCTTTTTTGTTTTTGCTTTATCTTATTAGGGAGTTCTATGTCAATGTTTAAAACATGCTGTGGTATAATAGGTGTAAAATAAGTTCTTTAAAAGAGGAAAGAAAAAGTGAGTTCACACTGGAAAGGGAAACTGTGCACCCAAGGGCCACGTGGATTTCTGGGCCAGGGCACGCTGTACTGCTCGTAGAGCTTTCTTGCTCCAGCCTCCTCTCTGGCCTGAAATCCCGTCCATCTCCACTTGGTTGCCCATACAGCCTGGTGGCCACGCCCACTGTCCTTGAAGAGCTCAGCTCCCCACTTCCCTGGGTTCTACATGTTCCTCTACCTTAAGGCTTCTCCCTCTTCTCTGCTTTCTCTGAGCATTGGAACACACACCAGGTGGCCTGCAGATCAGACCTCTTGTTCCCTGGGCTTATCCAGGACCTTGGACCACATCCAGTAGCTAGTGACAGTCTATGTCAAATGCACGGTGGGGGTCTAGAAATTACATTCACAACACCTCGACTCATCACCCATGGTCAAGGATGCCAGAGCATTGTCCCCTTGGTGGGGACCCTGAGACCTTTCCTGCCCCAGAGGTGTGTGGTCCAGCCCGAGGCTCTCTCCTCCAACGCTCCCTGACTATGCCCACACCGCTGCCCTCACTGCAATACCTGGCCCCAACCAAGATAAGATGCCCAAGCTCTGCAGTTCAGATTCAACAGGTCTGCGTCCAAAAGGAGAGGAAACTGCCTCTGCGCCCCACCCCATCTCAGCCTCCTTGTCTGATGCTTTCTGTCTCATCTCAGGCCACAGCTCCTGCCCTCACAGGTCCCCTTCTAACAACGCCCAGACTGTTTCCTCCTCTCCTGAGCAAGATGAGCCACATTCCTGCCTAGCAGGCAGCTCTGGGTCGTGCATACCTACCCCTCCAACTCACTCCCTACCTCTGTAATGCCGTCCATCTCCACTCAGTTACCCATATAGCCTGGTGGCCATGCCCACTGTCCTTGAAGAGCTCAGCTCCCCACTTCCCTGGGTTCTAAATGTTCTTCTGCCTTAAAGCTGCCCCCTATTCTCTGCTTTCTCTGAGCGCTGGAACCCACACCAGGTGGCCTGCAGATCAGACGTCTTGTTCCTTGGGCTTATCCAGGACCTTGGATCACATCCAGACTATCTCTGCAGCTGTAGCTTCCCCAGGCTGGCTTCAAGGTCCCCACATGACCCAAGGCTGGGGTAGGATTAGATGTAGAACCCCTCCCTCGGCCCCATGTCCACCTGCGTCCCAGGAGCCCAGGGCTGGATCCCTGGAATTAGCTTCTCCCAGGATCATCTCAAAATCCAAGAAAAACCTGCAAATAGCCGGAAAACAGATCCAGGTTTCTTCAACTTGGCTCACCAAAGTTTGGAACAGCCTGAGATGTGTGTATCATTAGGGGAGTATTATTTGTGTATTATTAGGTGGCTATGCTTCAAAACCTTTAGTAAAACCCCACACAGGCCAGAGCTCGGCAAGCTGTGTCACGTGGCTTACCAAAGAAGTAAATGTGACAAGAGGGACATTTGTGACTTCTGGTTCCTTTCTATACTTCCAGCCATCCCTAGCTCTGCAGACTGCTAGGGGCACCCCCACAAGACACCAGCTCCCACTGGCCCTGCAAGCTTCCTGTAGAGAACTCATTGGGCCTGGGGCCCTTCCTCTAGTCTTCCCCAAAGAAAAACAGCCCCAGAGCCCCAGAGCAGCAGGCTGCCCCAAACAAGGACTCTGAGACTGATCTGAGTGCCCAGGGCTTGAGCCATTCTACTGGTTGAATGAATTTGAACAAGTTGCTCTTAACTTGCTATCTCATCCATGCTGTTAAAAAATATCAAGGCCTATCCTCACACAGAGTATTTCTGAGGACGGAAGAAGATCTGATCTGAATCACTTTGCAAATAATGAAACATCAGGTCAGGGTCAGCACTGCCATTCACAGCAACAATATAGGAAATAATAATAGTAAAAATGGCAGGTGTATCATTAATACACCTGATCATAACATGCATCGTACCGGGGTTTCCATCATCCCCATATGCTGGCTTGCCTTAATGTCCCAGAGTGGAACACATTTCCCCATTCCTCTTGCCTAGACGAGATGTGCATTACTATCTGAAGATTTTGTTACCCTCTCGTTTCTACCTCCTCCCCAGATTTCCCTCACAGACTCACAGCCTGAACTGCAGGGCAGAGACTTGTGTGAGGGAGGTGTGCTTCCCTCCTCCTGCTCCTCATCTGATTCCAGACTAAGGGACACCCCGGTCCGGGCAGTTCCTTCCTAAGCCAGCTGGGTGTTGAATCACTTCTGTCATCATCTGTGGCACAGCCAGCCGGTGACACACAGGTGTTACATGAGCAACGGTTCTGTGACCAAGTACCTTTGGTGAGTGCTACACAGGGTTAAAGTTACTTTGGTTTCCTTTTCAGACTTTCATCTTGTAACCCAGGTTTATTCATTTCCAAGTGGGGTAGGTAGTATGCTGTTTTCCAAACCCAGTTAGCCCTGGAACCCTTGTTTTCCCACATGGTATCTCTGCGGGTTTGGTAGTGTCCTCTTGTCTTTACTTATCATGTGGGGTCCACACAGAGCTCCCCTCTCAAGGCGTCCAGGCCCCAGGGTGAGCAATTAACCCTTCCTGATAGCTCCTTCACCGCCCTGCCCCCCCAACACATACACACACACCCCACTATTCCTCCCCAGCAACCTGAATCACTTTTCTTACCTTCTGCCAAGTAGGTAAGACAACATTTCATCCCATGGTTTCTTTCCTGCACCGACTTCCCTGAGCCACTCAGCGTGGCAGTTCTATCCGCCCCTAGACCAAAGCCTGCATCCTTCCACCTGTCACGGTGGAAAGTGCCTGGTCCATGCACAAGCAGGAGGAGCTCAGCAAGGAGAGACCTCCCTGGCCAATCTCAGCAAAAAAGCCAGGGATGCTGTGGTCAGCACGAACGAATATAAGCAGGTTAAATGGGCAGGTCCTTCGGATCCCAGCTTGTTTAGAGAAAAAGAATCCCGTCTGCAAAGGGGCCAGACTAGAGGCCCCTGTGGTAACCCTGTAACCCACAGAGCACTCCAAAGAAGCCCCTCTACACTGGCAAACCAGGAGGGATTTATTATCTGTTAGGAATGGGGCTGCAGGCAGCACCTGTGGCTCAGTGAGTAGGGCACTGGCCCCATATACTGAGGGTGGTAGGTTCAAATCTAGCCCCAGACAAACTGCAACAAAAAAAATAGCCAGGTGTTGTGGCAGGCACCTGTAGTCTCAGCTACTTGGGAGGCTGAGGCAAGAGAATTGCCTAAGCCCAAGAGGTGGAGGTTGCTGTGAGCTGTGATGCCACAGCACTCTACTGAAGGCAACAAAGTGAGACTCTCTGTCTTAAAAAAAAGGAATGGGGCTGCACAGCAGGAGGTGAGTAGCAGAAAAGCAAGCAAAGCTTCGTCTGCATTTACAGCCACTCCCCATCACTCGCCTCCCTGCCTGAACTTCATCTCCCGTCGGTTCAACAGCATTAGATTCTCAGAGGAGTGTGAATCCTATTGCAAACTGCACGTTCCAGACATCTAGGTCGCCTGCTCCTTATGGAATCCAATCCCCCTCCTCTTCTCTACATGGAAACATTGCCTTCCATAAAAGTCATCCCTG
This sequence comes from Otolemur garnettii, assembly GCF_000181295.1. Taxonomy (NCBI): domain Eukaryota; kingdom Metazoa; phylum Chordata; class Mammalia; order Primates; family Galagidae; genus Otolemur; species Otolemur garnettii. The sequence goes on along the minus strand of NW_003852414.1, from coordinate 5,929,461 downwards.
GTGCCAAAAAGGTTGAGGACCTCCATATTAAAGCAAAGCAAGAGAATACTCGCCTCCTAAGCATGGGAAGGAACGTCTCCCTGCCTTTGAGCCCTCATTGGAAATTTCAGATTCACTTGAAGAGCTGTTTTTTCCTTCCATTTAATTCTCCCCTTCAGCCTTCCTTCAACCACCGGCTGGCGGTGGACCAGGCACTCTGCCAGCGTGTGGGGGAGGCAAAGCTGTGAGAAAAACGTCCCCCCGGGGAGCATGATTGCACGTTGTTGGGGGACTGGAGACACACGCCTTTTTTGTTTTGCCCTGATGTCGCAGAGATTCTAGGAGCAGCCTTAGTTGTTGCGGGAATGAAAGTCTGCTCAGGCCACCATGGGCCTGCCTGAAGGGTGCTGTGATCCCCCCTGCCCCAAAGGGGTGAGCTTGCTGTGAAAAGCCCATGGTCAGGGTAGGAGCCATTCACCACTGAGAAGTTCAGAGCGTTCAAGCTTCAGGGCCTCGGCCCTGCACAGCCTCCTGCTAACGCCCTGCCCCTGACTTTGCATCTGTGATTTCCCAAACTGAAAAAGCTTTGGCCCCGCAAATCCTGGATCCACCCTGGGTGGATAAGAAGCACATGCCTCTCCAATTAGATCACATTTTGCGGAAATTTACTGGACCAGAAGTTGGTCCTGAAGTCAATGTACTGTGAGGACATGCCTACGATTAGCTCTCAGGCTTGGTGCATTTGCAGAGAAGACAGCTTCCCCGGCAGGCCCTGGGGTTTCTGAATCTGAATGACTGAGACAGCCTCAGGGCCACACAGCTGCCCCCAACAATGCCCAGACCCCACCTGGGCAGTGAGCCAAGCCAAGAGATAAACCATTTCTTTTCCTACTGGATCTCATTTCGGGAAAACCCTCCAGGGAGCATCAGGAGTCTCCTAGCCTTCTGAGGTTGTTACCCCACGTGGACATTTTCCTGTAGGCTGATTGATTAATTTTGATTAATTGTTTCCTTGAAAATCGTGCAAATCGTCATGGAACTACTATATTAAGGCAGGTGGTAGCAGATAGAGATGGAGGTCATGACCGATGTTCCCAAGGACAAGAATTCCCAACCAACTCACAGTCCCCCTGAGCTGTGTGGGGGCTCCTGCCCTTTGGCTCCAACATTCCTACCAGAGTCAGCGTCAGGGAAATCAGCCTCCTTTGTGTCCTGCCACTTCAAAGAGAAATGCTTCCTTTTCTCAGGAATGTCGGCACTCTCTGGATTCCCTTTAAAGTCCCCTAGAAACGCATTTCCCCACTTACACCTCCCGAAGATAAAACAGAATCTTCCATCCTCTTGCTGTAAAGCATGTTGGATGACAAAACCCTCCTGAAAGCTTCATGGCTGTGATTTATTTGCGCTGGTTTTTGATCCCCTTGAGAATAAAAGAAAACACACCCAGCAGCAGATGCCACCTCCCAGCCAGCGTGAGATGCACCCTGCGTGTGGAGTAACTGTGCCCAGGAGTGAGATGCACCCTGCGTGTGGAGTAACTGTGCCCAGGAGTGAGATGCACCCTGCGTGTGGAGTAACTGTGCCCAGGAGACGAGCTTCTTTCCCCCAGATTAGCGGAGCCAACGCCCTGTAAAATAGGAGAGAGACCCACTCCAAGGGCAGGCCAGACTTACTTGGTGGGAAACAGATGTGCCTATGACCTAAGCATGAGACCTGTGGGCCTGACTCTGTCCCCTGCGGTCTATGGGCCTGAGTGCCAGGCTGGTCATTGCCAGGGTGAGCCCGGCCTGGACCAGCCCACCTTCCTGGACACAGGATGGCTCCATTCAGCTTTCGGTCGTGGCCAGGTTGATCACTTGGGACACTAATAAAAATGTTCTCGGGGCAGCGCCTGTGGCTCAAAGGAGTAGAGCGCCGGCCCCATATGCCGGAGGTGGTGGGTTCAAACCCAGTCCTGGTCAAAAAGTGCAAAAAAAATAAAAAAAATAAAAAATAAATAAAATAAAATAAAAATGTTCTCTATTAAAAAAAAAAATCTAAACGGAGAACATGAAAGGAAATTCCAAGCAAATGCTTTGAAAGAACATTTAGGATAAAGAGTTTTTAAAACGGGTCTTCCTTTATTTTGGAGGAAAAGGAATTGATAACTAGTTTTTTTTTCCCCCTATTAAAGTGCCCTCCTTAGAGGAAAGTGAAAAGGTTTCATGTATGACTTCTTCCCACACCCATCTGTCTCCTGTCTGTCCTTTAAACAGTGTGTCACATTTACCTGCCATCCACCATCAGGTCACTCAGAGAGGCAGGCTCCTTCCTAAGTCAGTCCTGAAGGGTCTGGAGCCACCATGATTGCCACTCCTCAGAGCCATGCCCTTCTTTGAAAAGCTTAATTCTGGTTCGGGTTGTCTCTCTGACAGATGATGCTTGAGAAGAATGTTGACACTCCCGATCTTCTCCCTAAAATTGCATTGCTGAGATGAAATCCAATCCGGGAGACCACTCCCTGCCTGCTGGGGCCGCTGAAGCCTTGGTATGTAGTTCTGGTTAGTCTAACCCACCTGCTTTTCCTTCCCCGTTATTACCTTTGATCTTCTGGGTTGTTTTTAAGACTAACATATCGTGGGTGTGTGCACCCAGCCCTCCTTCACGCATTTCACATGCAAGGATCATTTAATGCCTGCATATATAAATTCCCAGTCCCAAATTTTAGTCATGATTTCCAGCATCTTCCTCCTAAAATCGTTGCCCAGAGCCATGTTGAAATGGTACCATTGCTTGATTCTCACCTTTTCTTTCTGTCTTCAATTCATATGTTGGCGGGCCCACCCCTGAGCAAGCCAGTTGTGTGATGAGGATGGAGCTGGGCTGGGGGCTCAGGGATCTCTTCCCACACTTATGTTTTTGGATTCTCTCCAAATAACTCTATCCCCGTCTGCTGTGCTTATAAGTGAGGTGATTGCCGAGTAAGGGTTTGGCAAGTGGTTAGCGATTTGCCTTTGGTGTTGGAAAGACTTGGGGTAGAAGCCGGGATGGGTCTTTCCCCCCCACAGGCAAGGAGCTCAGAGTGGGGGCATCCTGTCCCCTCCTCTGTAACCCTGACAACTATCCCTATCCTCGCAGTGCTGCTCAGAGTGAAAAGAAGCTCTCTCAACACCTACAGAAGAAACACAGCAAGTCTGGAAGCTGGTTGGGTCACTGATCTAAAATTGGCTATTGTACTGAATCCGGCCTTCACGCCTCCCTACCTGATCTTGGGTAGATCATTCCTGAAGGTTACCAGCTCAAGGCCCTCCCTGAATTGCTCGGACATTTAGCCAGAGCTAGCTGGAAACATGATTTACTATTTATTTTATGTTTTGGCAGGTCCCATCACCTCACCTAGTACTGGTTATGTCTTATACCTGACACAGCTGAGAAAGTCCCTGGGGAATGATGTGTTGATGACAACAAAGCCATCTGTGCCGTAGTCCCTGTGTCATGAAAAAGGAAGGCAGTGAAACAGGTTTGAAGAGCGTCTGTCTCTCCCCGGGATGTTGGCATTTGCAGGGCAAAGAAGGTTTTTTTTATAGATGAGGTGGCACCAGGGAGAAGCGCCATGCCTTGGTGTCAGTGCTTTGGGGGGCTGGCCAGTAGAGGCAGGGCTAAGTGAGGGACAGGACACTCTTTCACTGCACCTCAGCTGTAGATCTCAAAATTGCTGTTGTCCCTCTGACTTGTGGTTAGAAGTATGTGTGTACATCCATGTCAGGCTACTCCTGGTGGCTTCCACTTGGACCACACAGGCTGAGCAGGGCCTGGAGCAGGAATCTCAATCCTGCTGATGTTCGTCAGGTAGATATTTCATAAAAAGTCCCAGTCAGTAGCAAAGAAATGCCCTGTCCGACTCGAGCCACTTCTGAAAACGCAGGCCTCTGCTCAGAAGCCCCTGCATGTTCCCGTCATGTGACCTCACAGGATGGCCACAGGCTGGGCTGGGGGGCCAGGCCCTGAGGAAACAGGCTCACAAAAGTCCCGGGTGGCTTCTGGCCTTGAAGCATGGCTTACCGGCAGTGCTCCTGTTCTGGAGTAAAGAAATCTGTAAGGTTCCCAGTACAGCTACAGGAAACATATTTGGGCTTGTTGGTATACAATGAGGCCAGAACTATGTCAGGTGACACTTGTAACTAAAATAATACCAATCCGTGCCAGAATAAGGATTTGCGTGGATTTGAATGCTGTTTTGAGCATTTGTGGGAAAGAGACAGAACCAAATACGGTCAAAAAAAGCTTATGGATCTATGTGAAGTCTACAAGGACAGTAACCTGAGTATAGGTATGGGGGGGCACAGTGCACCTGGGACAAGGGAATGGCATAAAATGCACAAAAGAAAATAGATGCAACATGTTGAGGGGTGGTGGTGTTTGGCTTAGCCAGCTGGGAACAGAATTGAGACAGGTGGGATCAGAAAGGCAAAGTTTGCTGTGTTGTGGGGCCTTGAATGCCGAGCAACAGAGTTTGGTTTTTATCCACAACCAAGGATGAACCACTGGAAGTTTTGGCAAATAAGATGGAATGACTAGATTGGAGAGCTGGTCCAAAGGGAAGGAGGGGCCAGAGTCTAGAGGCAGAGGGTTGGGGCGTTGCCATCATGACTCAGGCACGGTGTCAGGAGAGCCACAGCCCAGAGGATTCCCTGCAGGACAGGAGAGCAGATAGAATCTACATGGTAATGGTCCCTCCTGCTCTTCTTCCAGCTGCCACCACTGCATGAATTAAACCAAGAATGGTGTTAACAGTGTATCACTTTAGCCTTGTTCTTCCAGATCCAAGTCCGCTAAGTTCTCCATCGCCCACTCTAGAAAGCCCAAACTCCTCGACCTGCTCCCCAAATCCCACACTAGGGATGTTTGTGCTTTGGTAAAGCAGCAGGATAGTCAGTTCAGAAAAGACATGGCCCAGAAAATCAAGAAAGTCAGCAGGCCCCAGATCCACTCAGCTGAAATCAGGCTAGAGCTCAGTGGTTCTGCCCCTGTCACCCACCCTACCCCACCCCCACCTGAGTAGTCTCTGAGACCCCTGCAAGAAAACTCCCGAGCCTCGAAAGGCACAGTTTGAACCATTTCCCTGGGAGGTCAGTTTCGATCTGCCCTCTTTCCCATTGTTTTTCACACCCAGCAGAGCTCTGGACCCTCCACCCCTGCTGTGGTTGCTTGTTCTGATGCCGTGACCTGACGTCCTCTCAGCATCTCATGGGCTTGTAGACCTTGTCAGACCAGCTCACGACTCTCTTCTGCCAGCAGCAGCCTCAGAGTTTATTGACCACATACTATACCCATTTTATGGAGATTATCTCATTTAATTCTCATGGGAACACACCCAGTATAGAAATATTAAGGGACATGCTTAATGTCACCCAGTTGGAAAGTAGCTGGGCCAAGATTGAAACCCAAGCTCGGCGCAGTGGCTCATGCCTGTAGTCCAAGCACTCTGAGAGGCCGAGGTGGCTGGATGGCTTAAGCTCAGGGGTTCCAGATAAGCCTGAGGAAGAGTGAGACCCTGTCTCTAAAAAAATAGCTGGGCATTGTGGCAGGCACCTGTATTTCCCAGCTACTTGGGAGGTTAAAGCAAGAGGATCATTTGAGCCTAAGAGTTCGAGATTGCTGTGAGCTATGATGCTACAGCACTCTACCAAGGGTGACAAAATAAGACTCTGTCTCAATTAAAAGAAGAGAGAGAGATTGAAACCCAAGATTGATTGATTGAAACCTCATTGTCATCTTGTTCTCTTCACAGCCCCCTCAGATGCACTCACATGATTGGCGATGGATTCATTAAACTGATGACTATGAGAATCCAGGTAAGGAAAGAGAAAGTTCACGTGCTCATCGAGGAACTGTATTTTGAGCTCTCAGTACGTGCTGAGCCTGGGGCAGGCTCCAGGGTGAGAAGGGTGGCAACACTACTCCTGGTCCCTTGCAACTTAGAGATAAGGAAAAGAGGTGAAAGATGACTCTAAATTTTCCCATGTGGGTGATTCAGAGATGAAACCATTGGAAGAGAAGTCAGGAGAGGGAGTGAACTTGGAAGGAGGAAGATGATTTTGGGCTGTGGTCTGCGGAGCTTCAGGTGCGAGGTAAGCAAATGAACAAATGTGATTGCTCAGAAGGTGACGGCCGTCCGGCTGGGAGCTCAGAGAGAGACAGTGTGGGAGACATGGCCCCAGGGGATTACATAAGTAATGATGAGGGCTGAAGACAGAAGAACAGGCCAAGACTAATAAGGAGAAAATTAAGTTGCAAGATAAGAGCCAAGCCTTGGGGCTCAGCGCCCGCAGTTGTTAAGATGCCAGCCACATACACCAGAGCTGGCGGGTTCCAACCCAGCCCAGGCCTGCCAAACAACAATGGCACCTACAACAACAATAAAAAAGAAAATAGTGGGCATGTGGCAGGCACCTGTAGTCCCAGCTACTTGGGAGGCTGAGGCAAGAGAATCATTTAAGCCCCAGAGTTTGAGGTTGCTGTGAGCTGTGATGCCACAGTACTCCATTGAGGGCGAACTAGTGAGACTCTGTCTCAAAAAAAAAAAAAAAA
>NW_003852414.1:5897915-5922496 GCF_000181295.1 Otolemur garnettii | reverse complement strand
CCCAGGAGTTGGAGGTTGCTGTGAGCTGTGATGCCACAACACTCTACCCAGGGGCACAGCTTGAGGCTCTGTCTCAAAAAAAAAAAAAAAAAAAAAGAGAGAGAGAATTAAGGAAGAAACGCAAGGTAAAAAAAGCCATTTGCTAAAAACAGAGAGCGTGGTAATGATCAGTTAACAGAATAGTTCTCAACCTGTGGGTCACGACCCACAGGAACTGGATTAAAGGACCGTGGCATTAGGAAGGTTGAGAACCACTGAGTTAATGGAACATAATGTTGAACAGGATTGGTTTTACAGATGATGTGTCCTGACCTGAATAAATGTTTAAACATCACGGTCCTTAGACTTAAAATAAAACTGTTTAATGCCATGCCAACTACAATGGAAATCCTCCGAGCTGACCTCCTGGAGTCCCAGGAGACCCTCACCCAAATGAATGGTGGTCTCTGCTCTCTGTTTCCTGTTTGGGAATCACAGTTCAGTTGAGTGCAACAGATTCTTTCCTCTTTGTATAACTTGAGATCTTTAAGAGAAAAGAAACCAGCGAGTTAATCCCCCAAGTGTATTCTTCTGTGGGGAAACATTTGCATTCGTAGGACCCCAAATTCTAAACCAATGAAAGCAGCAGCAGCAACCATTAGTCATTGTTATCAGCAGAAAAAGCAGAAAGGAATGAAAGGCTCAAAGAATTTTGATGTTTGGGGGAAGAAAAATGATTTTTTTCTTTCGCCTTTGTATTTTTATCTTCCCTGCCACTATAATTTGGGTAGACAGAGAACAGGCCTGGCAATAAAGCCAATATCCACAAGGCCACATAGCTGATTTCCCAGAGGATTGGAAGAAAAGACCATCAAGGGTATCTTTGTAAAAAGCGTGGCAGGCTCAGATCTGGGGTCATGGGAGATCACAGGAGTGAGCTGTTTCCTGTTGAAACAAATTGTTAAATTTGGCACCCGAACGCGTTAACACGGGAATCATAAAAGAATGGTCTGCCTAGAATACTCCTCACATACTGACCTCTAGTCCCGTTCAAGCCCAGACACTAAAGCAGAGGGCAAATCAGAAGTTGGGAAACAGGGAAAGCCTCAAGTCACAAACGTTGGGAGGAGAGGCGGAGGCAGCCAAGGTCATTTTGGCTTGAAAAAGAGGAAATGGAGAAGAGATAGGGATCTCCTGGGTAACTATCGGCTCTTTCTGTTAAGAACAAAACAAGGAGGAGCGGTTTACACTCCCACGTGAAGCCTCCAGTTAGAGAAAAGGAAACAATTTCTGACCGATTAGTTTGTAAAACATGAAGTGTGTGGTTAAGGATCTCAAGGTCACCCAGATCCCAATCATACATTTTCCTATGGGAACCTGAGCAAGTTCCCGAAGCCTTTCTGTGCCTCAGTCTATCTCAAAATGGGGATGTAGCAGCAGCTCTCTGTTGTAAGGGTTTCGTGAGTTAATTCATAGGAAGTGCTCAGCAGAGACCTGGACGCATGACAAATGCACGGTGACCGTCAAAGGTACCATGACACCCAAGCGAGCCCTCAGCTCAGTCTGCAAAGACAAGTGTGAAGAAATTATTTAGAGGAAAATTTATCACTGGTAACTCAGAATCCTTGGGCAGGTCCTTGGGCAGGGGGAGCGTTGACTTCTATAAGCGACGGTGTTGTGGTTAGGATGGCCAGGATGGGTGCTGGGCAGCAGAGACGTCATCATTCCATGGTGTCATCCTCAGAGATGCAGATGCCGTCTCAGGCCTCAGTCTACAGAGGTGGCTACTGCTCTCGATGCCTAATAAGCCAGCCTCTCTCATAGCTTGAGTGGCCTGCTTGGGTCCAGACGGCCCTGGGGATCCTGATGAGACCTGATATTCTGCCTGGGTCACTCTTGTCACTCTGCAGAGCTGGGCCCAGGAGAGGTGAGACCCAGCATTTCTCTGTTGACTGATGCTCCAGATTTTCCATTCCCCCTTCCAGAGGGTGTGGCTCAGAAGGAGCAGGGCAAGGAACCTCCCTTGCTTGATACCCAAACATCCTCCTGGATTCCCCCTTTCATTCCTCACTGTCTCCACTCTGGATAACAAGGACATATGGGGACTAAAAGTTTGGTTTGCTCACAGCATCACTCCATTCATCTGAAGAAGCATCTTTCACTTTAGCCCCTAGAGAAGGTTCCTATTGGGTGTGGTGTTCTTGCGGCTTCCTTTTCTTAGATAACTTCTTGCTGCCTACACAAAAGTCTGCAAGGGCTTCCTCTAAAGAGCTGGTGGCATCATCTGTGCCCTTCTCAAAGAGTTCATGCAAAAGATGGTGAAATCAACCCTTGCAGGGCTCCCACTGGCAAACGTGCAAAGTATCAACTCCACCAAGGCACATGGATCAGGCAATTTAAGGCCCCAAATGTAGCTTAATTTCATTCTATCAATCCATCTAAATAACTTCTGGGAAAGACATGCAGTTCAAGGGAAAAGTAAAGGGTTACGTTAGGGCAAAAAGAAAATAAGGGTAGGAAAATGACATGAAGCAGGAAGATTCTACTGGGTGTGCGAGAGGTGCATACTTGCTACAGGACAACCAAAAAGAGGACCCATTTTTCCAGTTGCCCAGGCAAAGGAAGTCACATCTCTCCCTGTTATTGACAGAAATTCCCCACATGGGTTCTCAGGAGGGGCACATTGTGTAATGTAGTGAATGAAGACTTAATTATGTCACTATGAGAAATAATAGAGATTCCCAGAGCTACTTGTTACCAAGCCCTGGCTGTGGACTGAGAGGGTCTTTACAAGGGGAATTTCAATACAACATCATTCTACAGGGGCTGGGATTGTCAATCCAGACACACGTCTCTCTTCTATTTAATAAAAGATAAATAAGCTAAAGACACCTCAATAAAGTTTAGTAGATTTAAGAAAGGGAAACCAGGGGATCTTTCTTATATTATTGTATTCAAATATCCAGTGACAGAGGTTCAGGTCAGGGTCACTAACCATCTGGTTTGCTCTAGAATGAGGAGTTTCCCAGGACTTGGGATTTTTCAAGATTAAAATCAAGAAAGTTGGTCACCCAAGTTTAGGAAGACACTTCCTGCCTGGTACCTGGATCATAGCTCTTCAGGGATGCTGGTTACATGCAAAATATTAAAAGCCAAACCAGGTGCAGTGACTGACATTTGTAATCCCATCACTCTGGGAGATGGAGGAGGTAGGATTATTTGAGCCCAAGAATTTGAGACCAGGCTGGGAAACAGAGTGAGACACCATCTTTACAAAAAATAAAAAACTTAGCCATGTGTGCTGGTGCATACTCCTGTAGTCCAGCTACTCAGGAGGTTGAGGCAGGAGGATCTCTTGAGCCCAGGAGTTCAAGCCTGCAGTAAGCTATGATCATACCACTGCACTCCAATCTGGGCAACAGAGTGAGACTTTGTCTCAAAAGAAGGTCAAGCAAACTGAGGTGAGGATGAAGCCTTCTGAGAGGTGAGGGCCCCCTGGGAAGTGGAGAGCTACCAGATGTTCCAGGGAAGGGGGCTGAGGGTGTGTGTGATGGGACCTAGATTCTCCCAAATTATATCCTCTTTTGTAAGACCAGGTCAAGCCTCCATGATACACCCAGCCTAGTGGTTTGCCTGCTGTAGGTGCCCTAGAAGTGCCAGGATTCTGACTGAATTGTGGTGACACAGGGTGAGTGCTCCTCAGCATCTTCCAGCCTCTTTTCTTCCATCTTCCTAAACACTTCTAGAAAATATGGGCAAAATATCTTCTAATCCATGCTTAATTCTAAACCTTCCCTCTGGGCTGAGCTGCATGTCCTGGCAGATGGGACCCTGGTGACAGAGACACAGTCCTCATCTCCATGGCCCCGACACTCTTCAACCAATATCCTAGACACTAGATACAGTCATCCCCTGCCTCCTGCTCTGGGAAGTTTCCTCAGTGGGTTTCCCCTTTCCAGGAAACAGACTGTGACCAGTCTCTGAGGCCATTTCCTTCTGAACATTCTTACTAGTCCCTGCTTCTCAGGTTCCCCAAGGGCCCAGGGTGCTAGGTTATGGCACTGTGGTATGGGATAATAAGAAAAATTATCCTTGCCCACAGAGGTCTTATGGTCAAGCTGATCAGACAAATATATAAATAATCAAATGCAATCTTCTCCACTTTCTTTTGGAGATGTTAGAAATGATTTACAACTAAAAAATAAGTAAGTAAACCCACTCTCAGAACTCAGGTTTGATACCAAAATTAAATCAAAATAACTTGGCCCTCTGAAAACTATCTTCCATTCTTTGCCTCTCCCCTGAATCTCCTCTTCCACTTCTGGGAAAAAGAAACAGAACAAACAATAAAAGAAGTAAGTTTTCTCACTCTTGAGTTACTTATTCTATACCTTTAGGTGGATCACTCATCTTTTCCAGGCCTGAGTTATGTTATCCATAAATATGGATAGTAATAACAATAGCTCTCATTTGAATCATTCAAGTTATGTGATGGGCACTGTTCTGTGCACTTTGTTTATATTAACTCCTTTAATCTTCACAATGATACCGTGAGGTACATGCTATCATAATCTTTCTCTTACAGAGAAAAATAAAAGCCAAGGCACAGAGAATTTATATAACTTGCTGGAGGTCACACTGGTGGCAAGTGAGAGGACTGGGATTCAATCCAGTTTGGCTTCAGAGTGTAAAAACTTAACTATTAACTAAATTGTAGGTGGATGGATGGATAGTGGATAGATGGTGGGTGAATGGATGGTAGATGGATAGATGGATGGTGAATGGATGGTTGGTGAATGAATGGTGGATGGATGGATGGTAGATGGATAGATGGATGGTGAATGATTAGTGAATGGAAGGTTGGTGAATGAATGGTGGGTGGATGGATGGATGGATGGATGGATAGTGGATAAATGGTGGATGAATGGCTGGTAGATGGATGGTGAATGATTGGTGAATGAATGGTAGATGGATGGATGGGTGGATAGATGGTAGATGAATGGATGGTAGATGGATAGAAGGATGGTGAATGATTGGTGAATGGATGGTTGGTGAATGAATGGTGGATGGATGGATGGATGGATAGATGGATGGTTGGTGGATGGTAAATGGATGGGTAAATGGATTGATGAATGGTGGATGGATGATACAGGGATGGACAAATGCATGGTGGGTGGTCAGATGTAGGCCTTGGGTTCAGCAATTTCTCAGATACTTCTTTGAAGTATTTATGGCACTAACATTTAAAATGCATGCTTCTTACATTAATTGTGGTTCTTATTCTTCAAGATGAAATAGAGAGGTGTCCATTGGGAGGAAGACTCTGAGTCTCCAGCACTCATTTAAATACGTGTGGAATGGATGTTTCTCTAGGAAGTTATGTTTCTCTAAAATGAATTAATCTATGAAAAGTTCCTTGAGAATCTTGGATTTAAATTGCTCTTTTAGAGCCAAGACTAACACATATCTCACATATAAGTGAAAGGAATGTTTCCTGCCCACCCCACCCCCAAGTAGAATACTGTATCCAGTCAACAAGAGCTTATCTCAAACCTCCAAAGAATTAGATGAGCTCTCCTTAAATTTTACTCTCAATTAAGAAACCAGTTTGAGAGTAGCCAGACCTGGGACTTTGACAGAGCAGTCACCAAAAGTCAGTGACAGGCCTGTTTTCCATCTCCATGATATTAATCTTTTGACCTCCCCAAACATTTTATTTAATAAAAGCATTTCACGTGCCTTACTCTTAACAGATACCTAAAGACTGCTTAGGTAAGGGAAGAAGGAAGACCCTAGGAATCTAGGGAATCAAGCCTGACTAAATGCTTGGTCACATATAGCAGGGAACCATTGGTTTTCAAAAACCAACCCTTGATAAGATTTTCAAAGATTTGGGCTATTTTTTTGTTTCTGATTTTGTTTAGGAGATGGTAAGTCTTGCTTTCTTTTTAATTCTTCAATTGGTAGGTCTAATTTGTGTCACTAACGTTTTCTACTTGGCTTGGAATTCAAATGTGCTCACATGAGTTTAATTCTCCTGCATCTATTTTAGTTAGTGCATATTCTGGAGAACTCTGCAAGGTAAATCGCGTTGCACTGGCATATTATTTGAGCTCTACTATTCTGATCCATGAAACCCTAGGCAAGACACTGAGCTCTTCTCATCCCCTCACCTGTAAAATGAAGATAATGCCACCACCCACCCTACGACCTCATACTGTATCCAGTTAACCTCATCATCATCAAAGCTAAGATCACGGTGTAGCAATTAACACAGTTGAGCAAAAAGAAAATGAAAAGTCACCTCCCTGCCCTTAAACAGAAGAAAGTGGGATAAAGTGACATTGATGTGAACCTGGCTTTGAAACTCCATGTTTAGTTGGTAACCAAACTTCATCTTCGTGAATGTAACACATTCTTCTGAAATTATCAGTGAGGAAAACAACAAAAGAATACTGACTTGTAGTCTACTTGTCTTTAAAATGCTGTCTTAAAACAAAGGAAGCAGAAGGGAGCAGATGGAAGCGTTGTGGTATGATCAAGTGGGTGAAGTATTGTTACGGTGGCATTGGTGATATTTTCTCAATTTTGGTTCTTTATGAAATATAGGGAAGAAAAAATTTATGAAGGTGGAAGAACCATGATTTGGGGTGGTTGTTTCCACAAGGGTTGAGAGCACTGAAGAAGCCATAAGGTTTGACTCTACAGATGCCTTTCCCTCCTGTAAATAAAATTCTCCCCAGAGATGGTCACATAAATTGTCAGGGGCAAGGATACTCTTAGACCAATTAGATTTGCTTTCCAGGCACTTTTTTAAGCATTGCCACTTGACCTTATAAAGACTGTCCTGAGGGTCCTAAGCACTAGGTTGGGGCTGAGACACCAGCCACATGGTCCCTGACTGTAGAGCCCTCTTCAACTCCAAAGATGGTTTGTCTGCAGATACTGGCATGATGTGGAGAGAAAGGATCACTTCCACACTGCTGATGGGATTATAAACTAAGAGATCCCTTATGGGAAGAAGTATGGAGAAATCTTAAAGAACTACAAGTCAACCTTCCATTTTATCCTGCAATTCCATTACTAGGTATCTACCCAGAAGAACAAAAATCATTTTACCACAAAGACATCCACACCAGAATGTTTATGCGGCCCAATTCACAATTGCCAAGTTGTGAAAGCAACTCAAAATACCCAGCAACCCATGAATAGATTACAAACTGTGGCATATATGTTACCAGATGAAGACGGTCTGGCTGCCTGTCACTGTCAGCCAATATACAGAGATGGTGATGAGTAGAACAAACTTAATTTCTCTGAAGACCAGCAATTCTGGAGAATAGAGAGAGTAGCCTCTCTAAGACTGTTCTGTTATTCCATGTCCAAAATCACAGTTTTATACATGAAAGTTCAAAGTAAAAACCATGTTAACCCTTACCTTAAACAACAATAATCAGCAGAACCCATGACCCAAAATGACATTCCAGTTCAACAGTGAATCTCCTAAATCAATTGCCCTAAACTACTCACTTTTAGGTTAAAGCTGAATTTACAAAACAGTAAGAGTGGAAGACACAAGGTGAAGGTCACATAAGGTCTAACTCAACCAGACCAGCTGTGTCATCTCAGCCCTAGCCTGACTGACTCCATCCTATTCTCACTACATGTGCTTTCATGTGTATACCATGGAATACTATTCAGCCATCAGAAAAGATGGGGATTTCACATCTTTTATGTTTATCTGGATGGAGTTGAAACACATTCTTCTTAGTAAAGCATCTCAAGAAAAAAAATACCCAATGTCCTTTTCAATAGTAATGTGAAACCAATATATAAACAATTACATGCCCACACAAATGATCAAACACACATATAGTCTAGCAAGGGGGAGGGAAAAGGATGGAGGGCGATTGGCGGGATCTTATCTAATGTGCACACAATGTTCAGACACTCCTAGGTGAAGGGCTCAACTACAAGTTGAACTTTACCTTAGAATTGAAAACAATGTACTCTAGACAGTTGTACCCTCATATTAATTTGAAATAAAATAAAAAAGATGTAAAGTCTTATAAAAGCAAGAAAAAAAGTAGATGATTTGTCCACATTTTAAAGACACCTCAACCCCTCCTTCGTAGCCTCATGTCACTTGTGTGTGTTTATGAATCTTAGCGCGCACACACACACACACACACATACACTGTGAGCCTTTGGTGTGTCCAGCCCATTAATTTCCACTTTCTCTTGCTCCAGCCAAGATAGTAAAGCGGTTAGGTGCAAGAAGAAAAAGTCTCAGAAGGGAAAGGATTTCTGATTTTAGAGATAAGAGAACATTCCTATGAAAGAGAAACTAGACTTAGTGTAAATGATTTACTGTTCTTGATGAGGCTAGTATTCATGACATCAGAGAATAGCTGGGACCACTGAGCAGAAGCAGAAGCTGACTGCAAGACCGGGGTTAGGAAGAACAGTCTGTTCAGCACCAGAATGGGCTGCCTGGTGAGACAGAGAGGTCCCCAGCAGAGATGTTTCAACCACTAGGGGATATGGGATCTTACTTGTTTACACTCCAAGACCTTCAAGATGGAAGACACCAGGATTCCAAGTTTATTAATGAGTTGTCTCCATATGGGACTTGCCCATCATTTCTCAAGCCCAGCCTCCCCCTTTGATCTTTGCAGAAAGCCTGCAGTGAGAACATTCCACATTCCCCAGATAGCATTCTCCCTGCCCAGTTGAAAAGGTGAATGTGACACACCTCAACCTGAGAGTTTGGATTCTTATCACTGGCCCTCCAGGCAGAAGGGTGTGAAGCCAGTGAAGTATGTGGTTCAGGTTCCTTTGTGTTCTCAGGAGCCCACTGCTTTTTTTTTTTTGAGGCAGAGTCTCAAGCTATCATGTTGGGTAGAGTGCCATGGTGTCACAGCTCACAGCAACCTCAAACTCCTGGGCTTAAGCAATTCTCTTGCCTCAGCCTCCCAAGTAGCTGGCACTACATATGCCTGCCACAACACCCGGCTATTTTTTGTTGCAGTTGTCATTATTGTTTAGCTGGCCTGGGTCAGGTTCAAACCCACCAGCCTCAGTGTAGGTGGCTGGTGCCCTACCCGCTGACCTTCTGGGCACCACCGAGCCCACTGCTTTTACACAAACTCCATTCTTATCTTAGAACAAAGGGGTTTGAGTTTATCACATGTTTTCCGAGAGTATGTAGATATTCAGTAGAACCCAGGACAAGGTAGGTGCCTAATAAATCTTTATTGAAAGAAAAAACACATTTTAAAGGCAAGGGAAGAGAGGATAATGCTTGACCCAAAGGGCAAATACATATCTTGGCCATTGTGGGGCCCATCTGTAAAATAAAATAAATATACTAATGGTGCTGTGCTCTTGGGTTGTTCTGAGTATTGGAGGATACAAGGAACAGATATAACTTGCTTATCAGAGTGGCACATCATCAAGGATTAATAAACGCTAGATCACCCCCCACTCCCCAGTTGCTACTATAGTTGCTATTATTGCTACTTAATATAATGCCATCTGGAAGGTGGTGGAGAGGATAGAGATATTCAGGATTAGATCAGGACTCTTTTCTCCTTACCCCTCACATTTTATCAGTCCATGTCCTCTGGGACTGGCAGACTATTTCATGTTGATTTTAAGGAAGGAAAATCAATGCTGCCATTTTGGCTGGCTACAGTGTTCCTGAGAGAGCCAGGGATTCACTCTCATAGCCTGGGTAATCCCAGAACCCTCTGTGGGATTGTCAATGTCAGAACAGCAGGTGGAGTTGAGCCCTGGGCTACGGAAGGAGTGAAGGGGAGTCTGAGAAGATCTTATACAGTGAACGCCTATTGGATAATGTTGTGTCTATGCTTTAAGTTTTCAAAAGTACTTTCCAGCACATGCAAGACTCTGTGAAAACCAAACCATACCTTGTTGATCTTGTCAATTCCGGCTGGGTCTCTTACCAGGCACTCCTGGTGGGCTGACCCCACTGCTACCTTGTCAGAGCTTCTGCTGATGCCATTTCTGCTGGACCCTGGATGAGAAAGCAGATAGCAGCAACACGACAAGGACAAGGTGTCCTCCCCAAGGAGAAATCAGCACCGAGTCATTCCAGAGTCTCTGGCTTTGCTCTAACAATCCCAGCAAAGGACCTTCCCTCTTTGTAAGCAGAGAACTTCCTAGGGTACTCTTCCAGGCAGGTGGCCGGGGGAGGGATTAAAGATTCAGTGCCGGGTCAAATGTATTATTTATAAAAAATAATGCAAAGGTTCAAAGAGATTCAATTATTGTTTAGTAGCCACAAATGATTCAGTGGCTAAGGGTATGAGGGTTTTTGCAAAACCCCTTTCCAACGTAACTCACACCACTAGTCCTCTGTGGCATAACTGGTAGGTGGAAACTAGTTGCAAATGCCATATGCAGTTTGCAGACCTTTCCTTCTGAACTCAAGATACCACATGGGCAGCAGTTCTCACAAGAGACTTTTAGAAAGGAAAACTGTGTCCTTCCCACCATTCTTCACACAGAGAAAATTAAAGCATGACCATAGGTAATTTAATTATTTTCAGACTATATCATATAATTAAAATGACACCCCAGGACGGATCTTACATAGTCAGCTTTTATTAAATGTAGGTGGTCCTGAAGCTACTGTTCTAGAAAACAGGCGTCTTTTTTGTCTGAATTTTCCAAAGAGTATGTCTCAAAAATAACTATTTCGAGATTCTCCAATTGATGTCCATAGAGCATTTCATTTAAATGCTATGATGTAGTTTTGGATAATTTGCAATAAACCTTTGCTTTTTTTGACCCAAGATGACATCCTTGCATCCTTGTTGGCAGTCTTCTAGATGATGGCTGTGATGACAGCCGTTGTTAGAACAGGACATCACCTTTTGTACCTGAGTTCAATGAATAGTTGTCTTCAGACAAAAACCACTCAGTCCACTGAGATATAAGCAGAAAATTGCGATGACTATCCTAATAAACAATTATTAATTAAATGAAAGATGATGGAACCCTTGAGGCAACCCCAGGATTAAACTCTCATTTGGGGTTTATTTGATGACTCATGGTCACTACTATCACCCATTTGGAGCTATTACAACAAAACTCTGCTGCTGACAAAAATATTGGCCATAAGTGATGAAATATTTTCAGCTGGGACTCAAAGAACATCTGGAGGCCATTAAAACAGGAGAATTTTCCTTCTATATCCTGATTGCCAAAGTTAGAACCAACCACCCAGAAACCGTGGCCCTCGTGCTAACTCAGTGTTTATGTTTCATTAAAACCAATTCCAAGGATTTCCATCTTGTTCTACATGGCCCAGTTCCCAAGAGTACAGCTTCTCATCTCACTGGGCATGTCTCGGATCTCAGAGGCATTCCTCACCCCTTGGGTTTGGAAGGAGGAGCTTCTTGGGAGAATAATTTCAGGTTCCTTTTGTATATCGAGAGATTCATCAAGAAATCCGTGTGCCATGTCATCCTGAGATCAGTGAAGAAAAAAAAAAAACTAGAATGTAAGACCCAATAATAAAAAATATGAAATTTTAAAAAAAAATACCATGCCATGATTTGCTTTTGAATATCTAATACATTTATAATATGTCATGAAGGTGACTAATGGAAAGTTAAATAATTTCAGGTGTGTATTAGTTGCCTAATGCTGCCGGGACAAATCACAGCAAACTAAGTGGCTTAAAGCAAGATGGAATTAATATCTTATAGTTCTCTAAGTTAGAAGTCTAATACAGGTCTCACCGGGCTCAAATCAAAGAGTCAGCAGAACTGCCTTCCTTTCTGGAGCTTCTAGGGGGAAACCAGTTGCCTGTCTTTCCCAACTTCTTCTTCTTTTTTTGGCTAGGGCTGGGTTTGAACCTGCCACCTCTGGCATATGGGACCTGCGCCCTACCCTTTTGAGCCACAGGTGCCGCCCTCTTTTCCAACTTCTTGAAGCTGCCCACATTTCTTGACTTACGGCCTCTACCTCTGTTTGCCAACGTCAGAAAAGTCACACCTTTCTAATTCCTCTTCCACAGTGACATCTCTCTCTAATCTTTGGAAGAAAAATTTCTCTGATTTTAAAGACCTATATGATTTATTTAGACCTATCCCAATAATTCAAGATAATCTCCCCATCTCAACACCTTGAAACTAATCACTTCTGCAAAACCCCTTTTAAAGATAACACATTCCTAGGACCCAAGGATTAGGATTTGGACATCTTTTGGTGGGGATAGGGCAGGAAGGGGGGATATTCTACCTATCATAAGCTATTTCCAGACTCCAAGGAATAAAGAATTTGAAACTCAAAAGTTCAACGATCACTTCTCCCACTGTCATTCCTGGTATGATTGAATTTAACCTCAGGAAATAAAAGTTTCCAACACACAAAACCCTTAAACATATGACAATTCCATATGCCCACCCTGAATCTCTTGGCTGAAACTTTATCAATTTTCAAAAGGCTAACATTAATTTCACTGGTAAATCTGAAATCTATCCCACTTCACTGTTGTGTTTTTACAGGAGACACTAAATCATGGCTCTTTGCAAATGGCAAAAATGTTCATTGAAAGCATAACTATCATCTTGAAGAATGTGTGGAGGGGTGAGTGTGCCTGGTATGACGTGTTTCTTAGCACATATTTTCACTTTGAATTCACTCACAAGCATGTGCTTATGTGTCTTGCAGGGTATACATCAGCCATGGACGGTTGCATGAGTTCACAGGGTAGTTTCATGTATTTCTCAGGCCTGTGTGCCTACCCCCCTGTCTGGCAAATCCCTAAGCTAAAGGCACTGAAGGCAGGGTGTTCAAGATCTAAGTATAGTAGAACCTCTGTAAGTTGACCACCACCCAGGCAGGCACTGCAACAAACAAGTCAACATACAGAGGTGGTCCCCATAAGAAACTAGGCCTACTGCACTGATATACGTACATATATGAGTCTCTGAAAATTACATCAATTTAAGAAGGTGGTCCAGATAGGAAGGTGGTCAACTATGGAGGTTCTCTTGTACTTGCTGCTGTTTTTTTTTCTAAAACTCACCATGATTCTGGAAAAAAGAGAACTCCTCCATCCACAAACATTCTTAATTTTCAGGGATGAGAAAATAAAGAATGTACAGAGGCTGGTGACCCAGGCAAATTCTACACAGACATGCTTGTGTCCACAGAAGAGCAATGATAGTTATCCCAGCCTGCGTGTATTGAACACTTATCCTGCCCAAGACAGGTTGAAGCATAAGGCATATTCTCCATTTCTAGGGAATTTTGCCCTAGTTGGAGAATTTATATATATTTAATGAAAGACAGCAACTGTTAATGTAAAATTATTGTCAGAGGCAAGAAGTGTGATCTCACCCCATTCAATGCTTGTGATGTTCAAGATTAGTAAAGTTAGCAAACAGAGAAGTTTAGTAATTTTCACCTAGAAAATGTGAAATTCCTATCACCTCACCAGTCAGCTTTTGCTGAACCAATGGGGCTACTAGTTCTGTTAAGAAGCCCCTTAGGGTCTGAGAATTATGTATGACCATAAGAAACTACCAAGGATCCTCTATTTTTATCCACATTTTATTGTCTCAGGCCAGAAACACCATAAAATTCTACTTAACAGATAGGTACAGAGTATTCTATAAAGTATGTGTGTGTGTGTGTTTAAATGAAAAAGAATATGATGTTTTTGAAAATACATTAATAAATACAAAATAATTGAATTAATCCTAAGAGGAAAATAATGGACCCAAGAGGTTGTTTCAGAATAACTATGGCCTCTGAAATAAGGTTTGGCTCCAGTTTTGAAGGAGTCTTTATACACACAGAAACTCCAGATGATGAGTTCATGTCAGTATTCAAATGCAAATGATTTCTTGCTTCTAGTCATGGTCTTAAGTCAAGGATCTGGAAAAAGAACTTCTGGGAGATGAGCTCCCCCATACCTCCCATGTCCTAGTCTCTGTAGCAAATCCAGAGGAGCCCTTGAAAGATTTTTAAACATCTAGCTAAAAATGCCCTAAGCTAATGGGCTTGGCAAACAATGGTGTCCAGTAGGACCAACTTGGAATCATAGCCATGGCCGAGATGCAGAGTAAGATTTTTGTAAGTGAGAAGGGACACAAGGAAAAGGGCTTCAAAGGGGACTGGAAGGAAAACCTGGCCTGCTGGACCAGGGCCATAAGAATGAGGGTATGAAGTAACCTAGGTAACCAATGACCAGTAGAAAGAGACCATTGATGACCAATAGGAGTTGGAGGTTGCTGTGAGCTAGGCTGATGCCAATGCGTGCTAGCCTGGCCGACAGAGTGAGACTCAGTCTCAAAAAAACAAAAACTAAAACTAATTAATACAGATTTCGCCTCATTTACTTGACTATTGTTAACATTTATGTTCTATACTTGATAGATTGGACCTGTACCCTTGCAATATGCTCCATAGTTGTGGTCCTGCCATTAACCCTCCCTCTACCTCCCCCACCCCTCCCTCCCCCCTCCATTTCTCTCCTTCATCCTGGGCTATAGTTGTGTTCTATCTTTCATAAGAAAGTGTGAGTAAATATAAATTGGTTTCAAAGAAGTACTGAGTACACTGGCTACTTTTTTCTTCCATTCTTGAGAAGCTATATTAATTAGTTTGATGTAAGCACTCCAAATTGTATAAAAAATCAATACATTATACCCCACATATGCATAAACGTATTCATGATCTCTGTGTATATGACTTAATAAAAAAAAGAAAAAGAAATGCATCCCTCTATTAAAAAAAAATCAGAGAAACTAATGAAAGACTTGCAGCCAATTTCAAGTGGGCAGAGTATTTCTATCCCTGCAGGCCTTTGCATCTCCATCTCTCTCCCCTTCTCCTTCAAGAAAGGGACCCACTTCCGATTCTCTTTGGAAGTGCTCTAAACATTCCTTATTCTTCCTATAAGAAGCTACCAAAGACCCTCCCTTCTTCCTAAACAAAATCTCTCCGTTACCCAGAAACTTGTGTAGGTTACTGTTGCTTTCTGTCCACGCTGCCTGTGCCAGCTCCTGTTTTATTTTCAGTTTCCACTCACTGTTGCTCTCAGTTACCTCCATGCCTTGGTGGAACTTTCTACCTCAGCCGAGTAATCATTCAAACTAGGTCAACCGTGTTCAGAGAATCGGAACCCCAGGCTCCCAACAGTAAACACTTATATAAAGTTAGAAAAGATAAAGTCGAGAGCAGCACTATCTCACAGACCTTTTTGCAAGGATGGAAATGGTCTGTATCTGTGTTGCCAACGTATTAGCCACCTGCCATCCTAGTGGCTACTGCACCCTTCCCAGTGGCTAGGGGGAACGGGAACTGAATTTCACATAATCTTAATTAATTTAATTAAGCTAGCTAGCTATAGGCTAGCTATATTGGAGGAGACTTTGTAGAGCATTTGTCTTCCATAAATACGGAATCTGTGATGAATTGCATGTCCACCCTCCTGGTGGAAACATCTAAGGAAACAGACCATCCCCTCTTCTTACTCTTGTCCTTATTCCACCAAAAGGAAAGTTCAAACAAAAACCTCAGTTTCCTATTCCTGCTTTAACCAATCACTACAGATTTGGTGGCTTAAAACAATGCAAATGTACTACCACACAGTTCTGAAGTTCAGAAGTCCAGCATAGATCAGGGGGGCTACATTCCTTCTGGAGGCTCTCACAGCACATCCACTGATTTTTCACCTTCTAGATTGGCCACAGTCCTTCGCCCATGGCTCTTTCTTCCATCTTCTACATAAGCAATGTAGCTTCTCCAAATCCCTTTCTGACTGCGTTCATCATCACATCTCCTTCTTGCCATCCCCTGTCTCCTTTCCATAAAGATCCTTGTGATTCCACTGAGTCCAGCTGAATAATCCAGGATAATCGTCCACCTCAAGATCCTTAACTGAATCCCATTTGCAAAGTTCCTTTTAACCATGTAAGGTGACATAATCTCAGGCTTCAGGGATGCAGATGTGGCCGTCTTTGGGGAATGGGGTATCACTCAGCCTGCTGGACCTTTGTTGTGGGTTAACTTGAAGTAAAGCCATTATATTTTAGTAGATTCATTAAAACTCATCTTCTAGAAGGTACCCCTGGTTGGTAAGGCTTTGCCTCAGTTATCTCAGAGTGAATTGAGTTTTTCTAGTGATCTTTAGTCCAACCTGTGGTTCTCCAATTTCAGCCAGTATCAGAATCACCCAGGGCACTTGTGATAGCAGACTGATGTACTCAAGCTCAGAATGTCTGATTCTGTAGGTCTGGAGCTGTGACTTAAGTTGTTCATTCATTGGCCTGGTGTGATTTATTAAGTCATATAGACATAGATCATAAATACATTTATGCCTTTGTGGGATTCAATGTGTTGATTATTTGTACAAATTGGAGTGCTCACATCCTACTAATTAACATAGCTTTCACCTCATTTACTTAATCACAGTGTTAAGACATTTGTGTTCAACACTTGATAGATTTGACTTGTACCCTTGCAATAGGCTCCATAGGCGTTTGTAAATTCAAAAGGGAAGAGCCTTATTTTCCTCCCTTTGAGTGAGGGCGAGACTTTGTGAATCATTTCTGACTATATTTGGTGGAAGGGATGGTGTATAATTTCAAGACAGGGTTCAAAAAGGCACCTCAGCGTCCATGCCCTCTTCTCCTGGATCTTGACCTTCGGGGAAGGCCAACTCTCATGTCTGGAGGACATTTTAGCAGCTTGGGGAGCTAACAAGACATCTCACCAACACCCAGTACCCATTTCCCAGCTGCTCATTTGCATGACCTTGGAAGTTGATCTTCCAGCCCCAGTGGAACTTTCAGACAATATGGGTGACATCTTCACTGCAACCTCATGAGACTACAAGCTGTGATCTCCTAGGTAAGTTGTCCCTAAATTCCTGACCCACAGAGACTGTGAAGTATAATAAATATGTATAGGTGTTTAAAGCCACTAAGTCCAGGAATAACTTATTACACAGCAATAGATAATACACCAGGTGACACTGATGCCATTGGTCTGAGGACCATACTTTGAGAACCATTGGTCTAACCTACATACCATGGAAGAAAAAGAAATTCCTCCTCTCTGCTCTACATTCGCCAGGAAATCAGAGGAGGGCATGTGTTCCCAGGTCTACATAAACTTACTGCACATCCATTTTCCCTTGTTTGCAGGCGTATTCAGTTACCACCAGTTGCTCTTTTGTGGAAATATTTTTACTGGGAAGAATAACAGCAATATGTCAAATGATAGCTGGACTCCAGAAGCCCTCTCTGCCTACTCAGTCATAAAAACTGTTCTGCACATGGACGAAGAACCAGACGGGTTTAGGGAGAAGAGGAAATGATTAAAAGACTAGACTGCCATTCTCTCTCCTCTCCCACTCTCTGAAATTGGGAGATGAGCAAGAGGAAGAACGAAAACAAAGACAAGGTTCAAAACGGCACCTCAGCTTCCATGCCCTCTTCTCCTGGACCTTGCCCTTGTGATGCCACTGGGTCCATCTGGATAATCCAGGATAATCTTCCACCTCAAGATCCTTGTCTTCTCTTGACAAGAGAAGAAAACACAGCCCCTAGGAGCCAGGAGAGCAAAGGAGGCGTCCAGCTGTTAGATAACAAGAAACTGGAGCTCCCCTCGTGGTGGCAGAGAGGCCAATCCCTTGGCCTTGGGCAGCTGCAGAGGAAATGGGGAGTTTACATTATCTGAGATGTCGCTGAGCATTAAGGAACACATTTCCTATCTGGTTCTCCCCTAAGATTAGTGAACTCTTCAGCAAAGATGCTTTTTCCCAGGGGTTTTCATTTTGTTGTTGTTGTTGTTGTTTACTTTGCCAGTTGGCAGATGGCGGGGAGATCAAAAAAGGAAGTACGGTTCCAAGAGGGAGGGAAGGGAAGCAGTGGTGAATATAGCACAGAACCAGACGCCGAGGAAGAGCAGGGTGCTGGGTGTGTGGCGTCGTCTGTCTCCAATTTGGGCCGTGCCAAGAAAACTTGGCCCAGCATACCCACATCGCTGGGCCGCCATTCCAGGTGATAGGGTTTCTCTGGTTTTCCCATTTAAAATATGACATATGATTCCACTTACATGACAATCTTATAAAGGTAAAACAAACCTAGAGTGATGGAATGCAGAGAAGTGGTTGCCTGGGGCTAATTTTGGCGGAACAGGTAACTGCCCAGGGGCATGTGGGAATTGGGGGTGATAGGAATGTTCTGCATTTTGATTGGGGTAGCAGTTACACAGGTTTATACGTTTGTTAAATTCATTGGATTGTACACTTAGAATGGGCATGTTTTATTCTATATAAATTATATCTTGATATTGTTGATCTTTTATAAAATATGACATCTGAGAAGCCCTCTGACAGGGTCGTTAATTATTGGTTTGGCAAAAACAAGACTTATCTGGTAGTAGTGGGATTAGACTCATTCCCTGTAGCCTGAGTTTCTAGAACAAATTCACACGCACTATAAGAAGCAACTTTCCACTCAAGGAATTTATTCATGAATAGTCTTGCTCTACCCTGCCCAGGATCTGTTTTGAAACTTGATCTGAGTTGTTTTTTTCTGCTGTCTGGGAAACCTCTCCAAGTGTTGCCCTTGACCTGCTAACAGCAGAATCTCTGGTTCCATTTGAGCTGCGTGGTGAATTGCAAAATCTCAAAACAATTTGGAGAGGAAAGTGAACTTTTTCTGAATGTCCTTTGCCCATGAGGAGCCTGAGGTAAAAAAGTTGACAAGGAGATGGGATATACCAAGTGCTAATTAGGATGCTTTAGGTAGAAAGGAATAGATATCTCTAAATGGCTTAACAAATAAAAGATGTTCATCAGACCTTATAAATAGGAGTTCAGCGGTAAAATGGACTTCAGGTTTGGATTGCTCAAGGCTCTGATTCCATTTTTTTGCAATTCCCTGGTCCTCTTCTCTTCTATAACTGGTCTGAGCCTTTAGCCTGCTTCTTTCCTGGTAGCCAATGGCTGCAATTCATCTAGGCCTCATATCATATACTTGCTGTATAACACAGAGGAAAAGAAACCTTTTCTTACCCCAAGCACTAGAAGGAGTCCTGAGTTTCAGTCAGACCGAAACAATTTAAGCCACATATCTTCCCCTGAACTGATCAGTAGGATCATTCTGACTGGCATTCTACCAGTCAGAGCCCACCCAGGAGCATGGATGGGATCAATCCACCAAACCAAATATGGTCCAGCCAGTGAGAGAGACATGGAATTGTTGCTAAGGAGGCCACCTTTAATGTCCCACTATTACTCCTCAACCAAAGCAGCCAATGTTCTTTCTAGGTGGGGATTTCCTGTGCACATATTCATGAATATCTGTACTATCTTTGATGTTTATGTAAGATCAACATGAAAATCTTGAAAATCTTGCCCACATGAAAATCAAATAGTCACACAGCAACTCACATAAAGACTCACTATCAAATTTCCTCTGATCAATGGCATAGAACAGTAGAGCCCCAGATTCTCAGGGTATTTAAGAATATGCTTTTGGTTACTGTGAGCTCTACCCATGAGAGTAAACATCTTCCTAAAGTTAACTCTCATAGGTAATAAGGTAAAAGAACAATACCAGATAACAAAATAAACCCAAGGAGAAAAACTGAGGCTCAGAGAAATGAACAGATTGGGTGATGATAATGGTAGTGGATGGAGTGGAATTAAAATTCAAATCTCTTCATTCCCTACTCTGGTTCTCTCTCCATAAAGCACACACTACTCTTGGTGAAATCAAAGGGAAATTCATTTTCTGCCAACAGTTGATGTGATGGTTAATTCTATGTATCAACTCAGCTGAGCTGCAGTGCTCAGATATGTGGGCAGGTGTTATTCTGGGTGTTCCTGCCGGGGTGTTTTTGGATGAGCTTTACATTTAAATTGGGGACTTTGGGTAAAGCAGAATGTCCTCCACAAAGTGGTGGGCCGCATCTAATCAGGTGAAGGCTTGACTAGAAGAAGAGGTTGACTTGTGCAAACAGGAGGGAATTCTCAGCAGACCTCCTCAGATTTCATCTGCAACACTGGCCCTTCTTTGTTTTCTAGGTAACTGGCTTTGGATTCAAACTGTAATTTTTCCCCAATTAGCTAGCCTACTGTCTTCTCCATCAGAATTTGGATTTGCCAAGCCTCTATAATCATGTGAGCCAATTCCTTAAAAAAAATCTTTATATATATACACACATACATATATGTACAATATATACACACAAATATATATGTACACATATATACATATATATATGTACACACACACATCCTGTCATTTCTGTTTTTCTGGAGAACTCTGACTAATACCAATGGTGATATTCTCAAATGTCCCATTGAAGGTGAAGTTATAATATCTTCAACAACTGGGTTGTTTTGGTTGTTATGGTTGCATAACAAACTACACCAAGACTCAGTGACTTAAAACAACAATTCTGTTATTATTTCTTATGACTCTTCAACCAAGCTGGGCTCAGCAGGGTAGTTGTTCTGCTCCTGGTCTTACCAGAGGTCTTATCAGAGTTGTCCTGGTCTATACCAGAGGGGTATATTCAGCTTACACTCTGCTGGTGTTGGGGTCCAGTTGGGAAGCTCAGATAGTTGGACCTCTCTCTATATATGGAGTCTCTGGGCCTCTCCTCTCCATCTGACCTCCCTGAGTGTCCTTATAGGTGATTTTTCCATGTGATCCTTCCATTGGGGGAAGTTCAGGGTATCCAAAAGTGAAAAAGCAGAATTTTCAAGGCTCTTTTAAGACTAATGTCCAGAATCGGTACTGCATAACTTCCATTGCAGTTTATTGCTTCAAACAAATCATAGAACTAGCCCAGATTCAGGAGAGTGTAGGAACCACCCAAGAGCATGAATACTGGAAGACAGAGTTTATCAAGGGCCTTATTTTATGAACCCCACAGCCTATGTGTGCTGTTGTGCAAACATATCCCTCAACTCTGTCACCACAGAAGAGAGGTTGAGACCCACTGATTTTAAAATGATGCTCTATGGTGGCCGATGGACAACTGGCATGAGGGAATGAATTTCCTCCCTGAGCCACAGACTCAGTCTCATTACGCCCTGGTGGCACTGTGAAGGTTCTTTCTATTATGCTCTCTCATTAACCCTCATCAGCCTCTGTCATCTTTGCCCATATCATTTTACTCTCCCTGCCCAGATGAATCTGTGACTCTTGTGACATGATTGATTATAACCAGATTCTCCCTGAAAATGGAGAATGGAAGGCTAAAGTAATTAGCCTCATCCTTCAGATAACCTATTTCCCATAGCAGATATTAATGTCTTCATCTTATCACTCACATGTTCAGGTGAAAATCAGAGCTTTGGATAGTTTATCCCAAGACACCCTTAGTTACCCATTTGGCTTTAGTACCCAGGATCACTTGCCTTGTGTCTGTAGAATTCTATGTAGTTTACAATTCCCGGATAGACAAAGCAGATTTAAACCACCATGAACGTCATCAGTGGTCCCTGAGAAGAGCATCAGAAGCTGTTGAAGGCCAGGAGAGGGCGAGACAGATGGTGTAGGCAACACACAGCATGGGGTGCTAGACCCTCCGGGAAGCTGGGTAAGACATGTGTGCTCAACCAGAACCCGCTCCAGGACTCTGATCCAAAAGCTGCCCCAGACTTGGGTACTGGGGTGTATGTACCTCTGAGAGCCTAAGCAGGAAAGTTGGGCCCGACTGAGGGAATGGAACCCAACCAAGGAGAGAAGCGAAGGCCTTTTCTGAACCCAGGTGTCTGAGACCACGTCCCAGCCAGGACCTCCATGCTCTCACTTCCTCCCACAGACACCCAGCAGACCCACCCCTCTTGAGAGCTGGAAAACTGTGCTCAGGACAAGCGAATGACACCAGAGAATAGAAGCCACTCAAAGGCAGGAAATTTTGTCTGTTTTGCTCACCGGTGGAATCAAGCTTCTAGAAAATGTAGTTCTAGGCATATGATACAGACTTAAAGTATCACAGAATGGAGAAGCAAGTATCCAATGTACTTAATACTAATAGGAAGCCAGTAGACGATCTGATGCACGCCCGCATAGGAGAAAAACTCATTTCAATTCAAGTTGGGGGGAGGGGGAAGGAAGTAGGGAGAGAAGGGAGAGAGGGTGTGGGGCTCCCACTGACCGGGCACTGTGTGGGGGTGTTTGTTTGGCACGCCTTTTGAGTGCGGGTCAAAAGTACACGATGCACTCTATCTAACAAATTCAAATATTTTGACCCGGTTGTTTGTACCTTCACATTAATCTGAAATTAAATAAGTAAACTAATACATAAATATAAAAAATAAAAAAGAAGTTATTCACTGAGTGCAGTCAAAAGCCACAACATAAAGGCCAAGCCACCTATGGCCACATATTGGTCGTGCGGTTTGAAATTCAGACCTTTCCTTTTTGAAGGCCTAATAGTAAAGCCATTTTTAAAAATGTCATTTTAAATATAGGGTGCCTGGTCAATGAACCCGGCTTCTGCTTCACCTGGGAGAAAGCAAGGGACAGAAGGTGACAGAAAGCTGTTGGCCTGATTTGGCCCAGCTGGGCTGAGAGGACCCCACTACCTTTCCCAGACAGCTCCACAAGTTAACCCCTCTTCATTCAATCTTCAATAATGCCACCCCTTCTCTCATGAGATTGAACTCTTGGGCCTCACTTAATACGTCCCATGGGGTTCTCCATGTCACCCTGCGCCACAGATGTTAAGTTTCCTTGGAAACAATATTACAAATACTGCATTCACTCACGACAAAGCTCAGCGACTCTCAGACGCTTTCCAGAGCTTCCGCCCACAGCCCCACAGGTCAGCTCCGACCTCACCTACTTAGCTACGTCCCCATCAGTGACAGCAAGTGTAGAATCAGCTTGACACGATTAACCCCCATGAGCAGCAGAGAGGGTTTCTCCCACATCGGTGTTTTATTCCAAGGTCTGTCCAGTGAGTTTGTTTTGCTCCCTAGATAAATGAGGAGCCAGAGGGTGTTTTTCTTACTGTGAATTCTTGGCATTTGTGGAGGCTTCTCCATAAGCAGAGTGAACGTTGCCAGTCCTCTCTGGCGCTGCTTAGGGCTGTTTCATGAATAAGAGAATCACACAGCAGAAGTCACCTCATGTGGGGTCTTCAGACTCGCTGGGCAGTGAAACCCTCCTTTGGAATACAAGTTTGCTCTGAAATCTTTTTGCAAAGGGCCTCATCAGCTGATGGAATTCCAGGCGGGGGGGCCAGGAGCGGTGTTTCTGCCTCAGCAGTCAGCATGCTCCTTGGGGCCCTGTGCCAGCTCAGACCCGCTTTCTCTTCACCCAGGGCACCTGAAACACACCTGCCTGGGACGAGTCACTGGGAAGATTGCTCTTCACTGGGGCCCTCTGGGCAAGCTGGGCAAGTGCATACACGCAAATGATCACACCGGCGTTATTTATTAAATGAGTAGCTTTCGTGTAAAATCTAAACTCCAGGATTGCGAGCCCCATGCTCCGAGCCCGTTCTAGTTTAGATGCAAAGACCTGTGACAGGGGCCCAAGCTCTCCCCAGCCTCCACATCCCACCTCTGAGTGAAACTTTATTCTTTAAATGTGTTTTCTAATGGCGAGCACACACACACATACATCCACACACAAAACCTTGGGTTCCGGTACTTTTATTTACAGGAGATAGATTAGAGCCAAGCTTGGCAAAAATGATACCCCAAAAGTCGAGAGAGTGGCTCTTTGAGCACTGGAGGCCTGTGTCCCCCTGACAGCGTCTTTGCAATTGGAGAGAGCTCAGCTCCTTTCTGGCACCAGCCTGCATCTCTACCTGGGTGGGGGTGTCCTTTCCAGGCAAGGAAAGGGATGCAAAGTGGACAAACCCCCCACCCTGCTGCAGGGGCAAAGGCTTTGACACAAAACACTGCAAAAATGCCTCCAACCCCTGAAAGGAAAGCTGACCCTATACAGCCCTGGCTGGTTCTTACCCACCCCTCCTGTCAGCTCCTCTCTCCTCTCAGCCGATGGCCTGGGGCCAAGGCCTGAAATGGGGAGCTCCCTCCCTTCTCCTGCCTGCTCCCGTACCCTCCCTTCCCTCCTTGTGCTCTCCCCTCCCCATCCCCACACCTTCCCTCTCCCCACCCTCCACTATCCCTCTCCCCTTCCTGGGCTCTCTCCCCTCTCTGCACCCTTCCCCTTTCCTCCCACAGTTCTCCCCCACCTCTTCACCTCCACTCTCCTCCCTGTACTCTTCCTCTCACCTCCCTGCACTCTCCCGCTCTGCTCCTGTGCTCTCCCCCTCTCTTCCCTGCACCTTCTCCTCTCCTCCCTGTATCCTCCTCCTCTCCTTGCACCTCTCCCTCCCCTCCCTGTGTTCTCCCCCTCCCTTCCCTGCATGCTCCTCCTCCCCTCCTTGAGCTCTTCCCTTTCCATCCCTATGCCTTCCCGCTTCCCACCCTGCACCCTCCCCCTTCCCTCCCTGTACCCTCCCCCTTCCCTCCCTGCACTCTCCCCCTTCCCTGCACCTCTCCCTCCCCTCCCTGTGCTCTTCCCCCTTCCCTGCACCTCTCCCTCCCCTCCCTGTGCTCTTCCCCCTTCCCT